>NW_008794431.1:745683-812028 GCF_000699145.1 Aptenodytes forsteri | reverse complement strand
CCCTTTAAATATACTTACAGTTCTTGAAATGAAAATTAATGAGCTTAATTTCTTGCATCGTGTGATTGAAACAGTGCATAAGCTCAAGTGTTTTGCTAATTTAGGGTAAAAACAGATAAAGACTGTAGCTTGTGGTGTTTATTGAAAAGAAGTGACCAAAGAAGTTACTTATACATTTATGTGAGAATAATGCAAATAGTAAAGAGAAAATGAAACTAGCAACTACTAAAACGTGGGGGCAGCATCTCACAAAAAAATAGTTAAGGTGTATGTGGGGTTTTACACATATCTAGATCTACCTATAAAAATAAAGAAAATGACTTACAACTTGAATTGTGAATACTTACCAGACAACTAAATATACAGTAGGAAGAAATTAATAGAATTTTGATTTTTCCAAAAAGTCTCAGAATATTAGGTAGATTCCAGAGGAGGATGCAAATAAGATAATGCTGTGCTGTATTTAAGATGGGTAAATTCAATGACCAGGATAATTATAGGCTTGTCAGACCAATATTAATCCAGGCAAGATAATGAAGAGCCTGATACAAGACTCAATTAATACAAAATTAAAAGAAGTTATAAGATATAATGCCAATTGGCATGCATTTATAGACAATAGATTTTCTTAAACTCACTTTATCTCTTCTGATGAGATAACGTGTTTGGTTTGTAACTGTAGTGTTATTAATACAATGGAAGTATTTAGAGCATTTGACTTGCTACCATCTGGCATCTTAGCTAAGAAAATAAGCAAATGTGCAGTCAGCTAGTGTATATTAAATGGATGGAAAATAGTAATTGATAGGGCTCAATGTAGTTATAAATCGGAAATCATACCAATGAAGTGGAAGAAAAATGAATTCATTATTGGAAAAAGTCTGTAAACACAAATGACTGAGGTAATGGTAAATCTTTGGGAGAGGGAGGGAAAACAGAGACCTCTTTGATCATGTTGATCATATGCGAAGTCACATATTTGGAAATAATGAATGACTCATATGTCCTTGGTTGGGCCTGGTAGTGACTCTAAAAAGTTGTCTTGATGGTGCGTGAGCTATGTCTGTCTACCTACCTGCTATAATATCATTAGGTTATCTTCAAGAAGAAGCCCAAGTCTGTAGCCTAGCAGGTAGGAAAGCTGAGAAAATACATCTGGGGTTCTAGTTTGTTCTAGGTTGGCTTGCATGTGGTGTTTGTGTTTGTCGTTTATTCAGTGGTAATCGCTGTAGCCCTTTTGGCACGAGTTTGTTCTAGGTTGGCTTGCATGTGGTGTTTGTGTTTATTCAGTGGTAATTGCTGTAGCCCTTTTGGCACATGTCAGCATTTTCCCATACCTGACCACGGCATCGTGTACTGCCCCAGCCAGGCACAGAGCGATTGCTTCTGCTGCTGTGTGTTGGCTGGGAAGGGTGCGTGGGCGCGTTGATGGGGTGAGGCAGTCCTCAAGGAGGGAGGTTGGCTTGCATGTGGTGTTTGTGTTTATTCAGTGGTAATTGCTGTAGCCCTTTTGGCACATGTCAGCATTTTCCCATACCTGACCACGGCATCGTGTACTGCCCCAGCCAGGCACAGAGCGATTGCTTCTGCTGCTGTGTGTTGGCTGGGAAGGGTGCGTGGGCGCGTTGATGGGGTGAGGCAGTCCTCAAGGAGGGCTGCGCTGGGTGCAAGTTGGTTCTTGAGCAGCTGCTGCTGTGGAGAGAGGGAAGTGTAATGCAGGTGTGGAGGAAGGCATTGCTCCTGAAGTGGGTATCAGGTCCCTAATGGCCCTGACAAGCCTTGCCTGGGGCCTCCACCCACAGCCCCTGCCCATGGGCCCAGGACAGAGCTAAAATACATCACACTCGGCTCCGTGTCCCTTAGGAAGTGGTGGTCCATCGTCTGGCTCCTGCAGTTGTTGAGGACAAGGTGCAGCCTTGCTGCAATCTGACAGGCGCTGTCCTTTAGGTATATGTTGTGTATCCAAAGGGCAGACACTGAACTCCCTCTGCCTTGTCCTTAGGTTTTAATTGGTCTTCCACACAACCTGGTTAGGTCTTGCTGGTTTTGAGTGTGCCCAAAGGCATAACGTTAAGTACCCAGGGTATCTAAAAGTCAAATGGGAAAACAAGGTGTCCAGGTACCTTGGTTTTATGCAGCCAATGTATGGTATTCAATTCTGGCAGTACATGCTTCATCTCTACCAATTCTGCTTTTAGGCTAGGAAGGTCAGCTTAGGCTAGGAGGGCCAACTTCTAGGTTATAACACTTTAAGGTGTGCATGAAAACACTGCTCTGAGGCTTGCTTTTTATGGCTTTTGCTTTGTTCTGCTTATTGCTGGGCAGCTGAGTAGCCTAGTGGAAAAACAGGCAGGCAGGAGCACCAGTTAATAGCCTGCCCACCCACCTAACTTCCAGAAGATACTTCACTGTGATTGGCATAATCTGAGCCTGTTTGTGCTGTCAAATTGTCTGTTTTCCTAGCAGAAGATTGTTCAATTTCATCTCACAATTGTTAATACTTAAAATACCTTTGTTACTTTTGACCTCAAATAACTTATATAGGTATATTTATGTTTTAAAGCCTGCTGCTCCATATTGTATGGTCTTATTCTATGTAGTTCATACAAAGTTCATTACAGGCTGAGCACTCTGTCCTCTCTGTGAAGCAGAGATAATTCCCAGTTTAAAAGGAAGACTGATTTCATATGCAAACTAGGGGAATAATGAGCCATCCAGAAAAAAAAAAGAAAATCGAAATGAAGGGAAATGTAGATAATCACTTTCAATTGAAAAACAGTTGAACTGAAAAAAGATGGGTAATTTGATATATCATTGTAGTGAGATGTTGAAGTGGAGCATGCTCCTCTGAAGAGAGAGCAAGATGCGTTCAAGATTAAACAGCTGAGTAGGTGTAAATGAAATCTTTAGTAAAAATGCAATCTAGTTTCCCTTGTTTTAAAAATTCAGCCTCATTGCTTTATTTTCTAGATTCCATTTTGTAACAGAATGGCTTCTATCCAGGGATGGATCTCTGCTTTAGAAATGCTTAAAGGAATTATTATCCCTGGGGGAAGAGAGATATGTTCAAAAAGAGTGTGTTTATGGTAAGTATGCTTCATTGCAAAATAAAATCTTCTCCTTTACACGCAGTGCCCACTGTAAAATAATTGTGTGGTAAATGAAGTGCTCTCCGTAAGAAGGTATCCTGCCTCCCCCCGTAAACGTAATACTGGTGGAAACTGGTGGTAAGTCTGTAATTACTAAATCCAGTGTGTGTGTATATGTGTTAAAAAAAAAAAAAAATGTTTGGGAATACAGTAAGCTTAAGAATATCCTTTATCATGTTTGGGCTTCTTAACTGGAATGTGAGCGTTTGAATATGTCCTCTCCAAATACTGGCTTAAAAAGGAGATGAGAGAGAAAG
Organism: Aptenodytes forsteri; assembly: GCF_000699145.1. Taxonomy (NCBI): domain Eukaryota; kingdom Metazoa; phylum Chordata; class Aves; order Sphenisciformes; family Spheniscidae; genus Aptenodytes; species Aptenodytes forsteri. Next base: position 808,622 of record NW_008794431.1, on the reverse strand, counting down.
AAAAACAAAAATGAAACAGGGAAAGAGGGTTCAAAAACATTCCTTGAAAAGACAGAAAAAACTTTCTTCCCTAAACTCATGAACTGAGAAGGCTGACCTCGCTAGTTGCTGGTTGGTTTCTGTTTGTCATTACTCCTGACTGATTACAAAAATTTACTTTGACGACTTATTTATTCTGCTGTTGTCATTTAGGTCATAACCTTGTAGCAACAAATTTCATAGACTAATTGCCCTATGTAGGGAAGAAGGGATGATAAATAGGAGTTTTGAATTTTCCTTTTTTTAGTTGTCTGAGCAGTCATCTTTTGCAAGAAAAGATGAATAGAAATTCATAAATCACATTTTCTGTCAGTTTATTACATTTCTTCAAGAATCTCTTCCTTGCCCTGTCACTTGGGTATAGAGACTGAGCACTTCTAATCACATCTATCACCTGTCTTTGAATTAATCAGCTATCATCTGTTCCTTTTGAAATGAAAAATCTTCAAGTGAACACAATACACCACTTGAGTATAAATTTGATTTCTATGATGACTTTATACTATCTTTCACCTTATTCTATTCCCTTTATTATGTAAAATAGCAATGTATTACTCTTTTGACTGTTACAGTACATTGAACAGTATTACAGTAGTTTCGAAAGTGTTTCATTTGGAATTCAGACATTTCCAGAGCTCAATGTGTCTTTAATGCATTAATGATTCATGTGTAAATGTTAGTTTATAACATCTCCTTCACTACAATTGGTTTTCCTTTATTTCTTCAGCAAAGTTGTTCTCAATACCCTTTTCAGTATCTGGAGGATGCATGAAGTATCTCATACTAACTTTATTTCATGCAGTAAACATAATTTTATGGATGGGATTTTCTCCTAGTCTAGTCAAAGTCCTCTGAGAAATCCTACAGGGCAAAATTTTTGGACCCATGCTGTTCCGTTTGTGTATTACTTTAAAGTTGCCATCGTGCAGAAATATAACTCCAGCTAGCTATATGAGGTGATGACATGCAGGTTCCTTTTTCCATCTGAGCTGACACCAGGGAAACAATTTCTGGCTTGATTAGGTGCCTACCGTAACTTTCAGCTGGTTGCTTGAGGATGACCTGTACTTAAATTGTGAGTAAAGAGAGTTGGTTTTCAGCTGGCCCCCACTGCCTTCTGAATGGTGCTCTGGACGCTGTGCTGGTCACGGATGGCATCCTGGAGCAGCCCGCTATCATGCTGCAGGGTCTTGTATTTGTTTGTGATTCCAAATTTCCTTTCAGTTATCTTCCTATTTCAGGCAGATGAACCTGGGTCCGTCTTTTGTAGGTCTCTAAAGGGGTTAATAGGAGGGGTGAGCTTGGTCAGTCATGCCTCAATAAGCCTGTGAGAGATGTGAGACACGGAGGGAGGAATTTGAAAAGGGGAAAGCAAAATGCAGTTGGGAGCAGATCTGTAGCTCCTGCTGATGGAAATGTTCTCTAGATCAGCCGCTGCCTTCCTGAAGCAAAGCACTGGTACTGAGTCAGCACGTGGAGCCTTTTTCCTTAGAGATTTTTCTGAAGAAAGAGGATTCACTCATGACCTGATGCTTTGATTTCTTATGCCCTACAGATAGTCCTTAATGGGTGAGCCTGCTTGGGTTCAGCAGGAGGGTGAGACTGACAAACGAATCAGTACAACTGGCTAACTGGAGGTTGCACACCAGAGTTTCGATTAATGCTACACCCTGTCAAGTCCGTGGTTGAAACCTGGGAAGAAAACCCCTTTAATAAATCCACAAAGAAGTTTGGGAAGGTTGAAAGGTCAGTGGTAGAAGTAATCCAATCAAGATTTATGCTTTCATCTTGTTCAAAATGTCATTTTGGGAGTCTGCTGAAAAATCGGCTACTTTGTTATCTGTACAGTTCAAGTACCAAACATTTCTTCCTTAGTATTGGAATTTTTAACTTTTAAATTGTGCTTGAGGATACTTGGGGATTTTTTTTTTTAGGGGTATTAAACAGTTGTTAACATAATGTTACATAAAAATGTGACACGAGATAGAGCATGATTTCTTCTGAGGCATATACAATGTTTATAAAGCCTTTTAAGGAAAGAAGTCTATTGATTGCATTCTATAACTATGAAATGTCTTGCATAAAATACCATAAACTTTAAAACTTCTGCTTCCATTAAAAGATGGTAATGTAAGCACTTGCCTCTAGTGAGGGACACAGCTACGCCAATGGCACAAATACTATTCTAACAAGTCTCAGAAGCATACTCTGAGAAGTGTAGTAGCTGAGTAACACTATATTATTTTATCAGTACTTGCCTGATGTAGGAAAATATTTACAGCAAGTAAGAGTGAAACTTGAGAGGAGATCGAGAGGAAATTTCACTGTCTAATTAGGTCTTGACAGTCAATAAAGAGACACTAAATTCTTGCTGCTTTAAGTTGAAATGGGAATTTGATCGGCATGATTGTATTAGGGGAACCTGCCTTCACCCCTTCTTCTTTGTTCATGACCTACAGGGAACTATAGAGCTCAGGTGATTCCTACATATTTGCTATTACGTTTTTCTGGGCAGGGGAAAGTTCCATCTTGATGCAACTCCCCCTCTTCCTCGCCCCCCCCCCAGCACCGTAGGGAAACTAGCTCAGAAAAGACAGTTATCTTTAACCAAAGTGTATCAGCAGGTACTTCTTAAGCCCCTCTCATAGAGGGACTAATGGCAGAATTATGCCTTTAGGATGTTTCTGAGCATGGGAGTTCCTACAGTGGTTTGTCTTACGTAGCTCCTTGTCCAGGGATGTCTGATACATTCTCACCATGTCGTCTTACCCGGAGAATTTAGCTAGATCTTTTATACCTATAACTTTCACACAACAATTCTCACAATGGAGAAATCTAGTGTCTATGAGCTGCTTACCCCTCTCGGGATTACCACTCTCAGTAAAATATTTTTCTCTAGCGTGTATGTACAGTGTTACTGTGATATAGTATACTATGCACCTGTAACTTACAATTGTGAACAAAACTGATTTTTCTATTTTGTGCACATTCAATAAATGTAATGCCTCAATCATCATTAATTAAAAAAAAAAGGAGCAAGTTGGTGTGTGATATTCTTTTAGTGTAACCTACTGTTTTAGTGAGTTAAGTAAATGGTGATAGTGGGGATTATTACTATTTAGGTTTGCTTTGGTATATCAGTTAAAATGTGATGCTTATGTAATGTGGGTAAGATTTTTAGCAAGGTGAAATGTATTCTCGGAGCGGAATTGACTGTTATAAGTAAAGAATGCCCCAAACTAGGAGGAAACATGGCTAGTTGCGAGGATGCTTATTTGCAAGTGGGAAGACCTGGGCTCCCATCCCTGCTTACTAGATTTTCTGAGCTTTGAATAATGTGTGTTCACTGCAAAATACGTAATTGCATTTCAGACCTGCATGTTCTTGTCCTTGTGCATTAGAGGCCTAATGGTAGTTGTCTTCAGTATATCACGTAGTTTAGATTTTTAGATTTTAGCTTCCTTTTAAAGATTATGGCTTGTAATAGTGATTACTGGGCTTGGTTGTGCATCCTATCTTTTAAGAGAATATTATTTTTGTAGCCCTTTATCAATATGAGGTGATTAGGCGAAGAGGAGGGCTGTTCCTGTGTTTTCTGGCTTGGAGGCACACAATGTTAGCAAATCAGGCTGCTGGCTATAAAAACACCTTTTTAGTTTTTTATTTTTCTCATTTAACTACAAGTGAAACTAAATGGCAGTAACAAGAGAATTTATTTTTTTTCTCCTGGCATTTGTTCTGCCATATGGACTACCATATTTTTGAAAGGCTGCCTGAAGTTGTCCCAGATGTTTCTTACGGCAAAATACAGATGCATTAATATGAAGGCAAATTCAAGGTGAAAACACATGTGCTCTTTAGATGTTCTGGGTCTGCTGAATTCAAGGAAGGTAAAAGAAAGGTTTGTTCCGTATGAAAAGACTATCTAAAAAAAAAAAAGTGGCTGACAACTGCAGTGAAATCTGTTAAACGTGAGGGACTGAAATTATCATCCTACCGATTAAAAAGGGAAAGGAAAAAGAAGCACTGATCTCTTGAGATTTCAACCAGCTTGGGCTAACTTTGAAGTACATCTAGAAAATAGGTCTTATCGTTCTTTGACTTTGAACTGCACCAAAAATGTTACAAGAATAGCTTTGGATCAAAGAGTTCAGGAGCAAACTTATAAATTTTAGGAGATTAATGGCTGGATTTAAGATTCTGACTGTGTTCCACTTCTGGTAGTGATCAGTATCTTGATTATTCTTTTGCATATGATAGTATAACTTCACAGATGTGAGTGGTGTCATGTTAAAAAAACTGATGCAAAAAGAGTTGAGTGGGAAATTTTTCTCATCTGAGCTTTTTTGTCTTTGGAACAGATCAATTGTTCATAGAAGTTTAGTGGTATAGTAGACATCTAAAATACTAATAGTCGTACAAATAAACACCTTGTCAGTTCACTTCTTCCAAGTACTTCGTTTAGTTTCTACCATTAGACTTTGCATTCAGTTAACCATTTGATCTTTTCATGTTGTAATCATGTTAATCTATGTTAATTAGATATTAGAAGGTACTGAATATAAAAAATCATTGGCAAAATTAATAACTTAATGGCATACTCCATTTTATAGTGTGAGAGTATTTAGACCAAAAATACATATGTCGTCATCTGTAAACAGAGCGCCATATTGTAGAATATAGTTTTGGCTTTTCCTCTTTTAGTGTGTATCCCTGTGTCTACCCCTGTTGTTCTGATCTCAGTTTTAAATTAAAGCTTGAATCGGATTGGAAAACCTTTCACTGGAGTTCATCAGTATATGCTATTTCAGCAGTTTACTCCTCGGTTTATAATGTAATGTATTCTTTCAGTGGGAGTACCAAGAGCTACGTAATTAAAGAATAGCATGCAGGTGAATGACCTAGATATTTCATACTATTCAGCTTTGAATAAGCTTAAATATTTTTCATGTTTTAATGCATTAGCAAACAGAGGAAATAAGCTTCTATGAGAATCTTTCATCTAAATCAGGCAAATGGATACGTATCAGTATTTGCTGGAATTCGATGTAGTGGTTTACACTAGGCATAGTACAATAACAATATTTAGTTTAGAAAATGTCTGTCTTTGCAATGTCAGGATATTTTGTTTTACTACACTGTATGTCTGTCTTCTGATCTCGCTGTATCACATCAGGAACTGGTGGCCTGGAAATACTAAAAGCAGATTGTAAGAAATTACCTGCACTTGGGAATACAATAGTCTTGTCTAGTAAGAGCAATAATAAAGTAGACTGTAAAGTCATCTTCAAAAATGAAAAGTTAAAATGAAAAAAAAATGAAGCTAAAAGATAAAGCAAGTCTTATAATGGATTTAGATAAGTCTGATGGCACAAGATTTATGTGACTAAATAAGTGGAATAATAATAAAAAAAACCCCCACAATTTGATTTTCTGCTCCACCTGTCCTGGGATTTCCACGAAGACCTGCAATATATTTCAAATCGTGTTTTCAAGTGCAAGGAGTGGCTATGACTTGTGCTAAAGAAGGTTTTCTTTTTTCACAGGAAAGAACTATTAAACTTCAGTGGAAAGCCATCTGCCCCTTACTTAGCTTTTAAGAATAACTTTGTAATTGATGAAGCTTATCAGTTCTGCATGGTTTACAATGTTTGTAGTGCATGTGTTAAGAAAACCTGATGCGTTTTATTTGCGTGAAGACTGAGTGGAATCCTGTAATTCACCTGAACAGGCTCTGTGCAAGTGAATCAGGTCTAGGATGGTGGATAAATAAGCATATGTTGGTGTGTTAGATCTCCTTATGGGAAAGCGTGCACTATCTCCCGACTGTAAAGGGGAGATTAACTTCCTAAATTAGGCATATGGTACACTTAAACAAACCTGGCACCTTTTTCTACATCAAAGGAGTTGCTTTCCTTTGTGTGTGTATGCGTTTTTTTGTTTGTGGGTCGTTTGTTGGTGGTTTTTGGGGGGTTTTTTTTTTTTTTTTTTTTCCCTCCCAGAAGACTCATGCAGCATAGGGACTGAATGCAAAGGTTCCTGTGGTTCAGGTCTCAAATGTGACCCAGAGAAAACAGAAATGTAGTTTGAAGGAATTCACGTGGCAACCTGAGGAGGGCCCTTTTTCAATAAAAGGGCCCAGATCAGTATTTATCAATTTTGTGAGATCCCGCTTCAACAACTTGTTGATGGCTTTTTGTGGGGTATTGTCTAATTCTGTGACTGAACTTATTTGGATTCTGCAGATGCTCAGTACCTTGTTAGTTTTTGCCCTTACAGGAAGTAAAGAGTGGAGTTGTCATTGTCATTTACTAACTGTGACACTTTGAAAACAATTCTTGTCACTATCTCCTTAAGCAATTTGATACTCGCTTTGTTAAAGTGTGTATGTTTTGAAGTCAAATGTTCTCCTGGCTGCATCAGAGGTGCTGCGTAACTGCATTAACCTTGGTGTTCTTTGCCAACAGACGGTAAAATAAAAGTCAATAAATGTCTTCTACAACACTGAAACTCCGAGGGCACAAAGTGAGGTAGTTATGAGCTGTGGGGGATAATATGAACAAGTATATCTTTCTCTTCAAATTACCTATTACCACTTTCATATTAGATAAGTGTGTTTTAAATCAGTTCTCTTTGAACGGGGGGTCGGCGTGGGGGTCTCTCTTGTTGACAGATTCACCAACGTGTTTTCCTCTGTTATCTCTAAATCCTACATAGAGAACTTAAAATCACTCTCCATTTTGCTATATTTGGCATAACTATTGACTGTCCAAACACTGTCTGCTTTTAGGAAGCTAGGCTTTGTTTGAGCATCTGGACCATCTAATTTCCTGCAACCCCGGATTACTTTCTACCTTGTTGGTTGACATAAGTAAGCCTTTAAGGCTACATAGCATGGGTCTGGTAGAGATAAGCAGTTAGGTTTGCTTGAACTATACAATGGTGTGGTGAGACTCTGGGGGGGAAAACAAATGTATGTCCCTGTTCTTAGGTGTGGTGTCAAAGTGCCTGATGCTTGATATCTGCTTCGCTTGCCCCTGCAAGCTTTTTGTGCTCTTCAGAGAGCGTGGAAGGGACCCTCTCCAGGGTGGGAGAGGCCTGAGCTTGCTCCATGCTGGCCAGGAGCTGTGTAACCACTCATTCAGCACTAAGCCAGAGCATCAGTCCTGCTGAAAGTTGTGGTGTGAAGCTCGAGCTCAGTGATGGCCAAGCCGCATTCAGGTCACTTCTAAGTGACCTGATAACCAGGATTGCCTTTCATTTGCAGAATAACTTGGTGTGCATTAAAGTCCCTGGACAGTACAATAGAAAGGTGAAAGTGCAGTTGTATGGGTGCTGAAGTCAGCCTAAACGATGTCATTATGATCTGGTCCTGCTGCTTGTGGTGTTTTCCTTTCCTCTCCCCTTCAACTTTTACAGCTGTGTGTGCAGTGCTCCTTGAAGGATGGTTAGCAGGTTCATCACATGGTTATGTATAAACAACGTTAGAATCTCTGCTGAATGAGTTAACTTGATCTTGAAGCTAAATATTTAATTCAGCTGCCTACAGCTGTGTGAATATTTTACTGAATATTCTGAAATACTCTGAATACTGAAACTAGCCAAAGCTTTCCACAGCACTTTTGAGAATGTCATTTATTTTTCCTGTTTTTGATCAATTGGCAAGAACAAATCTCTAACCTGAAGGCTAAATTTAGCAAAATTCCCTTTGACTGCAGTGGAGCAGAGTTCTTATCCATCCTATGAGCCTTTGATTTGCTAGGCTTTGATTTTTTTTTTTTAATTTTTTTTTTCTAAACTTTTTTCCTGGATATTGGCGCTATTTGAATGGGTCTGTTAAGGGGCTGTGCTTGATTTCCATCTTTGACGTCAGTGGAGATTTTGTTTCCCAAAGACTATATATAGCACATTTGTAACAGGAAAGGAGAAAAGAAATTTAATCTATTTGAGGTTTGGTTTATTGGTGTTATTAGCCATCAATCTTAATAATATCTTAACTTCAATTTTTGCACAAATTTAATAATATGAATACTTTCAGTCTCTTGGAAGAGTTGCAAAACCAATTATAGAAATGTCAGAATTTCCATAGGAAGGTAACCTTCCTCTTAGCAGTAGCAGGGGAACAAAACACACTGATAGTGATTAAAGTGTCAGGATATAATTGCATTTTCTTCCAAATAAACCATCAACTCCCAGTGAATAATTAAAACAAGCCATGTTCCTCAGGATGCAACAGTTCAGTAGCTGTGATTAAAAAGTGCTAGGAGCCATTATTAGATTTTTTTTTTATGATAGATTTTTAATGATAAATTTTCTCTTACTGTCAGATTTTATTACCTTGCTGTTCTTTGGGGTATATTTTCTTTTCCCCAGGTTTACTAGGAAAGCATAACTCGTGTCACAGACTGTAATGAGGTATATGCTCCATGATGATTTCACAAGTGACCTCTGAATGATCTCGATTCTAGAAAGAAACATGTGAATCTAGACTTACGAATGATAATTAAATTTTTCAAAGCAATGCCCCAAGAGCCAAAATATGTCTGCCTAAAGCTTTGACGTATATATTAGAGTGTGTTTCTCCTTTTTTCTTCATATTGTCTCTGGCTAATTGCTTACTATTTGGTGGCTTAGTAAGACATTCAGTTTTAATAAACAACATAAAACCTAGAAGGACCTAGGGAGCATAATACAGCGATGAGAGTGGACTGTGTCCAGCTCATTGGTAATGATGAAGCACGAACTAGGTCAAAGGTATCTTGACTTCAAAAATCCAGGGTATTTTATGGGACTGTCAGGTTGCACTGTTCTTAAACATCAAGCTGTCTTTATTAGACTTAATAAACAACGTATCTCGGTGTTCTTAATTTTCAGAATAGGAGCACAGCTTTTAAAAATGTGATCATATTTTTTCCTAAATCTTTGTTCACTGTGATTTAAGCTTTCTTTTCTCTGGGATAGTGCTACTTTTTTTTCTGATCTGGGCTGGTTGCACAGTCTCTTTCTAAATGATAGAAACTTTTGAAAACACTTATTTTTTTCCTCTATAAATTGAAGTTTAAACGTGAATCTTTAATTTTCATTTTGCCTCATTAAATATCTTCAGCTGATTAAATCTCTTGAACAGGCACAAATTAAATGAAAAGTGAGTGAAATGTTTTGTAAAACAAATGGCTAGCAAAATGTTGTCATTGGTTGGTCTCTATCAAATCCATTTTTAATATTGTATATGTTTTGACCAATGAATAGGGGCTTCTTTTTAAATCTGGTCATCAGAAACTTACATTACAAGGTCTAAATCACTGAAGAGCAACATCAAAATAGATGTCAGGCTGTATAGTACTGCCCAGTCTTTGACAACTCTGGACATTTGAAGGAATGGAGTTTTAGACACCTGGAGAATTTAAGATACAATTTGAGAAATGTAGGCACCTTTGCAATTGGGCAGCAGTTGAGGAGGACTGCTCAGGATCATAGTTTTGGATATAAGCCACATAATTCAGCTAATTCTCCAAGTACTCCATTGAAACAAAAGAAGATCTCACTAGAAGAGAATGAGTTGCAGGTTCACAGCAAGCATTAGAGTCAGAATGAAAATAAATGTTCCCAATGCATTTTAAGCCTAGGTCAAGTGGGGACAAAAATTCTTTGAAGTCCAAGTAAGCCAAATCTCTTTACTGTTATGAATAACCACATCTGTCTTTTTTGGAAAGATTTTGGTTAGTTTGCTGGATGTAGTTATCTACATAATACAAGTATTAAATGGGAGTTGCTCTGAGAAACTAATACTTAGATATCCAGATTTATAAAGGAGTGTAAGGAAGAAAGAACGAAAACTTATTCCAGCCTCTCACTACCTTTGTGAAGGTGTAAACATGTAATTGATAGATTCTTAAGCCTGAGATGTAGTGGTTCTGTATAAATGAAACAAACATTTTTAAAACTAGCAAATGGGGCCAATGTGTTCAAAAACCTCTCTGTAGGTGAAGGCTGTTGCCTTCCATTTCCAAGTCCAAATTTGAGTACATGTGCGTACTCACGCTAGTGCTTTATCATTGAATGCTTGCCTCTTTTCATGCTGGTGGGATAAATTGGATGTTCTCCTTGGAAACTCTTCTAGTTTCAGGAAAGTGAAGTGGATGCAAGCGATCAATGCACAGCATACGATACCAATGGCTCTTCTACTTTTAAATCCCATTTTGAATGTAATAGCATGGTAACATCTGCTGTTCTGAGCACCACAGATCGTTTCCTTTTGAGTGTAAAGGTTTGCTGAACATTGATCGTTTACTAAAAATAGAAAAAATTTCACGCTAATAGCTGATGAACCACTATTCAATAGCTAATGTTATCCTGATAGGCTACACTGAAGACTTGCCTCACAGAGCTGAGCTGTTAACATCTTGCTCTCTGGGAGTTAATGTCATTGGTAAAAAATAAAACAAATTAAGAATTTGATGGACTCGTATTTTCATTTTTTCATCTGCCTGTGGTTCTATACTTTCATATAAAGCCTGATCCATGGCTTGTACATTCCAGTAATTTTTTGGAACTTGCACAAAATATCCTGTTCAGGTCTACAGAGATGTTTCAGCAGGATGAGTGTCTGTGATTCACTTACACAAAACTGTTTTCCAGATCTTCATTATCGCTGAAACAAATTACAGGGACAGACAGAACTCAACCATTCGGCAACATTAACCTGTTTTCCCATATGCTGATCTCACCTTGATCAAATCCCCGCCCTGTAGCAGGCTGTAAAAATGGAAGTGCCTTGTGGCATGCCCTCCAGGTCTGCTAATGAAGTCTAATTCCCACTGGGGAACAGATGACAGCATGCTTCAGAACTGAAATATTCTTCAGAAGATTTAATTTATCCCATATTTAGACTTTAGGGAACATGGCAAGAAGGAGCTGAAAGAAGCTCTTAAATAATACAAGCATGTTGCTTATGTTTTTAATTCACTTTTACTAAAACCAAACAAACCTGAACATCACTAGTCTGGGATGCTATTGCAGTTGCCCCATAACAGCATGTATATTGCAGACCTCTTACCAAATGCGTATCCTTCTCATCTTCCCTCCTCTAATAATGCAACCTGCTGGCAGCTCTTCTTAAATTTTCTCTCATTTTTCTTCTGCCTACCTCTTCTTTTTTTTTTTTTCCCCCTCCCACTTTTGTCTGCCTCTTCTCTCTTTCCCCATCTCCCACAGCCTCTTGTTTTCATTTCTCCAGATCAGTGGTCCTTGTTGCACCTTTTACAACTGTCATTCTCCAATAATGATTAGGAAATTCATCAGCACTATGATGATCTCTCTTTTTTTTCTTTTATAAAAACCAGCTTCCTTTCTGGATTTTTAAGATACAACTATACATTGAGGTATTTGTGTCTTTAGACTAAATAAAGTGTCTTACCAAGAAATAGGCTATTTCATTTAATCAAGGGGTGGGAGGAACTAAGTATCTGCATAGTGGCATTGGGTAAAATACATTGCTATACCCTCTTTTATTTTTCTCCCAGACTGTTTAGAGTTAGCAGGTGTTACTACACAGGATGATTTGGCGGATCGTGACATACAAGAGCAGCTGTGGATACATGACATAGTGATTTATATTTTGTGCAGTTATGGTTGGAAGGTATGAACTGCAACAAAAATAACAAACATTTAAAATATTTGTATCAAAAAGGACAAACCCCCAAATGAACTGAAAATGTGGATTTATTCTTACAGATAGGGTTTCAGTTATTGAATATCTGTTTTGGACAGTAGTTAATCTGCACAGAAGGCCAAAGATGTGTTAAAGTCAAAATACAGTTAATTAGAATTTCTGTTGCTTTTCATTGATTATAAAACATGTAGTTGATGTAAAAACTGAACAGGGCAATTGCATAGCAGATAACTTACAATTTTACATGAATTCGTATTTCACCATTTGGGTTCAACTTATGTAGTTGCTTCTTGTGGTTATTAGTGGTTTGTTGTAACAGAAAACTTCTGCTATATTTTTTCATAACTGGGCCTGATTCTTTGTGAGCTGTTTGGTGAATACTGCAAAGTTTCTTTCAGAAGGTATTTAAGATCAAGGCATTGAAAAGGATACTTGATACTTGTTCATCCCATGCCATTTTGCATTTAAATTACACCAGGATGCATCTAAAGCTGCCCTGTTTTAGAAAGTGGTTTTATGCCTAGCCTCTATGTGTGTAAATGGTAATGCAGTGTGCAATACAGAGAAGAATTCAGGTCTGTGTGGCTAAAAAGAGACGGAACTTAACAAATGTAAATCTGTTCAGAATCTGATCAAAAGTCTTTTCCCTCATCTTCCTTATTTCATGATAGAAGCTTGTCCATCTATTCTGGAGTTTCCAATCCAGTTGCATCTTTTTAGTAATGTAGGAAAAGTGCTTACAAACACCTGTTAATATTTGTTAGCTCTGTCTACAAGATTGGGTGTTAGTTGTCCTTAAGAATTTTTCTTCCCCGGAATTCAAAAGTATTCGAGTTGGAACATCCTGAGAACATTTGATCCCTCCCCAGCTTTACAGTGTCAATGTGATTATTCCAGGAGTCCCTTCCTGAAATCTTTGTATTTTAATGTTTCTGTTTACAGTTTCCTTCGAGTCTTCAGAAGATGACATGTACTTGAATATTCAGAACTGATTAAGTGGAAATTAAAGAGAGCAATAAACACTTTCAAGTCCAAGACGTTCACAGAATTTCAGATGTGTTTAACAGGCTGAAGGGAAATACCCTCAGCAATAAGGAATGTTTAAAGGGAACAAATAATTGACTTCCCTCATGATTTTTTATCCCCGCCCCACTCCCCCCCCATCTAGTAATAACCGGGCAGTACCATGTCAGATTTTGTTTTTTGGTTAGGCTTTGAGAGAATTGAAATGTGCTGCTGTTTAACCTGTAGGTAATGGAGAACTGAGTCTACTGGGATTTTCTGTTGATTGAACAAGTCCTCTTGATGGCATGTCTGATACAAGCTTGTGAATAAAGTGGAAGGGAGGTTTGAACTCTTTCTGCCTCCTGTGCAGAAGGGGGTAAAACAGTTGCCCACTGGAAGCTTTGTGTTTCAGCTGATAATAAGAGCTGGAGCTATTTCAGTGAACTTGTTTGTCCTTGTAGCAGGAGTGCGCAGGGACCGATGACCTCAGACCGTAGTGAGACATCTGATGGGATAACTGCGGTTCCATTTCCTTGGGTATGGGCAGGTGGCAGCCACCTGCCAGGGCAGAAGCATGAATAAGAGGTTCAGGCATAAACAGCAGAAATATTTTTCAACTTTTACCATCTCAACAAGTGAAAAAGATTAGGTATCAAACGTGTGAAGTAAAAGATGGATGCTGTCTCTTTTTTACTGGCAAGCCTATAGTTTTGTGAAATACTAGCACTTACCTCTTAGAAATCTTTGGGGTCTCGTTTCCTGTTTTGTAAAGTAATGTGCCAATACTTATGTGACTGGGCTACATTTCTGGAGAGTGTCTTGGTTTTGGCGGTGTTTCCAGGAGCAGAACACGAATGCTTCATTGGGTGCAAATGCATGGTAATCCAAAAGCTCTGTGCTGAATTATAAGCTGCCTTAAATGTGAGGTGTGGAGTGGGGTCTTAAACTCTGTGCCCTCTGGAAGCTTGAGTATTTGAATTAAGTTCTCTTCCCGAGTAGGGTTTGAGGCTATTAACTTTTTTTAAGGAATATAACACTTCTTATACCTCTAGTGTCCTTTCATAAAGAAGCCAGCAGTTAGACTACTCAGGAAGTTTACGCTTTTGATCGTGATGTTTCAACTGTTTCCTGCATCCAGGGTTAGCTCAGAGTGTCTCCCTATACAGCAACAAATGCAGGAATCACAGGATCAGCGAGCAAGCAGAATGGAGCAAGATATTTGCCTCTGCATGTGGAAAAGAAACCACCCCCCCCCCCCCCCCCAACCAACAGGGTAAAAAAAAAAACAAAACCAAACAAACAAAAAGCTGGACATCTAATTTTTTCTTGTTTTCACAGGTTAAGCGATATAGGCATAGGACCTGAATTTTCAGTTTGCAGCAGTTATATTTGTCCTAACAGACCATGTGTGTAAATAGATTAACTGAAATGATTAACGTAGGAGAAAACAAGAAAGGCAACTCTTGGATTGGGCAGTCATACATGTTGCTATTTTCTGAACTGGCTTGAAATTCATGAATACGACAAAAAGACAATCCACTTTATTTCTGGTGTTTATTTTCTATGCCTGCTTTTCACCTTGGCAGCCCTCTTTTTCCTCTAACTTCTTTTTATCATCTTTATGTAACTTCACACACGTACAAAGGCTTCTCCGTATATAGCTTTCTGTTATGCTCCAACGTTCAGAGGTTTGAGACTGTTTCTGAAGATGTGGGTGTACAGGAACTTTGAAAGCTTGCACAGAATAAAAGGAGTTGCAGTGCCATTACCAATGCTGATTTTTGAGTGATGCGTTTTCTGATCCAAACAGGCTATTCTGCAGTCTGTGAATCTGATACGTGAATTTATACCTTTAAATGTTTATCCCTTTCTAAACCTGTGTGACTGCATAAAAGGTCTTTCAAATAGCTTTCTTTCAAACATTGCAGCCTGTGTCTATGTATTTTACATTGTGTATTGCCAGCTGAAGGACACTTGTTTATCTGACTGTACGTATCTATCTAAAGAGTTTTACACTGGAAGGCTGAAGTATAATATTTGGAGCACTTTCCATGTAAATGTGTAATAATCTTGTGAGTTACTACTGCCACAATATCACTTCTTAATAAAAATTAAAAAAAAAAAAATCATTGTTCAAAGACAATCTATCCAATCTTGAAAACTAGCTGCCAAGTCTTCAAGTCATATGGGGAATTACGTTCTTCATACATTTCTCTTTGCCTAGGTCATCTTTGGAGCTCAATTCTCAGTTCCATCCCACATATTTTTATCATTCTAGCAGAACGCCCAAGCTGTAATTTTTATCTGTGCTCTCTCTTTCCTTTTTTCCCCCCTCTGAAATCACCTTAATTTGACATCTTGTGGGCATCTTCATGGAATGGGTACTCACATCTTTATTTTTCACCTTCTGTGCTCTGTTTTGCTCCCCCTGGGTTTGCTGTTTTTGTTTCCCATGCTTAGGCTTTTGATCTAAGGCTGCTTAATGCAGACATTTGTATCTACTATCTGCATTTAAAATATTATCGGGGTGTGTGTGTGTGCATATGCATTTTCTTTTTGCAAATTCAGGACCTTAAGCACAAAATTTATCAGTGAAGAGTGATAGGATGGCATTCACTTAATAACTTTCTGAATAGGGCTGGTTTTGTTGAAATAAGGTCTGGGATTATGAGCAGTGTCTTGTGTACATGTGCAGCACCATTGATTGTAATACATGCCAGTGAGCACAGGGATCGGAGCTTGCTGCTCGTGTATAGTTTTTAATCTCAAAAAAGATGGAATACATCAAGATCAGTTTTAGGACCGTGGTAATTTAGATAATCTTTTTCCTTTAAATGACTTGGAAAAAAAATGCACTGATTTCACATAATCCTTCCATACTGCAGATTAAAAAAAAAAAAAAAGAGTTTTGTTCCAGAAATTATGCAGCTGTGTTACCGAGGCAGGGTGCCCAAGCTAGCTCTGCTGAGAAGCCCTGAAATTTGTAGGGATGTGGCTTCTGGCCTAGGTCTGTCTGGCTCAGGCTGTAGGTGCTACAGCCACCTGCGTAGGCACATAGGTCTGTGCAGAAGTACAAGTCAGGTTTTCCCTTGCCCCGTTCGGGCAAGGGTTTTTAGTCACCAAAGGGCAAAACACTTAGCCAAGGGATGTAATAGCTTGTCCTTCAGTTTATTATTTGCAGAAAAAGGGTCCGAGTGATGGATTTACATGGAAGAAATCACAAGAAACTCTGGTAATGCCAAATGAATTGTGGAAAATTGGCATGACATCTTTTTCACCGACTACAGAAGTAAAATGTGTGTTCTGATAATCCTGAAATGATACTCGTATACATTCCTCTTTAATGTTTCCTGGATGGAAAGCTTAGGAAGTGTTGAAGCTAACAATATTCTTGTTGCCAGTTACTTTGGCTGCCAACTCCAGCTCAGATTCTCTGAATAGACATAGCCAATTAGCAGTATTTCCCATCCTGGTACTGGATGTAAGTGATTTCCAACAGAGAACAACTTAGAGGTTCCTGCAGGATCAACCAATTACCAACATCCCATCAGCAAATCTGGTAGTGCTACTTCAAGAGCTGTGCGAAGCTGGAAGCCGTTCTCACCTGCTATCGCATGTCTTCATTTTACAGGTTTTTACACATTTCAGAGATGCTGGTAACTGTAACTAGGAAAATAATGCCGTGATTGTGGCTTAAGATACTGTTTCAGCAATGCACTCTCTCTTGTTAGATTGATCATAGCACACTGGTAGGTCAAGAAAGCAGGGGCTTTATCCAGAGAAAAAGGTGTGTGTATATTCATTACATGTACACTTTATATATACGTATTTTTTCTTTCCATCATGTCTGCCCTGTTAAATTTAGACTGATAATAAATGTGCTTTATACACATCTTGTATACATAAGATACAATCTTGTAATGCTTAGACAAGTAGTGTTTACTCATTCTAATAATCCTACCCAAGTGGCTACACTTTCTTGTTTGTTGTTTGCTTGGTATTCTGAAATGGTGTTTGCTTTCATTCAGAGTAACTGACTATAAATTATTTGTTGTTTCCTCTTGCATCCGTTCTCTATTGCAAGTCTTTGTTTTAACAGTGAAAAGGGTCTTAGTGTGAAAAAGGATTGTGCCTGTAATAATGATTTGCTTGCATGAAAACAGTGTAAGATCTTATTAAAAGAGCATTACAGTTTGAGAGGGCTTGGACCCAGTAAGGTAATTAATAGCGTTAAAGGCCGCAGCATCTTTAGAAGCAAAGAAAAATAGTCTGAAATACGCAGCGATAAAAAGTAGGTGTTCAACGGAAACTTACAGCTATTGTTGCTCAACAGTTGAAAGCTTATTTCATAGTATTGTGATATAACTTTTTTTCTATTAATATATGAAATATTTTTTCCGAATGATGCTCAGGCACAAATTTTGCTGGTTTTGTTTGTTCTTCCATCCTTACTAGGTTATCCAAATATAGTTTTATTAAATCAGGTAAAAACCTTAAAAATTGGTTCACTGCTTTGGTTTACTCTTTCTGTTTTACCTTGTCAAGCTTGGAGAATTTCTTTCAACATGATAGCTACTGTCCAGCATAATATTTACTTAAAATGCATCAAAGCTAGAGATGCATGTGCTGTTTAACTAAATCACTGTGGTCAGTGTTTTAATATAAAGTAAAAGGAATGTTGGTATCTTCAGAGGCCACTGTTGTCTTTAACTATTCTAGATGATTAAAATATCCAAGTCGCTATTGCTCAATTAATTTTAGTAATGAGCTCAGTGGTCTGGAAGCAGTATCTTTTTATTTATTTATTTAGGTCACGCTTATATGTATATAGAATACTTACTGAACCTATAGCAGCTTTTGGCAGTTTGAAAATTATTGTTAATTAACTCCTCTGCTTAAATTCCTGTAAGCTAAACTGTAGTTGATGAGTTATCCTGCTAAAAACAATAAATCCTGAAGCTATTTCATAAACATAGAGCATCTAATTTAGGTTAAATGACTATCAATGGAGACAAATCAATTCTTTAATCCCATATTTCTATAGAGTTATTTTGCATTTAGAAATACCTCAGTATTCATATATACGCATCTGTAATTCTGGGAAGTAGAGAGTCAGAACCAGGGCAGGAAGCCCTGATGCACATATGGATCTTTACAGAAATTGAAGTGTCCACTGACCTAGCCCTGCAATTGTGGAAAAGGGTCTGGTATAGTGCCAATATTCTGCGTCTTTTAATATTTTGCAAAATAACTGAAGTACTCTTTTCTCGCTTCTTAAATCTGCGTTATTTATATTGAACATTTTGCTTGAGCTGAGAAGAGAAATTCTCAGTTCGATGTGACTTATTGGAGTTATTTGCAGGGGATTGTAATAATAGCATTGAACGTATTTCCCCAAAAGGATAAGAACAGTACTTACCTGTTGTAGAGTTTAATTGAATGCTTAATTTATTCTTCAGAAAGCAGTCTGTTCTCTCCAGAGAACTACTGGTTGAAGTTTAAAAAGTACTTTTTGTTCTCTGATCTCGGAGAACAAATAGCCGCACCGTGGCTGTTCAGATGGGAGCAGCTGTTCCCATCTTTTCAAAGTCTGAACCATGCTGCTTTTCCTAGGAGGAAGAAGAAAAAAAGGAGATCCTGACCACTTCATGGTATTGACCACTCGGGGATCTCATTCCGAGTGGAGAAGGTTCTGCATTTAGGAAGTGAGGACTGAAAGACGTACTTAGTAAGTTTGACAGCATAGTCTTTGCACACAAAAATGAAAAGACAAGAATCTGAAAGCCAGGTCTGGGGAACATGTTTTTGTACAAAGCTGACACTATATTACCCGCAGACTGACAGCGATCTCAAAGTATGCCTGTTCAAATTCAGTGGGCAGAATGGTGTGTGGGAAGGATTTTGGGTTTTCTCAGAAATCTGTGAATCACTTTCTACCGCATCCTTGAACTTTGGAGTAACTGAGAATTCCTGCTTTGTGCTGCTATTTATAATTTTGTTTTAGAGAGGGCAAACTAAATTTTAATAGTGTTTTTTTTTTCATAATTTTAGAAGTGACATAGAAATGTTTCTTTTTTCAGCTGTTTTTACTGAGCTAGTATAGAACTGTGCAGCTCAAAATCTGAAAAAGATCCGAACCTGAGGTCTGAAACTTACTTGATGGGATCTAAGGAAAATGATTCTACTTGAATGGGCAGAACTGATAACAATTTGATATCACTTGGAATATTTAAGTCCCAGGTAAATATACTTCTCTCTCTCTCTCTCTCTCATTGCTCAGATGAGCGTACTAAAAGGTGATTTGAAGATGACTCTGTTAGCAGTACATTGCAGCTGGAGAAAGTGTTGTATGTCTGACAACATAGTGAATGATGACAAGACTGATTTTTAGGAGTTTTCAGTAAAATGTAAAACCTGACACATGATTTATTTCGCTGTTCTTCAGCTTCTTTTATTCTTCACAAACTTGTTTATATGAAAAGCAAGGGACAAAAAGCTAATCACTGCAATAAATTATTTTTTTTTGCTGATGGACTGTTGTGGAGGCTTTTTCACTTGGGGATATTGTGTCATTCATCTGTTGGCCAAGTTCCTAAATTCTGCCTGTTCCATCGGAGTTTGTTATAGTGGAGCTGATCGCCTGCGCTGTATTATGACATGGTTGCTACAACACTTAGTAATGTGAAAACTAACTGGACTTGGTGTGTGTGTGTGTATGTCATTAGGCTGCAGAAGACTACTTGCGTGCTTCTGATGAAGACTTGGTCTCTATCATGGTTTAACCCCAGCTAACAACTAAGCACCACGCAGCCGCTTGCTCCCTCCCTCCACAGCGGGATGGGGGAGAGAATCGGAAGGGTAAAAGTGAGAAAACTCATGGGTTGAGGTAAAGACAGTTTAATAGGGAAAGCAAAAGCCAAAGCACACAAGCAAAGCAAAACAAGGAATTCATTCCCTGCTTCCCATGGCAGGCAGGTGTTCAGCCATCCCCAGGAAAGCAGGGCTCCATCACGCGTAACGGTGACTTGGGAAGACAAACGCCATCACTCCGAACGTCCCCCCTTCCTCCTTCTCCCCCCAGCTTTATATGCTGAGCATGACGTCATATGATGTGGGATATCCCTTTGGTCAGTTGGGGTCAGCTGTACCGGCTGTGTCCCCTCCCAGCTTCTTGTGCCCCCCCAGCCTGCTCACTGGTGGGGTGGGGTGAGGAGCAGAAAAGGCCTTGACTCCGTGTCAGCACTGCTCAGCAATAATGAAAACGTCCCTGTGTTATCAATGCTGTTTCCAGCACAGATCCAAAACCCAGCCCCATACTAGCTGCTATGGAGAAAATTAACTCTACCCCAGCCAAAACTAGCATGCTGTCCCAAGACTGCTAAAAATGTAAGTGAAAGAGTGAGAGGCAAGGTAGAAGAAAATGGAACAGCAAAGATGTAAATTAATGTGCGGGATACTGATTGAAAATGTGTAATAACCCATTAAATAAAAGTATAAGGATTATCCCAACCTTTGTGTACTGTTATCAGCTAGGTAGTTACTTCTAGACAATAGGTATTATTAAATACAATTAGGTATATTTTACTTAAAAGAAATTCATCCTACCTAACAGTCTTGCAGTTTTGCTTGCTAACCTATCTCAAAGTACTGATATAAAAAAAATATATTGCTTGGTGGTTGTTTTTCTAGGGCAGTATCAGCTGCATTCCTTCTGCTCACGCCATCCATGTGCTCACGGACCAACAGGCTGTGTTAAACTTTCTGGGGAGCCTCTATGATTGGAAAGCACAGACTGTGGCGGTTGAGGCCCAATACTCTGCCAAAGGTGTCACGTATCTATAAAGTCAGTTCCAGCTGCTGCTGTCTGATGGCCACTCCCTGCAGCAGGGAACATCTGGCTAGAAGCACATAATATCAAAACCTTTTCTCAGTACAGAGATATGAGATGGAGGTATGCAGTCAAATAATGATAAGCCAAAAATAGTGACCATTGTACTTGCTTAGACAAAAAGTTTCCCTGTAGCTCTTATGTATTTTCAGTGTCATTTTTCAGACGATAATGGATAGAAACTTTTTAATTTTGAATAACGTGAGAGTTGTTATATAATTCTTTTATGAAGACTGCTGTGGAATAGTCATTAAATGTTTTAAAACATTGTTCAACAACTCCTGGCCTTTCTGCTGGGTGGTAGTCACATCTGCATAAAGTGGATTTTTAAATCCCATTGAAATCCATTGATGGTATTTCATACCTCTGCAAGGATAGTCTAAATAGTAGACAAGAGCCGAGAACGAGGTCCCTGCTGTAGTCCAGTAATCCTGCGAAGCCCTGCTTATTCCTTTGGTGCTGTTGGCCCATGTCCACAGTGGGTGTTCCTTCCCCAGCTTCCCTGAAGTTCGCGTTTGAGTTGTCCACAGATATGTCCGGAGTGCCCTTGGGATCCGGCTGCAGGAGCGGAGTGTGTGTTTCCATGGTTTTGCAGTCAGCGTAAGCGTGCAGGGGTCTCGCAGGGAAACTTCCTACTATGTTTAGTTTACTTCACAAAGGATCTAACCAGCTTTTGTCTTTTGACAGCAATAGGAAAGAAACTTCTGGCATTATAAATGTCTATTAATATTTTTTAAGTGGTGTGTCCCATCATTTTAATTTGTTAGCGGAGTGTGTGTTTCCATGGTTTTGCAGTCAGCGTAAGCGTGCAGGGGTCTCGCAGGGAAACTTCCTACTATGTTTAGTTTACTTCACAAAGGATCTAACCAGCTTTTGTCTTTTGACAGCAATAGGAAAGAAACTTCTGGCATTATAAATGTCTATTAATATTTTTTAAGTGGTGTGTCCCATCATTTTAATTTGTTTTGCATATTGCTATAGGAAATAATTCCAAAATGAAATCTAGAAAAGCTATCATATATGCCAGATTATTATTTAAATCAGATGTTGTTAGTGTCTTTAATTTTTATACTTTGATAATAAAATTAAATAGCTTTGCATAAAAAGTGAATTGAAAGCTCCACTAAGAGTTCTGTGGGGACTGGAAATTACTGTGTAGCGCTCTGAATATTTTAAACGATCTCCCTTCAGAGACAAAGTTCAGGAATTAAATTCACCTATCTTCTATCAGTATTGCCTTTTTTTTTATCATTTGCAAACATAAAATTCAGTTATAGTAATAATAACTTTGACAGCTGTAATGGCTAGGATAACTTGTATCTTGCTAAATATGTAAATAATGGAAAACTCAGTGACAGAAGTTTCTGTAACCCAAGGGCTACAGATACAAGGGCTTAGAAAAATTGATCTCTCTTTGATTTGTCATGGAAAGGTATTCCATATGCTAAGCCATTTGAAAAGACTGATCTTGTCTTATTTATAGAGTTTGCAGACTTGATTGGAGGCTGTGGAATTATTTAAGATGAACTTTTATAAATTTAATTCCTTTCTCTTTGTAAAATACTTCCAGACAGCTTGACTGTTTTCAAAATGTATTTTTTTATTTATTATTAGCAATTGTTCAACATAGACTTTTCAAGCAATCTGGAGGAATTGGGTGCCAAACTCACATTTAGTTCAGTGAGATCTGAGCATCTTACTACTTTAATATCCTTTAAAGTTTCCAACCTTTGCGTATGCTTTTGAGAATCATGCGTTAGCATCTGCTTAGTTTAAGTTTTAGCTTAGTTTTTTGTTTTCTGTGTTCACACTGGCTATCTTGGTAAGGTATGATACATTTATAATAATAAATAATAAGAAAAGAACGTTTTACTTTAAATTTGGAAAGAAGAGAATGCAAGATCTTGCCTAAGTGGTTGTCCAAAATGCCAGGCCTTTTCTGGAGTTAAATGGGTTAAAGGAAATTCATGTATCGTAAGAATTTGGTAAGTTAATCTGATTTCTTTCCCCTGATTTCTCTCTAAGAAAAGTCCTCTCTGGGCTGAGGATTTTGAATGATGCAGAATTTTAAGCTGATCCATTTGGCCATGTATGGCTTATATCTGCTAACTGTAGTACCAGCAAGTAAAAATCCTTCTCTAATTTCTATCTGTTCCCCCTTGAACTTATGACTCTCTTTTTCCGAGATGCTGAGGAAGTTGAAAAGGACCCAAAGCTGTGTAATTCTACTGGGGTCTAGGGTGGTTTGGAAGTAAAGATTTTTCTATTTAAAAATCATCACACTTATAGAGCGTATGTGTGTATGTATGTATTTATTCCCTGGTTCCTTCTTGTACCTTGTGGTGGTGCGTATGGATACTTCCAGCCTATAAAAAGTAAAGCATTTATAACTGTTTTCTAACCATGCTGAGTTTGTTCATCTGCTGCTGCTATTACCACCTGCGTGATGTAACGTCTATCAGACTTCATAGCCCTGTCACCTGCACTTAGCCACTGCTCTCCTCCGCTTGTGGCTTGCCAAATGCCTTGTCATGCTGCCGCATCAGGGTGAAGGAACACGTGGGGCAGCTGTGTCTTACTCGGTACCTACAGATGAATATAAGGGATCCTTATATATGTTTGATAATAAAAGTTGCAGCTTCTCTAATCCAAGCAGTAGATGGCTGAATCTTCAATGTGTGCGCGTTTTGAACTGATTTTTGGCTTGCATGCAGTATATTCCTATATAGAATAGCTCATGATTCTGGTTCTGTACATAGCATATATCTATGTAGGAGCTATAGCAGGGCAGAAAACTTGTTACATATGAATGAAAGATGATGTGATAAATTATTACACAAAGAAGTAAAGTGAATTTATATTACACTTAATTGGCTTTTTTCCCCAGCACTCTTTTAGTCAAATTTCTAATATTTACAAATCAAAATGCATGTTAACAGCTCCTGCTTAATACTTCAGTTTTGTACATATGATGGTTTCATTGGGAATAACAAGAAGGACTTGAAAGATTTCATAATCTCTTCATCTCTTTTATTCACTTTGTGTTTTTTCTTCTCAAGGAGAGACAGAAGGGAAAGTTTGCTTGAGTAAGGCATTTAGAAAACCTCTAGAACACTATCCAAAAACTTTTGTGCATTCCCCAGGCACTGCTCTCTGCACTCTGAAGCCGGAGACTGCAGATCAGTACATTCATCCAAAGTGGAAATGATTTCCTGGAATACCTAGTTTGCTAAACAGCTTTCCTAATTTTTACATGTTAAATGGCTTTTAAAAGAAACATCAATGATCCAAATATCTTTCTCTAAATTTACTTAGGATTTTGTACAGTTCTTGAATAACTGAAATTACTTTACTAGGTATGTAATTGGTGTGGAAGATGGATAGATAAGGGATGCAATACTGGCTCTGATAATCAGCGTAGAGTGAGACGACACCCCTTACTATTTTTGCCACAGACTACAGTGTTAACTCTTTAAGACTTTGTGGTTAAAAAAAACTTTTGCTTTTGTTATGTCAATACTTTCGCGTGGCCTGTCTCAAGCAGGAGAATTAAAACCAGTTATACTTCACCCATGAACCAGGTGCTTAAGCCTACTTGCAGCGTAGGAGGGTTCAAGAACGGAGTTCCAGTTTGTTTTCTCTGATTTGATCAACAATTATTTAAAGCCAAACTTGCAGCATCTGAAATACTTTAACTGATTTTTCACTTATTTTGGGTCTGAAGGGAATGGGTTATGTTGCTTAACCCGTAGGTTTCTTTAAGATTCTCATTTCTTTTTTTGTCAAAAGAACCATATGACAGATTTAAAGTAGTCATTGGGAAGCTTTTTGTCAACTGAATTGCATTTTCTGCTGGCGTTCACTGGGATAACAGAATATAAACAGAAAAATGGCCCTGGGGACATGAAGTAACGTGGCTGTACACTATAAATACGTGCTACAACTGAATACAGACTAGTTCTTTTAGGATTCATAAATGTTTTATTACACACGTATTTCTTTGTTACTCTCAGAGTCTGTAAATGGTAGTGGCTGGGGACCACAGATGTGTGTCCTGGTAGTGAGATGCTTGCTGCCTGTTGCACAGCTCTGGCCAGAGTCTCTGCTGCTGGGGTTCGTCCAGCCCAGGTCTCTCCTTCCTCTTGCACCCTTGGTGTTTCCCCTTGTTGCTGAGTATTGTGAAAAGGGTTCTTGGGGAAGAGCTTTAGGGTGACGTGAAGTGTTTCTGCTTTCAGGACGTAAGGCATACTAATTTAAGATGCTATTGCAGGAACATCTTCGTTAAAGAAGTAATTTTAATTAAGGAGCAGCTATGAATGCATGTAAGAATAATAAAATATAAAAAGTTCTTATGGTGGAGCTCAACATTTAAGAGGCAGACCAGAAAGATAAGTGTGGTATCATATGCTGTTAAAGGCAATGTGTTAGCCCAAATTGAAGGTGTAAGTCTAATGAAGATAAATATTGTCAATGAATTAAAGTATTTGATGATTGCTTTTATAGAAAAGTACCAAGTAATTTAAATGTGATCTAAAAATCATATCAAACAGAGGCAAGTGTGCTAAAATAAAAAATACAGCTGAGAGAAGAAATCAGTCATGCTCAGCATTTGCAGGCGCACACAGTAGAAAATACTCCCAGAGAATTTACCATCCTACTGTGCAGGAAATATGTGGGAATGAAGGGCACAGTTGTTATTCAGTTGTATAGCTTTGTTAAAAGCAGATATACACAATTCCTGTGCCGACCATAACTGTTAATATAAAAGTCTGTTCAGATAATTAGCTGCTAACTTGTTTGCTCCTTTGCAGTTGAGGTGGAGGCCATCTCTGAAAGTCCTATACAAATCCTCAAACTTACTAATTAGCACAGATGCTAGTGACATATCTCCTTTTTCTTCACCTATTGTTGACCTCAGAAACACCTTCTTGTTTCCTTGGGAATTTCCAGCTACTTATTTCTCTCATACACTCTCCATTGTTATACATCTGGTTATTTCCAGTTCCTGCATTTAGCATCCTAGCTATTTTAGTAATGCCCATTTGTCTGTCCCATAAAATACCAATTTTTTTGTCCTAGTATAGCTGTCAATAGAATGTTGCTCCGTTGAGTCAGCTGCACATTTTCTTCCTTTATTTTTATATTCTTTTGCTATTTAATCCCTGCCCGTATTGTTATCCTTTACCACAGAGCAGTGGAGCTTCTTCCTTTGATTTCATTAATGTGCCTCTTCCTTCAGGCTTCTCCTTTATATTCTTTTTGTTGCCAGAATATCTGTTTTCTGTGATTTCTGTTCCTGGGCTTAACACTTAAACCAGTCAATGGATGGGTTGGTCAGAAGTTAGTGTGCATTGCAAGTAAAGATAAAGTATGATCAGAAAACCACATGGCAAATCTCGGCACAGGTCTGAACACATGCATTCTCTCACTGTGAAGCCTATTAGTTAAATAACAAAGATGTTTACATTAATTCATTCCAAGTTACAGGATGGGAATGCTGAAATAACTGAAAAAAGTTAATAGAAAGTAAATTGGCACATGTATCTCACATCTCTCTATTGCCTTCCTAGGTTTCAATATTTAGTACATATCCAATTTCTTAAGCAGGAATAAAAATTGGAAACAATAGCCCGAGTAAGTTATCTTCCAATAAATAGGAATGTCTTCCCTGATTAAAGAACAGTAATTAGCTGTTGTATGTTAAGTGTGGCCCAGAGCAATTTTATAATAAAATTCTAAGTGCTTGCAAAAAAAAAAGACCCCCCCAAAACCAACAACACTATTCCTTTCAACAAATGCAGTTACTGTATTTCTTAATTCATTTTAGTGAGCTGTCAATAAATTTTAGACCATTAGATGCAGAATTTAATTAGCTAGGATCATGATTTACGTGATTTCTGACTTGCTTGCTATTTACAATTTCTAGTAAGTGTTGCCCTTGGCAAAATAAACATACTTAATTTATAGCTAGTGGTGAGCAATTATTTTTCATTTTGGTGACACTAAATGTCACTAAAATGCTGTCTGTTTTAAGGTTACAAATACACTGTTCTATTGCCAGAGCAAGCAAATGTGTTACAGTAATATGGAATCTGGGATCCTTAAGTATCAAGGACACACTGTAAAGTCGAAGTGATTTATCTTAAGGAACTGAAGGCGTCATCTTGCCAAGCATGACATTTGTGTTGGGCTTAGAGCCAGGAATGAGGAACCCACTTTCTTTCCCAGTTCTCCAAGACTGCAGTTCATGAGTGGTTTCTGAGGTGCCTTGGCTGATGGATGGTTATCCTGCTCTCATGTTTAAGGGGCTGTAATCTTTTCTTTGAAACAAAATGGACAGAACTCTTTATATTTGTGAGGACTTTGCTGGAGGAAAATAGGGAACTGAGGGAAAAGGGGTAAAGGCAGTTATTGAGTTATACAAAAGGAGAAGGCAAGGAAACGTGTGTTTGCCCTCAGTTTTTCAAGCATTGTCGCTTGACCACCCTCCCTGCCCAGCTCTTTTCATCCCACAGTATCTCTGATCAGGATCTGTTTCTAGTTCCTTTCTAGTTCCTTTTCACTCTGCATGCTAGATGCAAGATGACTCTGCCTGCTCTTTCCCCACTGTGGAAATGCTGTCCTGGGCGGCAGCGTGTGTGCAGGGCAGCTTGCTGCCAGCAGCAGCACAGGCTACCGACCGCGCTTCTGGACCCGAGCCAGCAGCTCGAGCACCGAACTGTGCTCTGTGGAGGTTTCATGGACCACCCAGTCCCAACGCGGGTTTCTGCCAGGCCCAGTGTTTCTGTGCTGTTCTCCCTTGCGTGAGATAGGTGTATCTGTACTCACTTAGATACACGCTGATCTTCCAGTGAGATGTGCCCAAAGTGGACCTGTGCAAAGCCTGGCGATGTCGAAGGGGAGCTGAATGTAGCTGCAGAAGTTTGACATTACAAACATCTTTACAGGTTTGACATCCGCCTGTGGTTTGCCAAACTGTCACGTGTACCAGTACAGCACTCTGCAAGAACTGGATGGTTTTCATCCCTGGTGGAGTTCAGGGAAGAATATCTGTCAGTTAAGACAGTAGTGAAAGTATGCTTTTATAGGTCTCTCCTATTAAAGGTGAATGGTCTGTGGTTTTCTTCTAGCCTTTAATAAAAAAAAGGTATTATTCCGAATGGCTTCAGGTCTGCTAGCAGTGCAAACAAAATTCTGTGCTAAATTTAATGCAGGGTTAAAACTTACAGCAAATGAAATTTAGAGATTTTAATTTGTCATTATGAGAAGAGTTTTTTCTTAAACTTGGTAAAGCTTGCAATGTTTTTTCCTGGAGAGGTCCAATCATGGAACTCTTTCCATAGTACCATTTGTGAAGTATGTTGAAGTACCGATAAACTTATGTTCAAAGAGTGCAGTTAGTCAAATCAAGGCAAGAGTTTGGGAGGCAGTCTTGTATTGACATGTGTGAAGAATCTTCCCCGTTCATGCTTACACGCTTTGAGTCCAGAGCTATATATGTTACACGTTTGGTGCTTTGGATACTCATTGAATTACTACCGCTAAGATGAATATGTCCTTATTAATGTATATAATGTACAGTGTATCACGCTTATTAATATGGAGGAAGTAGTGTTAATGAAAATAAGTTTCTGAAAGCGTAGTACATGCAAAATGACAGATGGAATAAGAAGTCTTTATGCTGACCCTAAGCCCAGTTCTCTCATCTTTTTTTATACTATTGTCACTGAGCACCTGTTATACTAAATCCTAGTTTAGTCCTGAACCTGTGCAGATCCAGGCTAGCTGGGGGGATTGTCACAGCACATGGTGATTTGCTCTCAGTGCTCCAAGACGGAGGGAAAGGGGGTGGAAAGGTGGAAAATGCAAATGTCAGGTTTTTTTTTTTTTTTTTATGCTGAACTTCCAAAAAGTCTTTCCTTGTTCATGGAACCAGTGGACGCTTGTATCTGGGGATTGTTCCCCAAGAGACTTCCATGGGGCTCAAAAATGTCCACCACAGAGGGAGCGGTGTGTGCTGAGAGGACAGACAGAACAGTCCCTACTGCTGGACAGGATTTTGAGGGGTCCACTTTTGTCAAATCTCTAAAGTTTGTAGCAGGTGAAGCTTGAGAGGAATGAATAGGAGGTTAAAAACTGGAGGCAAAAATCAAATATTTATCTGTAAGAAAAATATGAATAAAGATCTGTACGTATAGTAGCTTTATGAAATAAATCAATATGACTACAAAGAAAGGAAAAGATTTTGAAAAGGCTGTAGAAAACTGTGAAAGAAAAAATAAGGATTTGAGGATTTTTTTTTTTTCAGGAGGAGGAGTGTGTGCTAAATATTAAGGCAAGACTCATGCCTTTCTACAATAGAAAATAATTGCAGGGCTCATAGGTAGAGGAGCGCATAGTGCTTTATCTTTACCACTCTTATTCTCAGTTCAGGTAAACATGGTAATACAACTTTAAGACTGCACCATTTTGAGTGGAAAGAAGAGCCTTTAAAAAAAAAAAAAGCAAGCTAGAGAGCTTTCTGATATTACTCTGGGAGAACATATGGTACTGGTGTTTCAAGACCTGTCACAAGCTACACTGAGGAATAAAGACCTGAGGAAGATTACAGTCTGTCTTGAAACAGAAAATATAAAGTAGGATTTTTTTTTCCCCTTTTAAACACATCAAGAACAGCAGTACATCATAAAGAATGGAAAAGACAGGATTAAATCCTTGAGAAATTGAATCTAGTTGAATAGTATGAAAAATTCAGTTTTCCTTCAACACAGAAAGTGAGAATACACCAAAGTACAGATTGTTAAAACTGTTAAGCTCGAGCAAAATGATCCAAAAAGCAAGGGGGAGGGAAGATAAGAAAAATATCGTTATTTAAGATTTGTGCTACTCTGAACAGTGATATGCAAGGAAGAAAATTGAAAAAGAGAATTATGAGAGGAAGATAATATTTCATTTCCCCTGATGATGATTAAGAAGAAGGCGGGAAGGACACATTCTGAAGCAAACAGAAAGGAGTAGATAGGAGGTGACAGAAGGAAGAAAGTGTGTGGGGAGGGGATGGGATAGGAAGCGATGTGGGGGAGAGTCCCCGAGTGTTGCTTGAAAGCCTGGTCCAAGGGATGCTGCAGGGCAGTTGCCTGGCTCTTTCGGGGCAACCGTAAGGGGTTCACTGGGCAGAGGCGATAGCACTAAGCAGGGTGGAGGTGAGCTTATACCTTTTGGGGAAAGCAGAAAAGGCTAAGAGGTATAACAACAGGATACGTTCAGGGTTTTGGACTATGGGATATAGGACTAGGGCAACCCAGTAATATCCCCAGGGACTGGGCAGAGCTCTGTGACTACCAGTTTAACTGGTAGTCATTTTATCTCAGAAAAAGAAATCCTATGGAGTATGGGCGGAGTGTAGTTATAGGTACTTTTATTGGTGACGCTTCCTCTCGTAAAAGGACCAAACCAGAATGAATTAAAAAACCTCCTAAAACTGCAGGTGGCTTGTCTCATAGGCCCTTTCATTCCTGGAATTAAGCAAACAGTTTCTTTTTTTTCTTCTTTCTTTTTCTTTTTTTAAGGAAGTTAGAGATAAAGCTATCACTTTGCAAAATGATAAAGCAGAAAAAACTACGATGTTTATCTGAAAACTTGTGTATGTGTGCAAACAAAAGTGCCTTTCAAGGCATTGTATATGTAACTGAGAACTTTTATGAAAATGAAAAAATGACATAAGCATTTATGTAAATGGATAAATATTACGTGCCTATAATAGTGTTTATATATTGAATAAAAATAGATAGTTATAGTAGGATATTAGTACAGACAGACTTCTAGCAAGAAATTTTAAGAAAAAAATTATTGATATAAAATTTCTGGCAAGACAGGTAATAATTACTTCGTAAGTGGTAACGCATAATTTTGCACAAGTTTTATTATGAATTATGCGCTGTGGAGAAATACAAAAACCAAAACAGCGATTAAAATAATTACAGTACCTTAAGTATCTGTCCACTCATTTAGAAATATCAGAAGAAAATTTCTTAGTTACATCATAAAGTACTATGTGGATGCTTGTGAAAGTATCTTAAGATAAATAAGGTAGCAGACCTAGGTATCCCTGTATCTTCATTTCACAGGACACTGAAAGAAATTTGAACTACTGCATTGATAGATTTATTTGTTATGATCATTCATGGAGGAGGCCTCCTCTCTTGGAAGGAAGTAAGGATTTTTATAATAGCCAAAAAGGAGAGAGCTTGACTAACTGCTTATAGTGTAGGTCTATTTCATGAATAAACGCTGATAGAGGGATTTTTGGCTGTGTGCTGGCAGATACATTTGAAAGTACTTTAGTTACATACGTGCACCTAGATCAATTGGGAATTATTGTAGGCAGACTATTTGCAAATACTATTATGAGAGCCCTGGACCTGCTGTATAAAAAGGCATAAACCAGTTATTTTACTTGATGCAGAGTAGGTCTTTATTTGGATAGAATGACAATATACGTACAGCATATTAGGCAGGCATGAGCTTTAGAAATACATTTGACAAGAACTAATAAAAAGTACAAATGTGGAACTTAAGAGAAAAAGGTTGTTTCCTTAAAATGTGTGCAAATTTATTGCTGAAAGGTATGCCTAGGACAAATGAGCAATGGAATACTCAAAAAGAGAGGTGAGAGAGGTGGAACGACGAAGACAGGGATGGAAATCGATACACTTAATACAAAACTTCTTACAAACTACATTACTGGTGATGACTGGCAAGATGTGAATGAATTTTATCAGATATCTTGTTTATGGATTAAATGTGTTTGAAGACCTATAAGAAGCCTATAAGAAATGAATCATAATAGTAACTCGAGCTGAATGACAATAACCTGTTAGATTTGTGCTTTTGTCTATTGGAATTTATTAAGAGTGCTCCTCTCTACGTTGTGTTGCATTACTCAAATTTGGAAAGTAACATCAATCCTCTGTTCCGTAATACGGATTCTCTTTATGTGTTTAGTGAAGATGGAAGTTCACAAGCTCCTAGCCATGCTCCTTATTTATAATTGATTTATACTTTTCTCAAGTTCTTTTTCCATTTTACTACATTTTTAATAACTGAGGTTTTTTTGTCCTTCGTAAGTATTCTTTGTTATTACTCATGACTTCCGCCATCTAATTCTAATGTGTTCCACATGTGCTTGGTTATGTTGAATTTTAGATGGTCAGATATAGTTTGAAAAGAAAGGGGCGCACAACCCTCACTCCTCCTGTGATTAGAAGTGTACCTGTTTTTTTTGGTAAGGTAATAATTTTAAGACTCGCCTTGCTCTAGAATAGCTTTGTTGCATTGTGGTTGATAATGGTTGGAGAATGAGCTACATCTTAGATCCTGAATTGTCAAAGTACTTTTACAGCACTAACTTGTGATACTTTTGTGAGTAAATCAGGTGAATGTAATCAAAACTTTAAAGATAAAGATATTAGGTGGACTGATTGAGTGCAGAGGTGGAGTCTCAGGTGAGATTAGCTTCCATTTCCTAGTCCAGTGGACCATAACTCATCTAATCAGCTTGCTTTGTATTTTCCTTTTCATTTTAGGAGAGCAGATGGCTTCTTTAACTGGAGTCTGTCATTGCAGTCAAAAGAGTTGGAATATCTAGCCCTCTTACACCGATAAGGGACATGTGCATGTTTCTGTGTGCTTCTACAGACAGCAGACAGGAATAAGCAGCATTAATTTGGTGCATCGGGTGTTCCCTGCCTGCCTACTGCACTGTGAGCTTGTATACAAAAAATATGAACTCTCTTCAAAATTAGAAGACAATAAACCATAGAAAGTTGGCATCCTTCAGTGAAGAAGGATTCTATAGAGAAATTAAAATGTAAAATATCTCAAGAATATTTTAAGACCTTTTTTAGTGGAGGATGGATGAGCTGAGGCAGATGTCAAGAGAAGTGTATTTTACACCTCAAAAGCTGTCACAGCAGAAGTGCTAGCCTGTGGTTCAATGATGGAATATGAAGATAGCAGATGGTGTCAGAACACGGATATCTGTCAGAACAGGGCTGGAGAAGCAGAAAGTTTCAAATAAGTAACAGTTTTGACTGTGTAGGTTTTAGAAGTGAACCAGGGAAAGGCAAAATCAATATGCCACATTGTAGACAGTCAGTGAAAAATGCACAGTGAGTTTAACATCATGCTAACAGATCAGTCAGCAAACACCCAGGTTAGCATACTGCTTGCAAGCCAAAGAAAAGGGCTGGTTGAAAAACCATATAAAAAGGAATTTCAGCAGATTTGTCCCTGTCCTTGTGAGTATAGATGCTACTGACACAAGGATGTTGAAACCGAATTAGGATAGAAATGGAAGGTTTTCTTGTATCATGTCCAGCTCATTCCTTTCTGCATAAAAGATGCAAAAACCCCCCAACCTTATGATTCTTCACATTGCTTTGTGCCTCTGAGTGGGCCTCTGGAATATACAGAGACAAAGAGGGGGAAAATTCCTAAACTGAACCAGAAATAAGACTTATTTTTCTCCCACAAGATGAAGAGTAAAACACTTTTGGTGTTTTGTTTTCTTCCAATGGCAAATTCATCCTGATAACTTCCATACCTGAGGATGAGCTATCAAGACTGTGGTTGGACTTGGTGAATCATTAGCGTTCTCAAACTCAAACTTGTTTGCAAGGTATTATAATGACTGTAATTGTTATTTTAACTATAATGTAATGATTGTAATTATTATTATAATATTGTTAGCCCCTGAAGCGGTCAGACAGTTGGACTAGATAATCATTGTAGGTCCCTTCCAACTGAACTATTCTATTCTGTTATATTGATATCAGAAGGGCAATAAATCCTGTGTTAGAGACTCTAAAACTTTGTGCGTCGCTGTGTTTTACCTCTCTCTTAGATGCCGTGCGATGTTGGTGGGCCTTCCAGTTGCCATTTGAAACTTTCTGAAAAGCAGCTGTAAGAAATGTATATAAAATCTTCATGAATGAAACATACAAACATGTATCCAAAACCCAAAAGAAATGAATTATGACTGTGGTCAGTGCAAGGTAAAGCTTAGAAAATAACACTACCCAAGATGCCATTCTCAGATGAGTATCCCCATAAAGGCAAAAGAGGTTTTTTCCACTTACATTCTCTGTTCGTTCCCATGGGAATATCTAGTCTTGACCTTGTGAAAGACTTGTTTTAAGTTATCCCATTATATTAATAATTTATTCCCCCCCTATTTATAGCAAACTTTTATCCTTCAATAGACCTTTCAGAGGAAACTTTGTGTCTAAAAAGACAATAAAACCAACAATAGTGCATTTTTTTAACCTTTAAGCATAACTTAATGTAAAGGTCAATGTATTTGTCAATGTAATACTTAAATGTAAAGGCAGTAATTTAGTTTCCCGACTGCTACAGGTTATAGTTCTTTATTATGCTAATAAGACTTGATAACTCACATCTATTATGTTATAAATGCCATAAAATTAAAAATGGATTGTACTAAAAAATACAACAAGGTTATTTTAAAATTCAGCATTTAACTTCTGTTTCTTTTTTTGTCTTCTATTTTGATTATATATAGGCAGGTAAAATTATGGTGAATCTTCCTTAATTGTTGTATATATTTCTTCTAAAACCTTCAAAGTGCTATTTAATTCATTTATTAAAAATAATTGGTAATTAAAATATTTCAAAAAAGGTATTTGTACTTCCATTACAGTAGCAGTTTTTTCTGATTCTGTGATCTTGAAATATTGGATGGCACTATTAATATTTAAAGTGGATGCAGGGGCAGTTTTTACTTTGGGATAATAGAGAACATTATGGCAAAGTCCTTTGAGTCTTAATTTCCTCCTGTGCAATGCGTGGCCGGCACGCACAGAATGGGTGGTGCCGCCACTAAGTGGATGCAATTTCAATTAGTTGTTCTGATTTAATAGTAAATTAATAGGTAGGAAGCTTCTCATCTCTACAGTGATTTATATAAAATATAAATAAATATATATAAGAAATATATAAACCAAAAGTTGGAAATAAATGGCCTTTTAAATACAGAGTAGCTTTATGTCAGCAAACACTTCAACTGCAGTTTGAAAAAAGTATTTCAGACCAAGAAAACACCCTTCCTTGCCAGTCAAATCCCCCAGTCAAAGCTCCTATAAAATAATAATAATAACAAGTAGTTCTTGTAAGTCACTTTTCATTAGGAACCACAAATAACTTGGCCATGGAGGAGGTCAGTGTCCTACATCATCTGGGTCTCAGGCCAACACTCAAACCTCTGGAGGTGCCGTGACTGATGGAAAGCTCTCCCTCAGGACTGCTACCCCTGCTGCCAGTTTGTGCATCCAACCATGAGGTGCACAGCAATTCTGCCGTTGGTGCAATTCCTGTGAAAATAATATCCCAGACATGAAAGCGAGGCTGGCCGGCAGTTTTGCCAACTCTTCTGTTTTATCTTGGGTCTTACTGCTCTTTGTGAAAAGCTTCAGCTAGTTGGGGGGTGTGTGTGTGTGTGGGGTTTATTTTTTTTTTCTTACATAAGAATCTCTTTTCCTTTAATAAAGGGACACAGGCTTTCATGTTTATGAAAACAGTTTGATGACAAACACTTGGAAAATCCACCTTCAGAAGACAAGAATTAATTGCTTTATTAATGTTATGACTTGGAAGTCTGACGTGGTTTTCAAGCATTTTTGCTGGAAATATTTTGTGTACCTTAAGGAAAAGGGAGCAAGGAAGCAGGAGAAGGTGGCTGAGCAGAGCTGTATTACAACTACTTCTCCACTGCTATCTTTCATAGCAGTCACAATATATCTCTCACTTACACCTAGCAGCTATGAATAATGGAGCTGTAGCCAGCTCCCTGTGGCCATCTCTCCCTACTACTTTTGAGTGTGGTTGGATGTAGTGACAAAGCAGAGCCATAAGGTTAAATTTCAAAGATGTATTAGCTGAGAAATTCACCGGTAGCTTGTTGGAGGGAAAGAGTTGATGCTGAACCCGAGGAGTGTAGAGCCAAGATACAACAGTTTAAGGACAAGACTAGCTGCTTGATCTGACTTAGTGACAGGAAAGGGTCCAGTAGTGACATGAGGTCCAGTCAGGAAAGATTCGCACGCTGGATAGTATTTCTTATGAAGCTGATTGGTTTGGTTATGCGTGTATTGTGGAGGGATTTTTTTAACATTACTGTCATATTTCTATTTGCATTTTATTTACGAGTTAGGGTTCTAAAGGTAAAAAGGTGAAGTAGGCAGAGCAATTCTAGAACTTTTTAAAATGGTTTGCATGCGTTGTGTACTAAACTCAGGTCTAGTATCTCGGGATTTTATGAAGAAAGAGAAATGCTATGTCTGCATAAAGCACTCCTACAGTGCTCATCTACTGTGGTGATAAATGTTACAGGAAGCAGAAACTAAGTGACTACAGTGCTTTCTTGTATATACCTTTCTCTTTTAATTTAAATTCCACTTAAACTCACTGTAAGAATTTTATCATGGGGTAAAAAAATGCTTGGTTGAATATGATAATTTCTGATACGTTGTTATTCCTGATCTGCTGTTCTTAAAAGGGCTACATTTTTCCAGTACATGGGTTTCACTGATATTAGTCTGTCCTTAGACTCATTGTCAAATGAAACCATCTTTAAACTATGCCATGCTGCCCATGCCTACAGTCTGTGTTGGAGGAAAATCCACTGTTGTGATTTCAGTAAATGCAAGCATAACTTTTCAGTCTGATTTGTGTTTTCAAACTTCCTTTCAAAATCATTATTCCTAACCGATGCTGTTCTTCTATGATTATTCAACAGCTTTAAAATATCTAATCAGAGTCTAAAAATGCAGTGGTTTGTTAGGTATGTACTGCATGTATTGAGATATATGTCTGTTTTTATTTAACAGGGATTTAATAAGAATAACTGTAAGAATAACTCCCTGTGCAAGGGTGAGAGAAATTGAAAATACTCCATCTATTTATACCAAAGTTGTCATCCAGGCTGGCAAACGTAATCATCAGGAGAGACTGATAAGTGAAAACTTTGAAGATAAACATGGAAAAGACTTCACAGTTCTACAGAAAATATTCCTTGAGAAGGAGGATTAGGACATCCCACTCTTTTTGTACGGTTTTGTGTTTTTCCTTAAGTATCTTGAAAAGATGGCGAACAGTTTGGTGACCTATAGCTAAGGTGCAGAAAGCTTTCACAGTACAAAGTGATCTGAGTGCTTTAAATAGTAGACAGTAATTCAGTATTGGCAAAATTAACATAAGGAAACCTCCCCTGAGTATACCATGATGTATGATGCTACTGCTTAATAAAAGTGTTGGTGAAATGACTGGAGGCAATGTGAAGAAGGTCTATCAAAGCATAGATCACGTGGAATTCAGTGCAGGGACTTCAGCAGGCTGGAGAAATGGTCTGGCAGAAACCTTGTAAGGTTCGGCAAAGGAAAACAGAGTCCTGCAGCTGAGGGGGAATAACCTCCTGCTGTGGTGACCAGCTGGAAAGCAGCTTTGCAGAAAAGTCCCTGGTGTTCCTGGTGGACACCAAGGTGAAACATGAGCCAGTAATGTGCCTGTGCAACAAAGAAGACTTAACAGCCTCCTGGGCTGGATTAAAGGAAAAGTGTTGCCAGCAGGTCGAGAAAGGTGATCCTTCTCCTTTACAAAGCACTGGTGGGACACATTTAGAATGCTGGCACCAGAGCTGGGCTCTATGAAAGAAACATGGACATACTGGAGTGCATTCAGTGAAGGGCGATGAAGATGTTGAAGGGCTTGGAGCATCAGATTTATGAGGAAAGACTGAGAGCTGGGACTGCTTAGCCTGGGGAAAAGAAGGCTTGGAGGGATCTTATCAATATGTATAAATACTAGATTGGCGGGAGTAAAGAAGACTGAGCCAAACTTGTCTCAGTGTATCTGGTGACATGGCAAGAGGCATAAACTGAAGAACAGGAAATCCCATTTAAATGCAAACCCTCCCTTTTTTTTTTATTCTGTGGTCAAGCACTGCAGCAAGTTGCCCAGAGAGGTTGAGGAGTCTCCATCCAACTGGATGTGGCCATGAGCAACCTGGTCTAGGTGATTCTGCTTGAGCAGGGGAGTTGGTCTAGGTGATCTCAAGAGATGTCTGCCAACTTCAGCCAGCCTGTGATTCTGAGAGTTCCAGTTTTTAACGCTAGTGATTAACTACTGCAAAATTCAACATTAGAAATTTTAGGCACATCAGTCTACTTATCTGAATGCCCCTGCACAATAAAATTATGCATTTTACTAAAAAAACTTGTTTTCTGTTTCACAAAAAAAAGACCTTAGGTTTTGTTGCAAATATTGGTAATATCTTTGCTTACTTACATCTTTCAGTTGTATGCTGTAAACACAATACAATGGGGACAAAATACTGACACCCAAGAGACTGTCCACTGAATCTTAAGAATTGAA
This sequence comes from Aptenodytes forsteri, assembly GCF_000699145.1. NCBI lineage: Eukaryota > Metazoa > Chordata > Aves > Sphenisciformes > Spheniscidae > Aptenodytes > Aptenodytes forsteri. The sequence continues at coordinate 770,571 of NW_008794431.1, read as the reverse complement.
AACCAAATTTAAAAATAAGTCACATACGCACATGCTCACACTCTCAAACTTGCAGAAACCCTAGCCCCTCATAGCTGAAAATACCTTGTCACCTCTACTTTGAACTGCTTTTCTTCTGGGGAAAATAAAATAATTGTTGTGATCTGCACCAGAAATCTACAAAGCATGCCAGCAAACCCTCTCCTAGTCTGTTCTTGGTATGGATAAAGTTTAACTGTTTGGGGACAGTAATTTTATTTCCTCTTCCTTTTTATTAACATTCCGGTAGATACTGCCAAGATTTTTTTCATGGTAGGCTGAATCTGTTTGCTGCTAGTCTTCCTAGTTTGCCCCGTTGTTTTGGTGTCTTGTAGCAAAACATGACTTCCTTAATCATACAGCCATGTTATCTAAGTGTCCTCCAAGTGTTTGCTGCATAATCATATCTTAACCAGATACTGCTGAAACTTAAATGTATGTAAATGTTACAACTAAATTAATGATTGGTGTTATAATTCAAATGCAAGGCTAAGAAAGTTCTGCTCTTGGCTCCGTCACAAGCTTCTAAAGATGAAACTAAGTCAGTTGTTTTCTCTGAGCTTTATTTATCTCCATATATAAATGAGAAAAGTAACTGGCTGTCTTATCATTATGGTAAAGCTTTATTCCCTAGTGCTCATTGAGCACCAAGGACCATTATATTTACCATGGAGAAGAAAAAACATATAACGGTATTCCTATATATTACTGTTGAAGTGAAGTAGGATTTGCTACTGGTAGCATAACCTGTAGAATCATGTAGAATCCTATGCTGATAATAGCAGCATTAATATTTGTTGGAGGACATAATTTGGTAACGCGTTGCGCACATCAACCCTGGGCAATGTATTTATTTATATTGAGTGAGTGACTTCAGGCGTGGCTTTGCAGAAGTTTTAAGATATGTTATTTGACCTGTGTTTCTCCTGGTAGAGGAAAAGATGCAGTAGGACAAAGTAGAAGTTCCTTCTGATTTAAAAACTCCTTCTGTAGCATTTGCTTATTCTGAGTGAGATGGGGAGAAGATGGGACAGGACAGAGTGGCATGTGCCTTTTTATAATCCTTCTGTGAATCTCTGAATAAGGTTTATACTGTTATGCTTAGGAGAGAAAAACGATCATAAAAGCGTTCGTTTCATCTCTGGGGGCATGGCTTAATTTAGTGCTTGCCTTGCCTAAATTTAATCTAAACATGGGTGGGGAGGTCAGGGGGAGATAAAGATTTAGAGAAAAAAAAAAACAAACCACCAAACACAAAACCCCCCAAAACACCCTAACCCTTCTTCTCTCCCCCCAAACCAAACCAAACCTCAAAACCCCAACAAGAAACTCCAAACAAAAAGCAACAACGAAAGCAGCAGACCATCTTTCTGGGGTGCCTAACAATAACCTTTTTCTGATCATATCTGATAGAAATTTTATTTAGTAGCGTATGTTAACTTATGGAGTCTTTTTTTTTTTTTTTGTTTGCAGATTGTTCAGAAACATTTTAATAGTTTGTGAACACATTTCAGTTCTAAGTACCTTGGCTGAGAACCAGTTGCACAGACTACGTTTATTGGATACTTTCTCTCTTTGTGTTTGGTACCGGTCTTTTACAGATACACCAATCCAGGAGTAGTTCTCTTCCTTCTTTACATTTTTTCCTCATGTATTACTTTGTATTTCCAATAAAGAGTCTAAATTGAAGTAATTTAATTTAAAACTAGAGGCAAGATTGTTAGGTGATGTAAATATTGTTTAACATTGCTCTATATTGGACAATAATTTGAGTGTACCTTACAATGGAAAGAGGCAAGATGAGAGTTCAGAACGGAGCGTGTTACGTATCTAGTACAATGTGGAAGTGTTTCTGCTAAATGCAGTGGACTATTTGAGCAGATTCTTGCATGGGGTGGTTGTTAGTTTTACTTACAGGTCAAAAAGTGTATTTTATCTTTGATATATAGAAAGCTGTTCACATTTCCTTGCATGTTTGCATTCTTCTGTGGGGAAAGCATAGTAAATGCTCTTTGATTTAGCAAGCCAGGTCAGATTGCTGCTGGTGATAAAACAGGTTTGTAAAGCTGGACCATTCGAACATCTGGTTAGGGGAATGGAAGAGTTTCTGCTGCTTTTTCAGTCATACTATACTATCGCTTTCACTTCAGAGCTGTTTTTTAGAAAGTTAAAAATGCATGTCTTCCTTCTGTGGTCAGATTGATTGAAATGCAACGTTACTGTTTGATTATTGCCACTACTGGCCCTATGAATTTTTAAGATGTTAAACAGAAGGGCACGAATAATACCAAGTCAAAGCTTGGTTCGTACATCATAGAATATTCACAAATAATGTTCCCCCTATTTGCTCACTCCTGATCCAGCTTTTCTCCCTGTTGCATTGCTATTACCATTTCAAAGGAGAAAAGAACAGAGAGAATTTACAATATGCATTTATCTTTCACTTTCTCTATAATAAAATGCAAACAACTTTATTTTCCACAAGGCTATCACTGGCTTGCTTTTAATCAAACAAATATCATACCCGTTAATTATTGTTTGCTTTAATTATTAATCGAATTATTGAGAAATAGTTCTTGATGATTCACAGAGGTGCCTCTTGAGCTGTCCAACACTGTTATAAATAAAGAAGGGTGTGAGAAAGTAGTACTGCAAAAGTTCCTGGTTAACGTTAATATGAAAGGGCTCGCCATGGGTTATTTGCGTTAAGCAGTGATGACCTGAGATCAAAGTCAGAGCCCACTGGAACTTGAGATTTCAAGGTAGCCTAATTCTGAGATGTCTAGTGAAATCTTCTAGAAATGAGATATAAACTACTGTAATGGGCTATCAAAACTGTCAAGCTGGCTCAGCAGAATGAGTGATGTGTTTAAGTCTGATCGCTTTCAAAAGCTCCGTGAAACTAGAATAATTCCATCCAAATGGCCACAAGCGACTTCTGTATCCAATTATCAAAAACAAGCTTAACAAAAGCTGTCAAGTGCTGAATTGTGTTTTGGAATTGTGCTGCAAAGCGATAAAATGATTATCCTTAAAGAGAACTTTGTACATAGATTAATAAACATTTCTCCTACTTAGCGATTCCAGAGCAGTAATTAATTATCAAAAGGAAGTAATTCCATTTTTAGCTCATGCATATACTAAAAGTTTAAATGTTACTTTTGTCGACAAGTTTTCAACAATGCTGTAAAGTGTGCAAGCACAAAAGGTGAGGCTTTAACATTAAGCAAAGCCTGACAGACTGTAAGTGCTCACAAAGCTGCTCTTGTAGAAAATCACTGATTATGTAAAATTAATTAGCACAATTCTGATCAGTGATTCTCTCTCCGCAATAGTTTAACTGGAATTATTAATAAGCTACTCTTTGTATTTTTTAATGTATGCTTTACTGTGTGCATTAAAAATAGAGCTGAAAGTTTTTTAGGGAGCCTTGCTGCAAGCTCTTATCTCTTTAAAAATAAAATAAAGGCAAGACAAGCTTATGAGAAGAAATATAATTAAAGTCACAGATGAAATTAAAGAGGATGGGAGAAATGAGGACAGCAAAGATTTCTCTCTTCTCTCACCTCTAGAATCTAAAGCACTAGGGGTAATGAAACCAGGAAATAAAGGGGAAAAAAACTCGAACCGCTTTCATTTTAGTTCGTAGAAAACTACCTTTAAAATTTTCAATTCAACTGAAATTTCAATTTCTCAGGCATTTTTGAGCTCTGCTGAGACTGGGTCTCTCTCATTCTCCAGTTTTAGCAAAGAGTAGCTTAAACATAGAAATAAGAAGCTAGGAAAATGTAGTAAACATCAATTTCTGTGGCAGGTACTCTGGTCCTATGCTGCCAGCACTTCTAATCTATTATTGAGTTTTAATTAATTAAAGGGTAATTTCCCTTTTTTCTTGTTGCAGTCAATAGTGGTAGAAGAATCTGTTTTCATTTTTTGGGGGGGGAGGGGAAGTCTTTTAAGAGGAAAAAAGATAGAAGTTGAAAATGTAAATGAGTGTGTCTTCTTAGAAACCAGAGGTTGAATGAAAAAGTCTAAAATATATAGTTTTAAAATGCTCTCATGGAGTGCCATAACGTTTAGGGGCTGTTGACTTTTTCTTTTTTAATCTTTAGATTATTTGTTTCGGGGAAAGGAATTAAAAAACCTAACAGCGGCTTTTGGGGCACTCCGAAATAGATGGTGTTTGTTACTGAGAACAAGTCAACAAAGACAGCTTTTGTGTTTTGATGGTACAGTAAGATGCATTCAAAGAAAGATTTTGCAATATGTCTGTAGAAGAAGATACTTTGTTGTTTTAATGTTGCATTTTCAATTGAAATTGAATCCTTTGAAGACAGAATAAATTATTTTCTATATTTAAAAGTTAACAGCAGCAGTTCAAAATTACAAGCTTTTCTTCTGCTATATTGAGTCTTGAGTGTTTACTGGGACTAGGAGGTGAAGGTGAGCATTATCTTCAAACTTCTGTATTATTGTTTCCTCAGCTAAGACAGAAAATAGTGCACAGATTAGGAGCAGCTAATGCCTCCATATATTTATTTGCCATTCATTTATTTTTTCAAAGTTTTTTAGGAATCTTTTAACACTTGGACTTCAGAGAATTCATTCTATACAAAGATCTAAACCTTTCACCCTTCTTCAGGTGCTTCACTTAGATGACTCTGATCTAGACTGCCTGTTAAGTAGATTGTCCAGGATCATCTGTGGTAAGAAAATTACCGATGTTTTTAATAAGTACGTTTTGTGAAGTAGAGGATGATGTTTAACGTCTTTTGTAAAGAGATGTAGTCAGAATAGAAGGCAAACTTTTGTCAGCAGAAACATTTATTTTTCCATTGATTCCTGGTGTTAAAATAGTCGATGGTGTTCGTCTGTATGGTAAATGGTATGAAATGTTGAGTCCTGTAAATGCTACCAAAACCACAGTGCAAAGCATTCATAAGTACTGAGAAGTGAATTTTTCTCAGTTACGTGGCAGTACCCTCAAGGAACATTATGGGCCTGCCTTGGGCTTTATGGGGAGCTCTGCTGATACTGGTGAGGCTTGATAGGGGCTTTGAGATACACCCATAGTACATGAGATTAAAATGTCCTTAAACTGTTATGGATCAAATTCTGGCCAGTGTGCAGTCACTTGATAAACATACGTAGGTGTTTTATGTTGCTGAAGCAGAGATCAGAGTAAGCAGTAAATATTTATTATAAATTCTAACAAGGCGTTTGGCAGTGATGTTTGTGAACTACCTAAGGGTCTGGTTGGAAAAAAGGCTTTTATTCACGTTTTGCACACACTATTTCATGCCTTTATTAACTGCTTAAGCCCTGCTCAGACTTCTGCAGCTGAACTGGTGTCGGACTGCATTTGCTGAAACTTATAAATGTCTAAAGAATATAGCCAATGTTGGTAGTTTAGAACTTGGCTTATCTACTTTTGTTTGCTGTACTGCATGTCTCATATTTACTACTTGCAATAATTTTCCTTTTAGGAGCTTCACTGCTTCTCCAACGGTTTTCAGTAGATAACAATTCATGTTTTATAGAGCAACCTACATCACGTGGATAAATCACACCTTCAGAATTCGTTGGCTTTTCAGTCATGGATTAAGCCAGGCTAAAGGATGGTTAACCTTTTCAAAAATTTCTAGTTTGCCTTTGTCATTTAGATCAATTTTCATTTTGCTTATTAGAACAAACAGAACTAGAATATCTTCTGGAAGACATTTCCTAGGACATCTGTCTTATGTCCTCTGTATAAATTCTGAGTTACATAGCTGAGAATTTTTCCCTTGGAAAAGCTATCATCAGGAGAAGTTGTTTTGATTTATTTTTTATTTAAGCAGATCATATGAGTAAAATGTTTTTTTAAAAAACATTTACTTTGTTGCAGTAAAGAAATATAAATAGAAAACACTTTGACCAAAAAAAAAAAAAAGATACTTACCACAGTTTTAGGTGTCAACAGCCCTTACTTATTGAAATAGCAGAAATTATATTAAAGAAATGGAATGTATTAAATTACCGTCCTCTACTGAGATGTCACAAAGAAATATACTTGTAGGAAAAATAAAGCAGAAAAAAATCAAAATTGAAGCCTAAAATTAGATTTTCATAAGTATCTGTAGTGGAAAACTGTAAGACTTCATAATATCTATTTTGTTTGCTTTAGAATGAAATCAGATTTTAGAATTAAAAATGTTTCCGGTGACCAATATCTGACAGTTTATTTTTCTTCTTCTATGAATCAACCATATTTTAAAATAACATAGCAACTAAGCTGGGTCTTAAGTCCTAAGTTGTAGTAATATTTTGTCTGCAAAGATTCAAAATTACTTTGTTTAAAAAAAAGTTATAATAATCATTTGTCCTCTTATTTACATGAAACAGTTCTATATTATGTATAGGGGGAAAAAACACTTTTCTTGGAGGAAAAGGAAGCTGTATTACAGGCTTCTGTAAAAACTTGCAATGTTGCCGGTGTTGGATAACTGGATAATCAATCTGGAACCATTAGATTCATAGACATCATTCACGTTGCCTGTCTTTAAGCAGGTAGGCTGTGTCAAAGTTTGGAGGCGCATCTTCACTGGTGAGAAAGGAAGCCTTGGGAGGAAGGCAGAGTGAGGTTCTTGCAGAGCACACCAGTCACAGCAAGAGCCCTGCTGGAGTGTCTATGGGCACCATGAACGGTGTTCCTGTTTCAACAAGAAAAGGTTTGGGGTACTGCTTTGGTGCTTCTCCAAGCAGATTTGTCATATTTTTGAAGAACAAACCTGTAACTTCTGTGGCATATCCAGTGAGATGTTTCCTGTTCTCAGTTCTGTGTACCAAATAACTGTGTGTTCTGGGAAATATTTTAATCTATCCATTAGGCCAACTGAGCATAAACTTAGCAAAGATCTACATGAAACATTGCAAAGGTCTATATGAAACACTGCATACTGCAGGTACCCTGTCTTTTAGTACTTCATGCTGTGTCATATCAGTAGACACTTGAGTTGTGGTGCTGAAGAACATGGGAAAGTGGTCAATTATATATTATAGCTGCTTATTTTTAATGCCTTGTTCCTTAATGAGTTCCTTCTAGGTATGAGCTTGGCTGGTATGATATCAGCCTGGGAGTGAATTTTTTTCACCTAATTTGGTCTGATCAGTTGCTATATAAAAGCATGTTTTACTATGTTCTGAGTAATTGCCCTTGAACAAAAAATGCATCATAAAAAGCTCAAATGTTTTGAACAATATGTAGAGCATCTCTGAAGAGCAGGTAGGTTTTTTTAGCTGTTCAGCTCCTGTTGGTCTGCTACTTTTTAACCTAAACTTCAAAGTCATGGTGGTTGAGATGGTACTTTCAATGAATCAGGTTTGCTTATATGATCGTAAATAGTAGGTGTAAGTCAGACAGGTAGTAATCATTTCCATCTCTAAAAAAAGAATTCAGAGTGAAAACAGAAGACAGGTACTTTGAAACTAATAACTTGAGTGATTGTTCTGACTTATTGTACTCCATATGCTCAGTGCTTTTAATTAAAATAAAATCTTCCCCTGGGCATTTGGGTATATCCTGGCAAATAAATTCTGTTGTTTCTTTGTTTTCTTATATTTCATTATCTGTCTTCATCTTCTTTTCTTACATTTTGTGTGGAAATTCCTTAGAGGTTCTTTTTTTTTTTTTTTTTTTTTTAAATTGTAATTGTACAGCATAAAGCTCAGTGGAGAATCCTGTCGCTTCATCAGAGCTTCTGTGTGCAACTAAGACAGACAATAGCAATAACAATTATACAGTCCTGGAATGTTTTTGACCTGCCTTAGAACACGCAGATCTGAAAACAGAACAAAGACGAAGCATCCCCTTTAAAGGGAACTGCCGTGTTGAAGAATTTAAAAACAAAACCAAAAAACATCTTTGCCAGCAGCACTGAGAGGAATACTCATATGAACTTTTGCAAACATTATTCTGCAAGTGCCATTCTAAACAGACGTACCTCTATGAACAGTAACCTGACATTTATAACTATACTAAATAATGCAACAAAAGAATTTTCAAGGTTCATGTGAACCTTTCACATGCAGACTTTGCAGTTTCTTAAATTATTAGAAACCATCTCAGTGAATCAGATTTTTGAAACAAAGCAAATATTAACTGTTGAGTTATGAGAATTTTGAGGTTGTGTCGAAGGAAGATGATGTAAATCTTGTGAGACTTGTGGTTTTACAAAACAGGTAGGCAAACTACTTTTCCTTTTCTACAAGTACAAACCAAAGCACTTGATCTCATTTTTGCAAGGTAAGACAGGCCTCTTTAAGTATTTTTACACTGAATTGGAACGTCACGGTAATATTTCAGTAACAGGAGAGAAATGGGTGGCTGATTCTCTACAGTCTTGTACTAGCAGCCACAAATTTCATACTATCAGGATAAAATTTCCTACTTATTGTGGGAAGAGTCCATAAATTTTAATGACAGTGGTTGTTATTTGCAGTTTAATTAAGTTATATTACCAAGAATGTTATCATTAAGTTTGTTATATTTTCTTACATTGAAGGCCATTACCAACTTGCTTTAGTCTGACCAAAGTTATTGAGATTTACAATGAATTGTCTCATTACAGATAATCTCTGCCTATTAATTTTTTAATCTCTTTGTTTTGAAAAAATTGGTGAGTGCCTGTATATACATATAACGCATGGATGTAGGTTATAGGGATTTTTTGCAATACATGGACTATTCAGCTATGGTTAATGATACTGTAAATATCCTAGAAATTGCTAAGAGTTGTTGGTCAAATTTTTTTTTTTTTTTTTAAGAACTGGGAACTACGAAGAATGCAAACCTCTTTTACTTAGGAGCAAGAATATGAATACCATGCTATAAACTATGGATTCAACATTCATTGAAACAAGTCCTTTCCAAGGTAAATTAGTTCATGATAAATTCCACGTTGCCGTGACCAGAGTGCCGACAGCGTCACCAAATCAGCTAATCTAAATGGTGGCAAAAATGTGTAGGTGTGAGTGCAGTTATGTCATTCAAAAAAAGCATTGCTTTTTCCACAAAACTCGCACCTGACCAATGCCTAATGCAAGGTAACCGTTTAAAGCAAGCAAGTTAGGGTATTACACATCCTATTTAAAAGTATTACTTGTCATTAATGTAGTAGCATTGCTTCTAAATGAAGTAAACTTTGGCTGTTTCTTTGGTACTTGAGACGATCTTGAGCATCTTGATATAGGTGTGCTAGCACTGTGCATCTCTCAATGCACCTCTAAATGATAACTTCTGGCTTCTTTATTTGGTAATTAGCAATGTGACTTCTGTATAACATAGCAAGTCTGCTGATGTCACGTGCAGTTACTATTTTAAGGAACCATTTAATGGTGTAGAAACTATTGATACCTACCAAGACGCAAGTTAAGTTCCAAACTTTTGAATTTCTCTTTAATGGCTCATACATATTGTTTCATTCATGATAACTTTTAAACAAAATTGATTTTCTACTTTAAGTTCAACTCCTTGTAGAGTTCAAGATCCTTATGGGTCCCTTCCAACTTGAGATATTCTATGATCCTATGAACTTTTATCAAGGTGAACATCAGGGAAGAATTTTCTGAATATTCAGGGTTTATTTGGTGTGGGTGTTTTTTGCTGCATAGTGGAATACATTAGAGCAAAACCCAGGAAACTGTCCCTTCTAGCATATACCCCAGTGTGACTGCTAATAAGCATATATCTCAGCTACTGGAAAGGTTCTTTATAATTCTTTAAAAATCTGTCAGTATCCCTGAGGAAGATATAATCTGTAATGGAAAAAAACAGTAGTATTTACCTCAGACCCTTGTCGTCTTGATAGATAGTCTTTATAATGGAAATATTAATGCATGTATGCTAAGGCTTAGTGTCAAGGATTAAAATTTAGTTGTGCAAACACTTCTTTCCTCATATTTCAAGGATTTGTAGGACAAGACTGTTTTGATTACACAGATTTGTTCTCGAAATGAACTGTTCTGGAAATTAAACTAACTTAAGTCAATCAAATTTTCAGCTGTTACAATAGTGTAACCTGAAGTAATTTTTATTTAAATCTGAAACAGAGGGGTCAAGACTTCTGGAGCTGAGCACCGAATTTGGGTCTCTGTAAACAAAGCTACTGTACAACAAAGACAACAGACCATACAAAATACTTTGGGGGTGAATATTTAAAACACCCAAAATTATCTTGCCATGTGCTATGCTGGCTCAATAAAAGAAACGCTAATCATTTTGCAACCATTGTATTTGAGAAGTGTGTGAACATCCTGTTCTGCAGTGAGGAACGATTGCAAAATAATTCTGCTGATAATGGGTGAAAGTTAAGGGGGGTGGGGGGGGGGGGGGGGGGGAGGAAAAAAACCACCAAAACCCAAACAACTCTGCTGCTTTCCCTTAACCAGTCTGCTATTTCAAAACAGGATGAACTTGAAATTTCTTTAACTGGTGAATATGAGATTTCTTAAAATGGTAGGTGGCTGAAACTGTTTATACCAGAATTGAAAGCATTCAGTTCACTATAGAAGATGTAGGACAGCACAATGACCTCCTGAGATTTCCTGGTTTATTTTTTAGGGAATTAATTTTCTTAAGGATTAGTTCAGATACTGCTGAAGGCTGTGTCAGATTCTCTGTGTATTTGCCTGATAGCTGTACTTGCTCTAAATAGGCAAACAAAAAAAAAAGAAAATAGCAACATGACGATCAGTTTGTGAAATGTCAGTTTTAATTTCTTGATTGGCTCACCAAACTCTGCTCTCCCAAGAAAGGATAGGAAGGGAAAAGCAACAGTTATTTTTGACATGCCCCTAGGTAATTATATTCTTCATCAGACAAGAATGTGTATGCTTGACTGCACAATTCAGAAATTAAAAGCTGCTGCGCTTATTTGAAAGGCATGTTTTCTTTTGGGGTTTGTGCCACCATTTAGAATAATCTTTGTCTCACTTTAGCTGTGATCTCTCTTGGGGAATCAAAGGGGGTGTTTTTTTAGCAGTATTGATGAAGATATAGCTGATCAAAAATACAGTAGCGCATTTTTTAATGCAAAACTGAAAGGAACTTTCAGTGGGCTTTCAGTTAAAATTTTATTGTAATATAAAAATATGGAAGACAGGAGCAGCACACATGGCAAAAGATCCTACTGGACCAGTTTACCTGTTGGAACATACTGGGCCAAAGTGGCTCCATGTTTCACCTATGAGCACAGTGTTACATGTGAGGTAGTTGTCAGACCTCGTCCCTGCTTTGTGATACCACCTTGCGTGTGCCCTGGGGAGCTGCTTGATGTCAGACTGACGCAGGGACACTGGGACCGGTGACCTTGGTCACCATCCCACAGGGAGGTGGGACAAGAGCCCGCTCTTAGAGGAAGAGGAGGAAGGGCTCCAACTTCTCCGGCCCGCTCCCTTCCATCCTCAAGTTTGAGTGCCTTGCCTCTACCTCCAAGACACTGGAAGTGTGTGTGGGGAGCAGCTGCTCCTAAATCACCCTTATGGTGCGTAACCTCTCCCCTGTGGACTGCAGAGTACGTAATTAACTGGCTTTTACGGGATGCAGAGGTAGCCCATTGCTTTTTGCTGGGAGATGAATGAGGACCAAATTTGTCAAACACAGATACTTGACATTGGACCTAAATTTAAGAATTTAACCAAAATTGCTTTGTTTTCTGGGCACTGAACTTGCACTTTCTGCAGCAGCTGTACATTTTGTGGGTGCTTACCTGACTTTAACCATAGCAGCCTCATTTTAAAGTGCTAAATATGCATCTCAGCAGCTAACCTTAAGCGTTAAAATTTGAAAATTCTGGCTGAGGCTGTCTATAGAGTAAATTTTTCTATTCTTCATTTTGTATTTGCACAGCTCTGTTAATTAGTCAATTAACAAAAGAAACCATGATAATAAACTCCTCCAGCTCAGACATGCAGTACATAATTCCTGCTTCTCAGCTGGCTCATTTATTTCTGCTTCATGATACTAACAAAATTCACATCAGATAATGTTTCTGAATGGCTTTTCTATTCTGAACTTGATAGAGAGGGTTAAGTTTTGTGCTTATTTGTTGAAGGTTTTTATTTTTTTCACTTAAGGAAAATTAATTTGATCTTCTTTGTAGCTCACTAGCTTCCTAATCTCCAAAGCCATATTATTACCAGCTTAAAATAAACTATGCGCTGATTGATTGACTGACAGGGAGAAGTTTTTTTTCTCATTTGGCTGGAAATGCATCCTTTGCCAGAAATGAGCCTTTTTTTTGCCAGCCATTTCTTTTCTGAACATTTTATTCCACTCGAGTTTTAAAATATTTGTTTCTATACAATTATGCAGTGAAATAGCTTAGTATTGCTTTCCCCATATTAAAATGCTGCATGTGCAGAACTGCTTAGAGTGAATGTTTATGAATATATGTTCAAAGCTGCATATTCAATATCAAATTTGAAGTCAGACCCAGATATGTGTAGAATAAAGCTTTCTGCCTTTTACTAGTTCATGGTGTTATCATTTATCTGCCTCACCACATAGCGAGCTTTGCAAATAAGATAATTTTGCAGCGGTCTACAGCCAAATCTTAACAGCTGGCTTTCTGTTGTGCTCAGATTCAGATCTGAGCTTTTAATGCAGCTCTTCTTCCAGAATGCCCTTTATCACCAGCAGAAAGGGAGAGACAACTGCTTTGCATTTTTCAGATGTAATGTGTTTTGGGGTTTTACCAAGACCAAAGTCTCTTGATAACAGCTGAGCACATGAGCGTGAGGAGGAGAAAGCTTAATATTAAATACAGGAGATAAAACTACAGATAACCTTTGGAAAGGAACACCTGAGTAACGTGTAAAATAATATATTTAAAGAGATCGCCTTTTATTTTTGCTCTTGGTGAAATGAACCTGTTTATGATTTTAAGCCTTGCGAGATATATGACTGCTCAGCAGGGGTGAGAAATAGTTTCATCACCTACAGGTAGAAAATTGATTTTTACTCAGTGTAAGGTGATGTGTAGTATTTCTTTAAATCTATGGTCGGAAGCAGAACACATCCCCTTATGCTGTACAAAAATCAATTTACCAGAGCAGAAGGAAACTTAAGCATATTCTAAACTGTGAAACAGAGTGGAAACAAAGCATTTCTGGAGATAGCACTTGGTACTAACTGTAATAAGGTTTAATCTACAACTGTAGAGGAAAGCAGCCTTTTTTGCAGTTCTCTTCATTGTTGATGCATGCCTCTCTGTCTTTGTAGTGCAACTGGATTCATAAAGCAAAACAGCCACAATACAGTTTGCTTTGCTTTTTCCTCTTAAGTCTTTATCTGATGATTTTACTTTTAGCAAGCAGGACTGCTTCAGCGTCTGGATAGTATGAGGTCAGGTTAAAACAGTGGGGCAAGACATCATTTAACTTCAAGTGGTCTTTTTGCTGAGATTTTGACCTCCATGATGAGTATTGCGCTCAGTCACCTAAGCGGTAAAAAGTACCGTGGTACAGTAAAGTGGTAAAAAGCAGCAGCATGACCTTTGCTATTTGCTCCCAAAGTGAAGCACGTCATGATGGCAGCTGGTGGGAGGTTAGCGCCACGACAGTCAAGGAAGCAAAAGGTATAGCCTGGCTGCAATGCAGAGGGTGCAACTGCAGTTTTTGTAGACATAGCCACCACTGCCTGGGCAGTGCAGCAAAGAGTGCAATTGCAGCAGTGAGACCCTCAGCCATAGATTATATACCTTCCAGTTCAAATAGATCACACTGAAACTGAATTTGGTATCCAACCCAAATAATTAAACCTTGCTCAGATACGGCAACGAGAGCTGCAGGCACGCTTTCGGATTGTGGTTTAGACATAGTCATGTCAGATTGATGTTAGTGCAAGCGGAGCAAGTCTGCCCTTAACCACTGCTACAGACCTGGCAAACCGGTATCGAGCCTTGTGTCATAGCAACTTCACCACCATTAAATTGCAATCTCTTGGGTTTAAAGCTAGATTTTGTTTTGCCTACTGGACTGCTGTGAAGATGTGCAATGTCTCAAAGTCATGTAGTGTTTTTGGGAGCCTGGAGAGGCATTATCCAAGGGAACAATAGCAGATGGCCTGTTTTTCTGGGGGTGATTTAAAAAGATGGCTCTGCTATAGAATATGTAACTTGGAGGTCTCAGTCCAGTCCTGGTGGACACACAGTTCTTCTAGAGCATAGTCTTATATAGCACAGAGACCCTGCGTAAGAGTGACGGTCGTGCTACTGGCTGTTGAACACAATTTGTAGATGGGGTCTGATATAGAAAGAAAAGAAAAACAAAAAAAGAAATCCAGTTGAACTCTCTGGGGCCGGCTTAGTCTCTACTGGTATGCAATTAAACAGTAAAAAACTACAAAATATTAAAAGCGGAAAATGAGCAGCAAAGAGTAATGGGACGGGGGAAATAACTTTGAGTAAGAAGTATAAAAGATGGGGAAAAGAAAATTCAGAGCAGGAGGAGGAAACAATAGATCTGCACCTCTACAAATGTGTGTTTTCATGCACTCTAGAATCTACATAGTATCTATTGAAATTAGTGAGAACGTTACATGAAGAGATACTGGAGCACTGGCATTCATCTCTCTGCACTTGGGTCGGTTAAACTGACCCAGTTCCCACCAGTTTTCTAGACTTTACTGCTGGCTACAAACACCAGATATTCTTCACACCAGAATTTCAGTGAACAGTAATGAAACTAGAAACCTCTGTACCTATTGATGCTGGCAAGGTAAATGCTCCGTCCTGTTACTATATGAGGAAAAAATGACTTTCTATCCACAATAGTCATTGACTATGCCTCTACCAAAACGAATAACATAATTTATGTGTGCTGGTAATGTGTGCTTAAGAGACTCTGTAAATGGATGAACAGCAAGAAAGACCAGTATAATGCCTGCTTCGCAGCCAGTTGTATTTCAGTTGGTTATGCATTTCTGTTTGTTTATCGTCTGAACTTTGCTTAACTGTAACTGGGTTTTAACCTCTTAACAAATCCACATTGCAAGCGTTATTCCCACATTAGACAGTGGGACCTGGAGCAAGTTCAGGTTAGGTAACCTGTGCGAGACCATACTTGCTTTTCCTTAAGCGTGTGGGGTTTGTTCTTTTTAAAGAAACCCATCAGATCAATCCTAATCATTTCATAGGATGTGGTATCACTGCACATCACACAAATTGACTTCATGCAAGCTTTCTTGGAACAATTTGGCTGGTTTTCTGTGCGTGTGTGTGTCTGTACAGATAGCCTTCCAGGTTGTGGTCTGTCCACGTTTGGCGTGAGCTGCAGAGTATGCCTTTTTGACAGCTTGGTCAGGTAGATTGCTACATCTCTGAAATCAAAGAAGAATTATCTTGAGAGACATTGAAAAATGTTACATTTAATCTTTTCAACGAGAAGTCGTTATGCATCGCCTTTGGGGAGACACAGAAAACTTCAGAGTTACAGAATGTTATTTTACATTTGGTAGCCTAAAACCTCCAGCAGAGAAAACATGCCATTTTAGTGACGAAACTAACTCCACAGCTACTTGATCTACCAGAGAAAGACCATTTAAAATGATTGCATGATAAACAAAGAATCTGTGACTACACCATTCAGCCACTCCTTGTTGCAATTTAAAGCCTATATATAAAATTTAAATCCACCTTTTTATCTTATCCAAGCCTAGTAATATAGCAGTCCCATATACCATCAGAAACCTAATTCATGGCACCAGATTACAGAATGACCTATCTTCTTGGTCAGTGCTTTGATTTTCACAATTACCAAGTTTTACTGCACTGAAATTTCATATATTAAGCACTATTTACATTGGAAAGTAGATGCTCTCCGTGTGTAATATCTTTATCCGTATAGGTATTTCTAAAGCATGGTCAGCAAGCTGAACAATCTATTGTGTCACTGGAACATCAAAAGTTTAGAAGACTGATTATATTAGTAAGATATCTGCTTTGCCTGGATTTTTACCCTTCTGATACTGCATTCAAACTGCCTTTTTGTTGATGAGTAACAGTTAATTTCATTGACTAGACTTATTTAAGACCTGTACAAATTCTGAATTTAAATACTGATTTGTCTGTTAAACTTTCATGCTGAAAGTGGAATCCAGCCTGTAAACCTATGATGCAGGACTTAAATCAACTGTCATGATTTTATACTAGAATGACAGAATTATAGAAAAACATGACTACCTCATGCCCTGATAGTAATTACTGTAAAAATGGTAGTAAAATGAAGGCTGCTGAAATGAACAGCTTGGTATTGAACTATTGTTCTTAATGCTTTCTTATGACAACTCTAGTTGTATGTTGCATGGGCACAAATATTGATAGTTTTTAAATGGTTAACTTTCTGTGTGGGCATATAATGTTGAGCCTGTAAACTCTTCTTAAACCCTTCTTCCACTTGTGCTTGTCTACTAGCAGGCCTTAGTATACATGCCTCCTTACGGTTCATCCCTCTCCTTCTCCCCTCTCTCCTGGCCAGGGGATCCCCCAGTGTGTCGTTTCCCAGTATTGTCACCAGACTTGGCAGATCTCCTTTCCTGAGAACGTGTCTACCCTGCTGTGTAGGCCCTGTCGCTTCTGCCCATGCCAGCTTTGAAACTGGAAGCACTGAGGTTTGCGGATGGGAAAACTTTGCCTGGGTTAGTTATGGGCCAGCTTGGGCTGGCATCTCTGTGTGTGTTAGCATGGGGCCAGGAGGCAGGGCTTTATAGGCCGATTTTCGGTGCTGTGAGAACATGGCGATGGTGCTTCTTGGGCTGCAAGGTGTAGGCTGACTTGTTTGGGTCTCATTCAGTTTGGGGATCTCTGTGCTGCATGCCTTTGTGCTGCTGTGTAGACATGAGCTAATGAGGCTCTTTGGGGAAATACACTAGGAATCTTTGCAGAGGCCAGTCCTCCATGACCTCCTGCATTTATAAAAATGGAAGTTCATGCAGGGGTAAATATTTTTTATTTTTTGTGCTAGTATTTTACACATGGCATTTTATATATGCAATCTTATATTGGACACTGTTGTATAGAATTGTGATGGCTTGTTTGCTCATGCTTAATGTCCTTCCTTGTCTTTCAAAGTCACTGCTAACATTTAGTTAACATTGTCTTCCACACCGTATAACACACTAAATTTGCTCTTTAGATTTGGAAGATACCAACAGGAATGACATCTTTTAACCTGTAAATAACTTGAGTGCATATTAGGAAATACTTCTGAAAATTTCTCAGCCTGATTTATAGACTTGACTTCTGTCTTGTCTCTGAAATATTTCTGATTATCCAGTCTCCTGTTTATTCTTATTTGAGTAAAGCTTTTTTATTTTTCTACATTACTCTTCCCTTTGAAACCTAGTCTCCACATAACAAAGAACAAAGTCATATTTTTGATTGACAGCTGTAATTTAAAGAAAATATCCCTTTGAGGGAACCCTTTGTAATGGCTCAGAATATTTGCTTGCTTAAGATTCAGCACCCTTTCTTACAAATGATACAGTATTTCTTAAGAGGTTTACCTTGTCAAACATTGTTAAAATGTAAATAAAGTAAATAAAATGGATTTGAAGCCACAGGGTGCCTTTAATAGCTTTTTGTCTCAGATGTGAAATAAATATGAATTTTATCTAAACTGCAGATTTCTTTGAGATTGCAGAAAATGACAGTTATATTCCTATGCTGTTCACTATAGCTTTGTCTGGCTTTAATTTTTGGAGTCAAGGGGCAAAAAGTGATACCTATGGATTTTGTGTTAAGAAGAGGTTCATAAATTATAGATAAGTAGGGACAGTTATTGGTAGTTAAAGACATCATTCTTGTAGATGAATATTAATAGAGGTAAAAACCTGAAGGAATTCCGAATAAAAACTTTCTGAAATAGAGCAAGTGAACAAAGATTGCACGATTCAATAACTAATACTATTGATACTGAAATGATGGATTATTGAAGTATGCACACTTGTGCACCAGATTCTGCCTGCTCTTTATATAGAGGAGCGATTCCTCATAGCGCAACTCCTTAACTGTTAAGTCAGTCTTCAGAGTTCATTTTCAAGGTGGTCATTCCTATACAAGCAGCTTGAATGAAACCTTTGCGTCGTTAACTCGTGCCACCTGCTCTAACCTTTATGTCTGAGGCAGATTTATGTCATAGTTTGAGATTGCCCTAGGTTGGCCAACAAGCAACCAAACCCAGGCAAACATGGACTGTTGGCAACCCAGTTGTTAGAGGTGTTTTCTCCGGTAGAAGAGATAAGTGTAATATCCACTCCCAAAAGCTTGCATAAACTTGTTTACCTGTCACAGATGGTTAAAAACAGCTAAGACTATGGTTCTATGATTCTATGATTTTGATTTATCTTTTTTAAACTTGATTTTCTTATCAAGGAGTAGCGTAATGAAAATATTTCTAATAAAATAAATATGCAAACTGCTAAGAAAGAGCAGACTGACAAGGACAGTGGAAAGCAAGTGGAAATGTAGAATGAACATACAAGATGACAATGAAAGTCAAGAGAAGAAGAAACGAAATACAGACGTAATTTATGGACTTGAGGTATGCAGGTCTAGTTGGACCTGGTATCCATTTCTGTTACTTTTTTCTCTCCTCTCACCCTCCCTGTGAAATAACTAACAGTTCTGCCTCTCTGCCCAGCCCAAATTCGAAGCTTTCGCTAGATCTTCTGATCTTCTGGCTTTAAGTATGTATGTTTTGCACAATACAAAAGTGTACTCATTTTACATGGAACACTAGAAAGAAATCTGTTCTCTTACGCTTCTTTTTTTAGGTTATTTTCTTGTATTGCCCTAGCTTTCTAGAGGACGTGGTAGGGATCTATGTGCTACTGGATAAGGATTTAATGATTTTTTTAAAGAAATTGCAGAGTTTACCCATTATTTCTAAACCTTAGCAAAAGAAGTGTAACTGATCATTTTAGAGTAATTCTGTTTTTGTGAGTTCTCAAAGATTATTGGTTTCAGATAATTTATTCCTACTTATATCAGCTAATTCTTTCTTTTTTTATTTTTGGTGAATCATGCACAGTATACTAGAGATCTGATATGCAGAGGCTGAAACAGTAATTACAGAGTCACTGTGTGGAGCCTTGTGAGATGATGCCCTTACTGTGAAGCATTCTGTTTTGTCAATAAGCTTACATCAATACTTGGCAGGTCATTTATGCTGCTTTAATGTTTCAGAATATAAACTAGACAAAGTGACTAATATCAAATTGGAGCTACTTTGCATCTGCAATTGACAAATCCTATTTTGAAAGCATGCATGAACATGAGGATCAAACTTAGCTTTTAACATTTACATTTTTTTTCCAATGGGGAAGTGTCTGATCCACTTCTAATTTACCTGTTGTTGATTTCCTGATTCTTTCTTAATCCCTTGCAGCTGAGAAGTCCTCACCATTGGAGAAAGCAATTAACAAAATCCCTGACTGGAGCGTATGAAACATCTGTTATGGAAGCATAAAAGGTTAACCTAAATCCCAGCACACAGAGATGTCAGACTAGAACAAATCAGCATGGAGAATTACCTGGAGGTGCCACAAGGTAGGTTAAGGTGGAGCATATGTATGGTAAAAAGGTTGTTTATGACTAGCAGAATTAATTTTTCAGGATGAGAAGGTCAGACATGCAGAAATGAAGATTGTCCGTGATGAGCAGAGATTGTTTTAGGCTCCAGATTTCACCTGGCAAACACCAAGCTGGAATTTTTTTTTTGGTATGTCCAAACTGAAAACACTTAAGTAAAGGATTACAGAGATGCCACTAACTGTCCTTTCTGGATGGACTTATGCTTATCAGTCAGATGTATTTTAAGCTATGTTTTCTTCCAAATATATTTTGTACTAGGTTCAGCAGATTGGTCAAATTGATTCTCAAGAAGGATATTCCCTCTTTCCGTACCCAACAGTGTAAGCTGTTTTAACCCTTCAGATTGGAGTCCTTCAAGCCTGCTTCAAATCCAGTGCATGTTGGTACAAGAGCATCTCGCAATGTGCGTATTAATTGTCTAATTTCCAAATCTAAATACTGTGGGTTCTGTGTTTGTTATATCTAAGACAATGTATTAAACTAATGAAGTATATACATGTCTGATAACCGTAAAATTTTGGAACCATTCAGATTGGATCTTCCTATGATATAAACAGGCGTTGTTCTACTGCCTCTGTTGATCAAGATAGGTATATATTACCACATACTCACTTCCATCTGTTTCCTAGGGTAAAGTTTAGTTCCAGGACACTTGGGTGTTCCCCAAAGGATTTGCATTGGTGTGTGATTTTGTCTAAAATCTGTTCTAAATTCATTCTATTTTGTACATTTTTCAATATGTAAACACTCATGCATTAGCCTACATATGCTAGCACTGTTGGAGCTGGCAAAACAAAAATGTGAATATGCTGGAAGGAATTCAGGAGAAAAAAGCTACCGAAAAGACTGGAGATTGAAGGGACCGATTAGTGGGAAAAGATTAAATGATCTGATCGTGCCGTTTTCATGCAGGCAAAATTCAATGGAAGATTATGTATTTGGTTTTGGAGGCAGTGAGGGACAACAGCCAAAAAAGGAGACGTAGTCAGGGAAATAGTAACTGAAGGGATATGATAACCATCTCAAACACTCGAATAGAGAAGAAATTTAAAAAGTAGTTCAGAGCAACAAAATGAAAATAAAAAGGTTAAATTAACTATAGAAAATTAACTTACAGAAAGAAGGAAGGTGAATAGCAATAAAAGGACAACAAAAAAAAGTTGATGAAAATGACATTCTTTAGGATGTGGAATGGCAGCCCCAGAAAAGCTACAGAGAATCCATTGCTGGGATAATTTAAAATGTAACTATTCCAAGCATTAAAAGATGTGAAGGCTAGAAAAGACAGGCATTTTGAAAGAATGGAGTAACAGACCATGGGTGTTCTTATCACCTCTGATGTCTGTGTGTGTATTTATGCAAGTATGAATACAGTAACACTTGAAAAAGATAGATCTTGCGTGTGGAGTTGTTGCCTGGAAATTTAAAAGTTTGACTTAAGAATGCCTAGAAGATGGAAACACAAGTTTTTATCCTCATCCGAATTCTGTTGCTCTGTATTTTGTTCATATTGTCAGGTGCTTAACGCACTTCAAGTCAGATTTTCAGTTGGCTTTTCAGTAAGAACTCATTCCATTTGGGTGTACATCTACAAACACGTGGTCCATCCAGACAGCTGTGGTCTTTCACTGCTAAATAGTTGGGTAAATAAAAGTACTGAGTCCCTGGAAACACTGCTTTTGCTTAGTACTATGCTACGTGGTCTAGTGGGCTTCTAGATTGAGATTACTTTTCTGTCTTCCATATGTGGAATTACAAATATTCCAGACTTGAAATACCTGAGAAAGAAGTTTGGCTATTATTCTTTCTTGTGTGGTTTTTGTTTTGTTATGTTGTTTTTTCTAGTTATCTGGAAAGAATTTTTTTTTTTTTCCAATGTGTTATGGAACTTTTTTTCCTACTTACCAGAAACCACGGCAAAAAGTACTTTCTGTGACCTTGGTTATGTAAGCGGAGGTGTTTACTTTCATTACTCTATGCTGTTGTTTAGTTCATTCTGTAAGTCTTTGACAATTGCTAGGATTTTTTTAGATGTTTTACTTCATTTTATATACTGCCTGTAGATAGTTCATCTTACCACAAAATGCAAATTCCTCTCTTGGAGCAACAAAAGAAATGTCAGCATCAATAATGAAGTAACCGGTTATTAGATTTGCATACCAACTGATGTGTTTGGGGGTTTAGATTATTTCATTACTTCTACCTCCTTCCTGAAGGTTAATGCTCTGGTTAGACAACCTTGTTTACCACTGCTAATATGTCCCATGATTGATTGAGTCACCTTATCAACATTTCTGATTTGGTTTTTTTTTTTCCGTTTCCTTTAGGGTATACCTGCCTTTTAGAAATGGGCTATGGGGAAAAACCAGAACTAACGCAAAACTCTGGCTATTTCTTTCTGTTCAAGACTGGGTAGAAATGCTGTATGTGCATTTTGTCACTGTTGTTTTTATGAGTATATGTAGTTCAGCTTTTCAGTCCATGACATGGAATTACTCTTTGAACTCTCATCTTTTCTTTGCCTGTATGTCACAAGTTCCCCGTACACGTACAAGTTGTCACATCCCAGACAAAAAAGTATGTTTTGGCAGTAAGACAGTTTTGATTTTTAGAAACGGCTTGCTTTAAAATTTGTTTGCAGCAGCTCTGCCTATGAAGGGGAAGGATTCAAGTTTTAATGCTCTCTAATTTTGTAATGGATTACATCTCATTTTGTTTCTATTTTAATTTTCTACAGATAAAATTTCTATGAGACAGCATCTGCAGTGTCCTTTTTTTAAGGAAAAGAAAAAACCAAAACACCACCCCACAACAACAAAAACCCCCAACCCCCCTGCATTATCCCAAGTAAAAATGTGACAATTCCCCAAGTGGGAGAAGGGAGGGGGGGGAAAAAAAACCCCTTGAAAAATAAAGGTTGTCAACTGATTTGAAATATAACTGGACTGTGGCTTAAACGACTTAATTGAAAATTCATACTTTGATAGGTTTTTTCAAAAGTTTGCCTAGTCAATGTTTATTATTCTTAACATCCATATAAATATAAGCTAACTTACTAATATACTGCTAAACTTGTTTTTGTGTATCGTGCTTGCTCTTTTCAACTGCTGACTTGTAATGTTTAGGTTTTAATGGCTAGAGTCTTATATCTGTATTTTCATACGCATATCAAAAGCGCTGAGTGTTAAACACCTATGAGGAACAGATGTACCTACTTTTTATAATCCTGGTCTCATACCTAGTGTTCCAAATGACGTCAGGGCATACAGCTTAGCAGTTGATTATATTTGTGTTTACACTTACTGCCATGTGAAGAACATCTGTTATAAATAGTAGTCTGAGAAAGAAAGTGTCAAGAAGTGAAATACTGTAAGAATTAAAATTGACGCTGTCTTTCATCAATGTTGAGACTGTCAGAACTTATACGAGCCAGCCCTAACTACCCGCAGCAGGCAATCTGCTGCCAGCCTGCTGTTCAATAACCAACATTTAACAAGAAATAGCATGTATATGTACTGTGTGGTTTAAAACATTGTGTTAAGCATCATTAAAACTGAGTCTCCTTAGAGCCTTATTAAAAAAGTCCTATCTCTCTCTGTAATAAAACATTTCTCTCTGACTGTTTCAATTAAGGCTCTAACAATACAAACAAAATGCCTTCTAATTTAGTACCACACTGGAGAACCACTGTTACTGTCAAGTTGCAAAGGCAGGTGGAAAAAAGTAACTATCTTTACAAACCCCTGTCTAACCAGCAAATGAGAAACATCGGATGGTTATATTTTCTTGGTTTTCTCGAGTCCATCATCCCTGTTAAGTTTTATATTTGCAAATATTTCAGTGCCTGTGGTTCACTATTTATGTCAGCTGCAATCCCCTTTATGTAACTCACTGGCACCAAGATTTAGGATTCACAGAAGCTGATATGCTGAGCATGTCTGCCTAAGCTGGTTGATTGAGTGATGTCCAATTGCAAACTGGTGATGTGAAGTATTCTTAATTTGTCTTGGAAAAAAAATGATAGTAGTACATATATGTTTGGGCAGTGTACTAGCAACCTCATTGTGTTTGGAATGAATCAAGTTCTTCCTAACACTATTTGGCTCAGTTTTTGAAATACAGCACAGTCTCTGCCCATGTGGAGTCCCACAGACTCTCTTTTGGTTGGAGAAGCTTACAGCACTGGAAACTTCATAATTAGAGTGGCCAAAATGAACTCGCCCAATTACATTCTCTGGGGTGTCAGGTCTTATAATTAAGACACAAAGGGAAATTGTATGTTAAAAATTTAGGAGCCTTCAGACAACTCCAGCAGATGAGTATCCTAAAGAGCTCCTTAATTCTCTTGGACTCTTGAAATACTGTGAGAGTCCTAAAAATGGTGATAAAATATTCGGTACAAGTAAAACAGCTATAGACTTGATCTGGTGTGACTGAAAGGAAGAATGAACTGGGTGTAAGCAAAGAGGTGTTTTCTTATGCTGTAAATCAAAAATAAAAGCTGTGAGCGAGATAAAACACTGCCAACAGTGGGTACTAAGTGCTTATAGTGTGGAGAAGGTTGTTACATTGTACTCAGTGAAATAATGATTGCTCTTCAAACTGTTTATTTTGAATTACACCTATTGCAAATGAATTCTTTTTTAAGCCAGATGAGCCCAGTTACTACTGATGTATTTATGAGTTTTCAGCTTTAAAAACTGAATACCCCCACAGCCTAAGTTTCACATATGAACTCCCAAGGATTAACCCATGATGTTTCTCTGAGTTCCAGCTCAGCTCTTGTGGGAATAATAATGAATAAGGAGACTTTCAAATAAAATTAAATGTAAATTACTTTTTAAAGATTTTGGCATTGGTGGCCAGGAATGATGATGATGTCATGGTTTAACCTCAGTTGGCAACTGAGCACCACACAGCTGCTCGCTCACTCCCCCCCCTCCATGGGATGGGGGAGAGAATCGGAAGAAAAAGTGAGAAAACTCATGGGTTGAAATAAAAACAGTTTAATAATTGAAATAAAATAAAATACTACTAATAATAGTAATAAGAAGAACATACAAAGCAAGTGATGCACAGTGCAATTGCTCATCACCTGCTGACAGATGCCCAGCCAGTCCCCAAGCAGCGTCCCCCCCCCGGCCAGCTTTCCCCCAGTTTCTGTACTGAGCATGATGTCACATGGGATGGAATGTCCCTTTGGCCAGTTTGGGTCAGCTGTCCTGGCTGTGCCCCCTCC
>NW_008794431.1:736257-745631 GCF_000699145.1 Aptenodytes forsteri | reverse complement strand
TGGGTGTTTTATCAACTTTTTTCTCTTCTTATCCCAAAAACAGCACTGTACCAGCTACTAGGAAGAAAATTAACGCTATCCTAGCTGGAACCAGGCCAGGTGTGCACTGACCTTACTTATCCCTGTCTTTCTTTAAGGAGTGCTGCCCTCCCTCCTGGAGGCATAATGCTTCTGAAAGAGCCCCTCCTACTGAGTCAGTGGTGCTTCTTTCACTTTTAAGGTCCATAATAAAGTCTCTTTCTCAAGATAGTACTTGTTCTTGCTACTTTAGTCAGGGAACTTGAGACTTGATGTTATAATCGAGGTCCTAAGTCCTACCGTTCCCTATTTGCAATATACTTATATTCAGGGAAAAATGACATGTAAAAATGTTAATGTGTAACAGTGGATCTTCTCAAAATAGGGTGTCAACAGGTCCAATAAACATGTGTGGCATTGGATTCAGCATGCATTTCTGTATATGTGATATCTGGCATTTTTACAGCCTAAGTGTAGTCAATGACACCCTGTTAATATGAGTTTGGTGCTGTTGTGAGTTGGTGATGGTATGACGTACATTTTGGTGACTCTATTTGTGTTCTTTATTATGAAAACAATAAAGATTTTAAAAGAACTTTTTAGGCTTCTTAACATACATAATTTTTATTTAGGTAGCATAGCATAGGTTTAATTATTTCTTCTCTGAAGTCTTTGCTTGTGTCTGTTAAAATGCAAATAATGTTATGGAGAGAATGAATGGCGTCATATACCCACAACAGATTTCACTGCAGACTATAGCAACTGGTATAGATCATGTTATTAAAAGCTGAAAATGTATTGATTTCTCATGATCTGAGAAGAGCAATGCATTTTCTCCTGTTCTAAGTAAAAATAAACCAATAAATGGCTGCATTAATGATGCTGTTACTGGGTAGCAGCAGTATGTTTCTTAATGTTTCGGGCCTCAATCATGCAATCACTTACTTACTCATATGTTTTACTCTAGGCAGCTTCACAGAGCCATTATACTCAATTGGGTCATTTGTCTCAGAAATGAATTCACTAAAATCAGACTTGGTTCAAGTCCCACATTCACTTCTGAGTGAATGTGAATTTGCCGTGCATTATGAAAGCCTAACCTGGAGGAAGATATTTAAAACCATTGCGAGCAGTGCAAATTGCTACACAGTGCCGCACTCCCAGTGAATTTTAGACTGTCTTCATTATTGAGAAGATTTATATTTCATCTTCTACAGGAAGATAAGTGACATATGCCAACACCACAAAAAATCACAGCATAGGTAAGAGTTGGTAGTTTCTTCTATTAGTTACTTAGTCTCTCATAGCTATATATTTCACTCCTTCCAGTCCTCACTCCCTCCATATATGTGACCTTGTCTAATTTTCCTTGTGAAAAACCAGAGCATCGTGTCTCCCTTAGGATTTTGTAATGGGGCAGATAACATTTCTTTGGTACTGAAGATAAGTCATGCAATGCCTCTAAGAGAAACGGGAGTAAATTGTGAAGATTATTTTTATGTATTTATTTAAATTTAATTTAAAGTCACTAAATTTATGTGAAAAGGTCTCAAAATACATATGGAAACAATCTATTTTCACTTCTAGGACGCTTTAGCGAACTACAGAAATATGAAGTGACTTTTTTTTGTCACTGGCAGTTTTTGCTTGTGTGAGTACGTACTGTGGTATAGATAATAAGAGTTATGCAGAGAGGCTGTAACTTCATTTATACCTTTGTATTTGATTTGAATGTACACTCCAAATTACCTGGCAGGATTGCATCAGAGATGTTCTAATGGTTCTTGGTTTATTAGGAAGTTTTGGGTAAGTGTGAAGGCCAGACCCCATCTACCTCTGCAGGTCTACTAAAGGGCCTTGACTAGAAACCCCCAAATCAGGAGTTAGAAAACAGACAGAAAGAATCACTAGCTGCACAGGATGTGTTCCTTCCTACTTCAGGCTGTGACCAGGCAATTTATGGACTTACAAGGATTTCTGTTTGACTCTAACCTACCAGCCTTACTGGAACTCTCCCACTGTGCAAGAATTGGAATCTAAATCCCAGATCAGACCTCTGGATGCCAGATGGCGCTTTGCCAATCTTATTACATGACCAAAAAAAAAACCAAACCAAAAAAACCCCCCACCTTTAGATTCCAGAGCTGTCAGAAAGAGCAGTTCCTCCCAGCATGAGAGTCAGCTGGTGAGACAAACAGAGAGTTGTACTCCCTGTTTGGAAGTCTTGAACATAATAAATGCGTGTTGTGCGTGCAGGCAACAGGGAGGAGATGACCTTCTCCCCTCAGATGCAGAAAGAAAAGGCACGGTGAGGAAAGAAGGGAAAGAGTTTATCATACTGAGCATTCCCTTAGCTGTTCCCAGCCAAGAGATCTCTGTGGCTCTACTGCTGACCCTATAGCTCCAAACCCACCGAAGTTGAACCCTGGCTAGTGAAAAGACTGCAGAGGAAACACACATTTTGTCTTAAGTAGACCTGCATCTGAAATTGATAGCTTAAGAATAATTGTGCTTTAGAGCTAGGAATAGTCTCAGCACAGTTGCACTGGGCATTTGATTGCCTGTATAAGCAGCAGCTAAGGCACAGCTTAATTTCTGCAGATGGAACAGAGATAAAATAATATGGTATCAGTCCTGGATATCCACTTGTTCTTACTGAACTTCTTCCATCCATAAATGGAGAAATAATAGGAGTAAAAATTGCCTGGACTGTTAACATGACACCTTTGGTTGGGCTTCTGAATATCTGTGTGGATCTAAGCCCTGCTAAGGGTGTCATTGTCAACAACCGGTTGAAGATTGCACCTGTTATTTTTTTTTTCTAGACCCTGATGGTTGGTGACAGATGAGTAGGAGCGTGCATACATCTCGCATTTACTCTAGCTCTCTCTCCTGCAAGAAGTACAGCCTGAGCTTACCGTTAACAATGCAGAAGAGACGTTGCAGACCTCTATTTACTGAATTTTATTTTCAGATATTCTTAGTCCTGAATTTAGTGTATCATGCTGATGATCAGAATGTTCAAAATTAAAATGTCTTAAAATAGGACTTACACCATAGTCACTAGAAAAAAAAAAGGAAGCTGAAGATATATGTCCTTAATTAAGACTTTCCAGATGAACAGAAGATGTTTTAGCTTGACAGACAAAATCTATTTTAAATCTCATGTCTTTAATTCATGTTTAGTCATTTAGGAATGCCTGAGATTAGAAAGCTGAAAGAGATTTTATAGGAAAAATATGTTTTTAAGGGGCTACAGGCACTGATATAAATTAGAAAAATAGCATCTTTCACTTAATAAATCGAAGGCCCTGATTCTTCAAACTGGTCCGTGTATGTGGACTTTTATGTCCTGTTACAGTTAGTAGTAGCTATGCACAGATTTAAGGTTCTGCATATATTCTCAGAACAAGGTATGTAATTTAGATCAGTTTTATAGAACAGCTAGTATTTTAGCATCAGATCCAGTGTAAACAATAAAGATTTCTGAAAGAGAGTACAGAAAAATGTTATCATAGTCAATATGGAAGCAGCTGCAAAAAGCTCAATATCTTCAATTTCTGGTAAGTTTTTCCAGCTGCTTTTTAAATTATTATCATAGTCAATGTGTATTATCAATAACAGTAATGTGCACGTAGATACTGACATGGAGGCTTTAGAATATGGAATAATGTTCACAATGCGTCTCCTGGAAAAACGTGGAACAAAGTAACAATACAAGAAAACTAATATAAAATATAGGTGCTAGAGTGGCTAATGGCTGTACAGAAATAA
Source organism: Aptenodytes forsteri (assembly GCF_000699145.1). NCBI lineage: Eukaryota > Metazoa > Chordata > Aves > Sphenisciformes > Spheniscidae > Aptenodytes > Aptenodytes forsteri. The sequence goes on along the minus strand of NW_008794431.1, from coordinate 741,839 downwards.
ATTAGCAGTTAGTTAATTAGCAGATTGATTTCATTACCAGATTTGCAGAAGAGCAGTAGAAAGGTCTTAAATATTCTACTTGCATGGCTTGCATCTTCCATGTGGAGTCTGATAATAGTAATCAAAATGGTTTATGGTGAATGTTAAATGGTGACAGCTCCAGGTCAAAACTTTAAATAGGACACACAAATCCTCCTTAAATGTTCTCTTTAGGTGTTCATGTATTGATTGACTGAGGACGTTTTCAGAAGTGTCCCTTCTCTGCTGTGTCTGCCAGACATTCAACAAAAAGCTAAGCTAAAAAAAGTCTTGACAGAAGGTGCTTTACAAACTCCTCACTAATGTAGTAACTGATGCTCATATCCAATGCAAAAACTTTCTTGACTTGAATTATTTTGTGCATAAATCTACTTTCATGGAAACAAAATGCTCATTTTTATTAAGTTATCCTGAGTGCATCTATTTAAGCACTTTAGGTTAGATAAGAAACACATTTGTGAAGGGAATCCCTCAGTTGTCCCCCTTTACAAACTCCTCACTAATGTAGTAACTGATGCTCATATCCAATGCAAAAACTTTCTTGACTTGAATTATTTTGTGCATAAATCTACTTTCATGGAAACAAAATGCTCATTTTTATTAAGTTATCCTGAGTGCATCTATTTAAGCACTTTAGGTTAGATAAGAAACACATTTGTGAAGGGAATCCCTCAGTCGTCCCCACTCACTCCGCTTTGGTTTGTGTTATGGAGCCATCTCAGACTGTGAGAACTGGATTCCTTTTGGACGAACCTAAACTGGAAGATGCAGTCCAGAAATGCACCTAGCACGCCCCAACCGCTAACTGGCACTCAGTCTGTGGGACCAGCTTAGAGCTAGTCTGGAGTTAAAAAAACCCATAAAACAAAACCACCACTGCAAAAAAAACCCATAAAACAAAACCCTGCCCCCCCGCAAAAAAAACCCCAGACAAACCCCAAAAAACCGAAGCAAAATAAAACTAGTGTCCTGAGTACTCCCGCCCCCCCGCAAAAAAAACCCCAGACAAACCCCAAAAAACCGAAGCAAAATAAAACTAGTGTTCCTGAGTACTTATTGGTGTTCTCTTCAGATATGATTTTCCTAGACTGTACTATTTACTGATGTAGAGAACACCATTGATGACTGAAAGGATTTATTGGATATGTCAGCTCTGTGATCAGGTTTTATTTTCGTGCCAAAATGAGCCCCAAAAGAGAGCTTTAGCCTGAACTGGAGTTTCTGGCTTGAGCTGGCATGGTCATGGTATTTGGCAGCTGTGGCAAAGGAAGGGTAGCAGAAAGATGTGTGTGAAACTAGTATGAAACTTTCCGTTTCCTTGCCTTTATGACTGTGTCAAACCTAGCATCTGTGAAATCCTTGATGGTTTTACGATGACTTTTTCAAAAATTTGTTCACCTGACATACTTTGTTCCATTTACATTTCCTTAATTTCAGCAACGTGATTTCTTCCTATAGAAGAATAGCTCTTGGTGGAGAAGGTTGTAACAGTTAACAGCACTTTTCTGGCAGATAAAATTTTATAAATCAATCTTACACAAATTTTCTTTCATTGCAGGAAAAAAAATCTGATGGAAAAAAGTGTTCCGACACAAAATAATTGTCCTATGGCAAAATGGTACGTACATGATTTATGCAATGATTACATATTGCATAATTTTTATTTTAATGAATGAAGATGTAAAATGTCATATTTATGAAAGAATCTTTTAAAACATTATTGTTATCAGCTCAGTATTATTTTACTTAGTATAAATAGGCCACATTTTCCCTTAAGCATGTCAATCACCATCAGAAACAAAACCAGGAAATTACCATGGACACGTTTTAATAACAGGTCAGTTAAAACCCAACCAAACGAAAATCAACAAAACAAAACCCAAAACTCCAACTTATTTTAAAAATATCTGTTAAGACAAGAAAAATAATTGATAATTTTATAAATATAACTTTTAAGGAAAAAACAAGTTTCTCACAGAAAGACCATCCAAATATGGGGGAAGATAAAACTGTATCCTATTTAAACGTGTGGTGGTTTGGTTTTTTTGTTTTAAGAACATGTGCTAAACTGGGAATAGAAATACTACCTTCGTATCTTTGTAGGACTGGGCACACACACTCTCACCCACACTCATTCCCATGGTAGGAGGACTTGTCACTAAATTTTCTTTAGGATTATAATCTAGGAATTCATGGTCATGCAGCTTAAGGACCGGAATAATTATGAGTTGCCTGATAGTACCTTTCTGGGTCTTTTTTTGGAAAGTGATATTTTAGTACAGGTTCATGGAACATTAAATCTCAGGCAAAGAATAAAAAAGCTGACCAATAAGGTATTATTTCCTGGAATTACTGATGGAAACAAATTCTCACCAACTGTGGTGAATACAAGCGAAGCATTGTTGTCTTCCCTGGAGAGAGAAAATTATGGTCTTTTTTGTTTAAAAAAGAAATGCAGACATTTTCTTTTACAGCAATTAGTGATGATACATGGAGTGAACTGCTAAGTGTTCATGACTAATCTGGATAGACAGGGCTGTCCCTTGCTAATCACAATGAATATTGGCCTGTCCATAAAGAGCAAGGAGTGATGATATCAAAGAGAACAGTCAGCTATTACCAGGGCAAACTCTTGGCCATGAGCTTCTGCAGATGATAATATGAAAAGACAGAGATGAAATTAAAAGCAGTGTTAACTACCCAGGAGGCAGAAAAACACACAATTGTTTTTTTGCAGTTACTTGTGTATCGTAATGCATCGAGAAGATCTTTTTTAGTTTTATTATATGCATTTTGAATGTACAAAGTGCTTTGGAATTATTTTTATATGGTGGCAACTGTATGAACTATCTGGCTCCAGCAACAGAGAAAACAATCACTATATTGAGTATAGGCGGGTTTGTTTTTTTTCACTGTATAGTCATTTGTCTTTGGTATGAAAAAATATTTTTTAGCTAAGGTGTGACCAGTGGTTATGTCCTCCAGAGGAAGTGTTTGAATGCATAGGCTTGTTCTTTCTTTTAAGTCAGTAAAACCTCTCTTGTCCTTTTGCACCTTCCAGCACAACTTGCCAAAAATCCCTCAGGTAAAGGAGGTTGGGTGCCCACTGGTGAGGTCCAATGCTTCTGTCATCATCTCCTGCCTGTCTCCTTTTGAGAGTATTACTAGTGTGAGTGTCCGCAGTAGGGAAGTGGAACAGTTGGTCTCCACAACTTTGTCCCTTCTCAGACTGCTGAAATTTTTCTGGGTCGCTAATGAACATATTTTTAGAATGTTTTTACAACTCTGTTTCTGTGACACACAAACTCCTCTGAAACTGTGGCAGCTGTTGAGAACTTGCTCCTTATTGATGTTATTGTGCTGCAGACAGCATTAAAGTAGACAAAACTTCCTGCTCTCTGCACAGATCCTCAGGGATCCATTTTGGTTTAGGGAATTAATTGCCTTTTTTCCTCTGAGGGGAAATCTTTGCAGGTACAGTTTCTTGGAGTATATCTACATTGTAGTCCCTACTGTGACTGTTGCTCATGCAGAAATGCTTAGCTTGCCTTAAAAAAAATAGCTTGAGGGTTTTTGCCAGTGCAGAAAGCTAACCGCCTGACTCTGTGCAGCTGGGTATTGCATCCTGTGCTGAGTTTTGTACTATCACAGCCACTCTGCTAGCAGAACCTGAGCTAGCTTGTGAATAACTGGTTTAGGTATGCCTGTAGTATGATGATTGCAGTGTGGATGAATGTCAAGGAGTAGCCTGTCTCCTAGTGGCAAATAGGTGATGATAGAGTTTGAAGGGGAGCTACCAATGGGTGAAGGTTAGAAGGATGAAATAGTTTATTAGATGTTGGTCTCCGTTAACAAGTAAAATCTCCCATAAATCTTAGACCACAAAATTCAAGAGCAGGGAGAGTACAAGTTTTAGTATCAGGCCCTTAGAAACACTTGCCATTTTGGGGTCAGGTAGAAAGGTGGCAGAAGTCTGTAGAAGATGGTGGTGTTAGGGGGGAAGAAGGACAAAATAAGGACCTGACAGGAGGCAAAGGATTAAAACATTATACTCTGCTGCTTCTGAGTCTCATTCTCTTTCCTGTAAATGCCTTTAGTAACTTATCTGTTGCAAAAGCCATATTTCCATGTTTGCCTCTCTTGTGTATGAGGAAAATGTGATATTTCCCAGTTGTTTTTTGTGTGTGTTTAGCTCCTCCAAAAGCTCAGGAAAGTGGGGACTTTTTCAAGTTATTTTCTTTTTCCTTGAGTTTTCTTTCTTAAATTGTGATTGCTTATCCAGTGTGTTAATCAGTGACTGTAAAATCACAGTTGAAAGTTCACCTCTTCCCCACAATTTTTCTGTAAAATAATGACTAGACCTCAGGAACCTCAGTCCTTGGTATATTGTATAATTTTATTCATTTTAAGTGCTCAAGCACTTCTGCATGTTATAAAAATACAAAGGTCATTATTTTTTAACAATGTAGCATTTTCTTTTGTAAATACTGAATATTACTGCTGTGAGGAAGTCCCTTAAGTGCCTAAAATAGCTCAAATTTGACTCTCTTATTAGTGCGAATACAAGAAAAAGTTGTGGGCAGAAGACTGGTGGAATCGTCAAGGATTTGTGATGAATGAGTTGAGTCAAACAGCTTGAATGCACATCACTAACACCACCATCCTTTATATACATTTAACAGAAAGATGTTTCTGCTAAGAGATGGTTTACTTGCTACTTGTATATTGGTCGTTAATGATGACGTGGACTTCCAAACCCTTTTTTCCTTGTTGTCTTGTCCTTAAAACTAAACTGAAAGAAGCACTAAATACAAGCTCTCACATTGATCTGCAACTCATTTGAAAGAGGTATTGAGAAAAGCCTAAAGATTAGCTGTTACGGAATTACAGTTACTGTGGTAGGCTGACCTTGGCCAGCTGCCCACCCAGCCACTCTCTCACTCCCCTTCCTCAACAGGACAGGGAGAGAAAATAAGATGATAAAGCTCATGGGTTGAGATAGAGATAGGGAGATCACTTGTCAGTCACTGCCACGGGCAAAACGGGGTCCACTTGGGGAAAATTAATTTATTGCCAATTAATATAGATTTGGATGATGAAAAGCAATATTTATTGCCAATTAAAATAGATTTGGATGATGAAAAGCAACGACAAAGTTAAAACAGCTCCTCTCCTCCTTTTTTTCCCAGGCTTAACTTAGCTTGTCCATGGCCACAGTGTAGATGACTGCCCTGGTGTGGTCCTCTCCAGGGGCTGCAGGGAAATACCTGCTCTTCCATGGTCCTCTCCAGGGTCTGCAGGGGAATGTCTGCCTGGGTGCCTGGAGCTCCTCCTCCTCCTTCTCTGGCCTCGGTGTTCGCAGGGCTGTTTCTCTCACATGTTTCCTCCACTCCTCACTGCCTGCGTGGTGTTTTTGCCCTTTCTTAAATACATGTTCCCCGAGGTGCCACCAGTGCGGCTGAGGGCTGCAGCCGTGCCTATTGGATATTGGATTTTAACTGCATTATCTTTCTTTTCTCTCACATGTTTCCTCCTCACTGCCT
>NW_008794431.1:728265-736226 GCF_000699145.1 Aptenodytes forsteri | reverse complement strand
CAGAGGCCGTCCTGCAGCCCCCCCGCCAGCACCTGGGCACCTGCGCCCTGCACAGATGTGTTCTGGTGAACTTGAAATAATGTTCTGTAGCTTTTTAGACAAGGTGTATGAACTGTATTGGATTTTAACTGCATTTGCTTTCATCTTTCTTTCACTGCTGCCAGTAAGCCACACAATAGAAGGAACAGGGTGGTTGTTTGATTCTTCAGTTTTAGTGAAGACTAGCCAATTCATTACCAAATCTGGGAATTTTCTGGTAAAATACATGCTTTCACTGTTGTAAGGAATGTGTGAAATTCCTTAAAGTCGTACTTTAACTAGGCCTTGTGTCTGCATTTTTTAAATGTATGCAAAAACTGTTAGTGCTTAACTGTGACCTCTTGTGGGACCTTTTGCGTTAGTTTACCTCCATTAGGGCTGGTTAGCCTTGGGCCAGTCTTAGTTTTTCTATGCTTCAGCTTTTTTTTCTGTGAAAGGCGAAAAATAAATGTCTTTAAACTCCAGGCCTCTATTAGTGCTGGAAAGAGTTGTTACGCTAAAGGTGGTGATATCATGACAACGAGGGGAAGAAGAGAAGGAGAAGAGGTAAGGATATGGGCTACTGCACTCCAAAACTGTGCTCCCTTTATCCTGAAAATCTTACAATAAGTAAAGATCAAAATGAAGTCTGTGGGCTGCAGCAGTGTATTTAGATATGCAAGGGCTCAGGGTCTGGTCCGTGGATGCAGAGCACTGCCGCTATCTTTTCTTACTTAAGAAATCTTTCCTGTCTGCGAAGCCGTAAGTTCATGTGGCTGACTTGTGAATGCTAAAATAATAATGTGAGCAGACAACCCATTTTTTGGCCACGTTTTCTGAGAACAGTTGTTTTCTTAAATGAAGTTCATTGAAAGTGAGTGGTTTGCCAGGAGTTCTCTTCCTCTGGCAAACACGAGCCATACGCGTGGAAAGCTAGCAGCGCATCTGTAACCCCTTTGACCCTCACCAGTTACTAAACCAGTGTAGCTTCTTCAGGCTATCTTATCCTTTCATTTTGATTTAAGCCTGTAATGTCACTGACATATGTCTACATATCATGTTATTTGAAAGAAAGCATTTTTAGAAGAAAAGGTGTTTTGCTGTGGTTAAGAGACTGTGTCCATGTTTCAGAGGACTGTTTGTTCATCTCTAGGCTTGTGCCCCTAACTCATGCACTTGACTGGAACCTCAATGATAACCTTGGTTTGGTCCTCAGATGTAAGAAATCTGCTGAAACTAGAAATTCCTACTATGAATAGTCCCAAAGCTTTTTTAAATTTTTTTATTTTAATTATTCAGAAAGTGATGAAAAGTATCTACATCACAAACCAAACTTCTACAAGTGTGTACTGGGGACCAGAAAAAAGCCTGAACTAGAGAGTGATGGAGAGACAAACAAGTTTGCTGTGCATTGCTTCTGTTTTGTTGGTCTCCCCCGTGAAAATGCAGAAGCTACTGTGTCTCCTGCTAGATGGAGGCGTATCTGCATTCGTTCTAGCCTGCTAGATGAGAGGTTGCTGCAGGATGGCTCATCCTTTATCAGGCTGCCAACTGCAGGGGCTGCGTAGGGATGGAGCGAACCCGTTATCTCCTTGTGGGAGGAATGGATGAAGAAGCTCCAGAGAGGGAGGAAGCTGTGCACCTACAAGTTCTATGTAGATAACAGAGATAAAAATCTGCATTCAGGTGGAGGTGTGAGGAGAGTCAGTCAAACTTGGCGCTTTTTGTTCTCTTCACTTGCCTTTCAAACCTGATAACTCTGCTTAGGCATCTGCAGGGAAGAGGGTGGCCTCTGAGGAAGATGTAACTGGGGCAAGCAATTACAGACCTGGGAAATGAAAGTCTGCCAGCACACAGTCAGCTTGAGCTGCTTGAGAGCATCACCCACATCTCAGGAGAGCTTTTTGTTTGCTTCCTCCCCTTCTTTTTTGTTTGCTTCCTCCCCCTCCCCCCCCCCCCCGCCCCCTCCTTATCAGGCTGTACGAACATCAAGATGGGAGAGCCTCAGAAAGTGTCCATGTTTCTGTCATTGCAAATCTGGTATAAGCCAATCGAAGTAGAATAGAATAAATGCAAGAGCTGACTGAGTCTTTCTGAAGACTGCCATGTTAAATGGTAGACTGGCATGCCTGCTTATTTTGGACTGTTTTTTTTCACTGTCCTAATTAAAACCAAAATAAATTAAAAAAAAAGCTCCAGTTTATATGATTTGATGGCAGAGGTGACTTTATAGCTGTTTTAAGATGGTAGCTATCACTTCATCTTGACTGCAACACAAAGAAGAGCTGCATATAAATAGTGCTGCACCCACCCAACAAAAGCAAGCGCTCCAAAACATCAATGCATGATTCCAGTTTTTTGCTAGACAGCTGGCTCCAATCAGAGTGGCAATTTGTTACCTATTAGTAAGGTCATCTTGCTGTTGGCTGTACTATAAACAGAGCTTATTTGACTCTCCTTTAGAAATAACAGTTATTGCTAGCCCCTTTTATTGATAATGCAATATATGGTGCTAATAGCCACGTAGTGGTTGGAGAACAGCTCTTTGTGACACTTTTGATCCCTTGTCCTAATTGTGGCTGTAAAGAAAAAAACCTCATCTCAAATGGAAATTGGGGACGGGAAATGAAGTAACACCCATTTTATGCCAGGTCTGAATTTGTGGTGCTAGTATATGCAAAATATGCTACCAAGATGAAAATGATGAAGAAACTTCTGCTTTGATCTCTTCAAAATAGTTAAATATGAAATCTTGACTTGGGAGGAATGACTAATGGGCCACCTGAAAACTGAAAAGTGTCTTATGAGAGAGTGTAATCCCTGCTTATTGCTTAGCATTTCCTGGAGTTGGCTTCCTACTTAAGACTGAATTTTTCTGAGCAAGGCCTGAATAGAAACTGATTGAATTGAGATTCTTCCTTATTGAGATAATTATTTATTTTTCCCATGGATGCAGCATCTGGGATTTTTGAAGGAATATCTCAGCTTCCTTTACTCCAGCTCTTAGGAAACACTGAAGTAATTAATATAGGCATGGCTAACATGACTTCGTGCATGTGCTAATAAGAGTGAGGAAACAGCTCAATATGGGTAGGTTCATGAAAAATTTCAAGGCCAAAAAGGAGTGACCTAAATGATTGGTAGAGTGTGGGCTTTGCAGTCCTAGATTACTGTGGCATTGAAAGCGCAGCAGTATTTCTCCTGAGTGAGCAGACAAGACGATTGTATACACAGGCTACTTTCCAAAGTACCTAGCTGTTTTGGGGGAGGGAAAGCTGTTTCCTCTTTTTGATTCTGTGAAAGAAGCAAGACCAGAAACTGATTAAAAATCTGTAATAAGTCTGTAGTAAGGGCTTCATTTACAGATTTCCTTCCTCAGACCAGTTTTATGAGCAAGTTCTAGGCAGTGCTGACCTCTTGCCAGAATTGAGATCTTATCTGTGCTGTTACAGTCACGAGGTGCGTGTGACTGTCAGGGCACCTTAATTTCTACCTGAATTCCTCTGTGAGAGCATGCTGTGCTTCTGTGTCCTGAGTCAAACCCTGTGAGCCTTATGGAGTCTTAGAATCTGTATAGACCAACAGCAGACAAAAAAAAAAAAAAATCCCTGTCCATGGTTTTGTGTGGGTTTTTTTGGTTTTTTTAATCAAGTCTCTCACGTATAACCATTTTGACAACTGGTGGATTATTCTCTCTCTTTCTTGGTGAAGGGATGCCTCCTCACTTTTGATTTGATGAGGACTATGCAAGCACTTAGCAGAGGGGCGGTGGATCCTGCTAAGGTTGCTCTTTCTCATCCCACTATTGAAGTGGGATGTGTCAAAGCCAGCAGAGCCTTGCTCTAAAACGCCCACTACAAAACCCAAACATCAATCAGTCTGGTGTCACAAGTGATTCAGCTATGTTGATGATATCACTAATGCCCAATGTGAAATGAGACTGTGTCAGAATACGTGCTCCAATTCCTTAAATGGGTTGCAGAATCTTTTCTCCTTTCATTAAAATGCAGGGAGAATTTAAGTTAAATTTGTTTACAAAGTATGCTTCTCTAAACACGTTTACTTCTGGGGCAGAAACTTTTTTGCCTGTCTGTCTCTAGCAATGACAGAAAGAGATGCTACCCAGGGCAAAGCGTGTGAGCCTGCCTACTTTCTGCAGTTTATTCCTCAGCACTTGGAGTTGTATCAGGGACACCAGAGGCCCTGCTTTTGGTATCCATTTATAACCTTTTAGTCCTTTGAGTCTTGATCTATGCACCTGGTGTCTATGAATTTGTCTAATTCCTTTCTGAACTTTCTGATTGTGTCTTCCTCTACAACCTCCTATAGTAGCAAATCCCAGAAGTTTAATATTCACTGTGTGAAGAAGTACTTTCTTTTATCTTTTTAAAATGAATCCCCTTTTAGTTTCACCAAGTGCCTCCTAGTTCTGTTGTTGCAAAGAGTTGAGGAAATGCAGTTCTGCAGATTGCTTGCATGATTTTGTAAATCTTTGTCATCTCTCTCTTGGGACTTCTCTCCAGCCTTTTCACTCTCTCCTCTTAAGGCAGCTGCTCCAACCCTTTGAACATTATAGTTGTCTCCTCTGTACTTTTTCCAGCTCTGCTGCATGCTTCTGAACTGACTTTGACCAGTATTGCAATCTCTATTAAATATGTAGAAAGACATGAATCCCTTTGTCTTGTTCTTTGCACCATTTCTAATAATACCCAATGTCTTTCTGGTTTTCTTGGCTCCTTCTGCTCATTGGGCCAGTTTGTCCGGAAAGAACAATTTGACAAGGACAACTTCAAGATCTCCCTCCTGACTTTTGACTTCCATTTCTGAGCTGAGCATCATGTAAGTATGGATCAGACTATTTTCCCTGAACACATTTCTCTATAACGAACTGATTTAGTACTTTTTTGCCCACTTACTTGTGTTTGCAAAGGTCCTGCTGGCATTCCTTGCCACTGGCAGACTGACCAGCTGAAAGAGTATAATTTCACTGTTTATATCCTTTCACTGGTTACTGATGAATTGGAACAGATTGTTTAAATTAACGTTGAATTTATTAACTGTAGTTGAACAGAAATGGTCCTAGCAATGATCCCTGGGGATCCCACTGCCGACTTTTTTTCCATCCTGAAAAACGACCAGTTAAACCCACCTTTTGCTTCTTGGCCTTGAACTGAATTTCAGTCTGTAAAAGAAACTTGCCTACAATCCGATGACGGTTAAGCTTCTTGAATAACCTTTTGTGTAGAAACTTTTCGTGCACTATTTGAAAATTCAGATATATTACATTTGCTGGATCATCTTCATCCTCCTGCTTGTTGATACCCTTAAAGAGATTCAGCACGTTAGTGAGCCAGGATTTCCTTTTACAAAAGTCATGCTGACTCTTTCTGGATAGACTATTCTTATTCATGTGCTCTTTCTATTTATCATAGACTTCACTGTCTTAACAGGATGGAATTCAGATTCAGAGGTGTGTAGGTCTCAGGTTCTTCCCCTGAATCCTTTTTGTAGTTGAGAGTTGCATTGTACTCTGCCACAGCAGCTGTCTGTAATGTGTAGTGACGTTACGCATCTTGCCCAGCAGTAATGCAATTTCAGCGTGAATCTCTACAGCGCTCTCAGGTGAATGCTGTTGGGCCTTCCAGACTTTCTGACATCTGATTTATCTATCTGGTTTAATACTGTTTGTTTACACCAAGCTGATATAGCTCCTTTGACCTTTCCTGCTACAAGAGTAAGTTGAGTGTGAGAATCTCCTCAATGTCTTCAGCAAGGACCGGCAATGCAAAGCAGTCACTGAGCCTCTCTGCTATGGCATTAGCCCTCACAAGTACACCTTTCACACCTTTGTTGTCAAACTGTCCCTCTGAATCCCTTCTTGGCTTCTTCCTTTGATGTATCTTCAAACTTTTTACTCTGAAAACTCTTTACAAGGCACTCCTCAAATCCCTTTTTAGTTCTCTTAGTTTTAATTTTAGGTTGGTCCTCCCCTGTTGTATAGGCTTTCATATTCTCCTTAATTGAGCAAGCTTTCAATTCCTTAAATGCTGACATTTTCTATAAGATGGCCTCTGTAACATTCTTTCCTGTTGAGGCTTGCTTGGGTTTTATTCCAAAAGCAAGATTTATTTATTTTTTTTATTTACTCCACTTGCAAGAAACTTTTTAAAGTGTGCTCTGCAGTTAGGTAAGAGAGCTTGATTTCTCATGTAGTTTTGATATTTTTAATATGCATTCTTCTTGATCAGTTTACTTATTTTTGAAGTCATCTACAGATTAGCTTGTTTTCTGTTGCTCAGTTTGAATTGACATAATGATCTTTCTGTATTTGTTATATCAGTTACACTACTATCATGTTTTTCTCAAGAGTTATCCTCAAAGACTAGACTAGAAATCCTGTCCAGTCACTTCCAAGATCTTACTGCGTTGAATATTTAACTTGTGAAATTAGTACTAGTCTTGCCCCTTTGTGGATTCAAATCAGCACTTCTGTTTTTCACTTGGGTTGACATTTATTAGTAACTTCAAATGTATTTTGTTATTCATGTATGGGATGGCTGTAGGTTCATATAATCATTGCAGAAAAAAAATAAATATGCTGGAATAGATTCTTTTCTGTTCAAAGGTCAGATTTTTTAGTTGACAAGTGATAAGGTTTATGCTTGTTCTGCCTCTATCACTGAGTCTATGTATTTAAATTATTGCAAAAGTTGTCATCTTCCTTGTACAGAATCCCAGACCTGCTGAAATTAATAAGAGTTTTGTCACCGGGGGGATGAATTTTAGCCTGTTGCCTTCCTGTAACTTCAGAATGATGCAGTCACCTTTTTTAGTTCACCTTCATATTGCATATGACAAACATTCCTCTCTGTGTGCTTATCCCATTTAGGGACTTTGGCCTTGCTCTCTGGTAATAATTTAAATTGTGCGTTCCTCTGTTCATTGGACAGATATACTATTACAGTTAAGTGTATATTTCTAAAACTATGAATTTCTACTATAGAATAAATGCCAGCTTCCATTTTATCTAAACTCTATAATTTTTCCATTTACTTAGTTTCTATTACTTTATGCTCTCTGCTCTTTCCCCAAATGCTAACTAAAATACCCATTGTTTCTGAATTGGGATGAGATTGCTTATTGGAAAATGTAGCAGAAAATTGTCATTGCTCTTAGGACATATTCTTTGTTTACTGTAGCTTCTGTCATCATAAAGCTCTCATTTTGCCATGTCCCAGCAACTTATGTTTTTCTACTGAGCCTTCTGAATACACAGGCAGAAAATACAACGTTCAAACACCAGTGCATAAAATTACAAGGTTTAGCAAACAATCCACTGGAGAGGCATCAGGTTATATATTTACCTTAGCTCTACCTCCATTATTTCTGCACTTCCCTGCAACAGTAATAAAATGTGTTCACTAGGCTTTTTGTATGCAATAAGAATTTTAATTTACTCTGGAGGAAGAGCTAGTTCATAACTCAATAGAACTGACTGGGCTCATAAGTTATTTAGTTCAGCTCCTTGTGATAAAATCTGGACACGAAGCCATTTATTATGTTTTGTCTGCCCTCTCAGCCCTGTAAGTTGACTCAGAGCTAAACAATTAAAGTGGCAAATTGATTTGTTTACAATGCAAATCTGAGCTAGATTGGAAATAATGCAAAAGGCATAACCAATTACACGTTTCATAGTGTAGGTTAGCCTGAAATGGAATAGATTTAACTGATCGGTGCTCAGGGATGCTGTACAGTTACTGATTCACAACCGCCTTGTAGTTCTCAGCGGCTGCAAAGGATCTGACACTGCTGTCCTCAGAACTGCTCAGGCACATGCTGTGAGAAAACAGGCTTGCTTCACCTTTGCTTTTACTATGGTGGGTAATATAAAGAAGAAGTTTCCACATATAATTTGGGGGGGGGGGGGGGGGGGGAAGGTGAAG
>NW_008794431.1:725686-727421 GCF_000699145.1 Aptenodytes forsteri | reverse complement strand
GGGGGGGAATAAAAAAGAGCATTTGTCTGACATAAATGGTTTACGTGCGTATGTATAAATTGGGAATTTTGTTTAGTTGGAGGAAAACGTAAGGGAAATAGGGATGTAAAAATTTAAGACAGAAATAGTGCCAAGTAAATACATTATTATAAAACATTAAATGAAGAATTTAGTTTTTCCTTGTAGAGCCTTTGTGCAAAATCTGAAGAAAGCAGTCTTACAAAAGTGAAATTGTCAACAAAGTCGTTCATTAATCAACATTGTCCCTCTTTGAGTCGAAGCTTCAGGAACACATAGTAAAAGCTATACCTCAGCACATGGCAGGGGGTGTTGTTACAGAGTTTCCCTGCAACACAGTCTTGGAAGCCTTGAGGTAAAGTTGACTCTTATGTAAACTCTTTTCTTGCTTGTCTTTGCAATCAAGTCTTCCCCCACCCCACCCCTCCAACAGGCCTGTCCTGCAGGATATTTGCAACCAATTCTCAGGGGTCTGACTTCAGCTTCATATTTTCATACAACTATATGGTATTTAGATTTTTCTTCCTCCTTGTTACCTACTTATTCTCATCATATAGAATAAATGTGTAGAAGTAAAGGACAGTAATTCACGAACTCTTTTTTTTTATGCAGCAGAATTGTTTTCATGAATACAAGGTCGCGATCACTTCATGCTGACCAGATCTGAAATCTGGTTTTAGCACTAAACACAGTGCATAGCAGTGGCAAGCAAGGTCCATTTTATCAGAACACAGCTATTTAATGTGCGCGTCACATTTTTGAAAGCTCACGGCAGTGGTTGGAGGCCATGCTTGCTTGTTGGCTTTTCAGAAACAATGGTTGCAATTCTTAGGGATGCCGCTTATTGAACACTGCGGCTTTTGAAAAAACAAACACAAATATGTGAGTAATCTTTCATTTGGAGTGGGGCACTAGAGAAAATCTGAACTGATACATAGATTTGTATGTTTGGTACATGAAAATGACTCAATATTAAGTTAATAGTTGGGAAAGACTTAAACTATTTGATCCTGTATCACCATTGCCACTTGGCTCACCTCTTAAAATAATTTTGGCAAACAATGAATTGTCATATGTAATGGATTCCATAACATGAAAAATTCAGTGCAGCCTCAGGGACTCTACAACACTTGATTGCTATCATTTTGTGTGAAAGTGTGAATCAATTTAAAACAATTGTCTCCCTTTGTATTAGAATAACATATCTTTTGATAGTAGTTCTGGATCTCCTATGCAAATAATGGTACTGGAGCATATGTTAGAAAATTCTTTTTTGAACCCTCTTCAAAGTAAAGTGGGATCAAAGTGTCAAGAGTGTAGATCAAAACCATCAAATGCTCACATATACGAATATATATCTATTTATGTATGTATTTTAATCAAGAGTTCAAAGGAAGATTATAAACACATTAATGGCAAAGCAAACATTTTAAATCAGTGTTCAAGTGTCATCACGATGAGGACAGCTGACTGTAAGAACTGAAAGATCCTTCACTTTTGTTCTGGTTTTGGCTGGGGTAGAGTTAACTTTCTTCACAGAAGCTAGTAGGGGGCTCTGTTTTGGATCTGTGCTGGAAACAGCGTTGATAACACAGGGATCTTTTCGTTACTGCTGAGCAGTGCTGACATGGAGTCAAGGCCTTTTCTGCTCCTCACCCCACCCCACCAGCGAGCAGGCTGGGGGGGCACAAGAAGTTGGGAGGGGACCCAGCCGGGA
>NW_008794431.1:725425-725671 GCF_000699145.1 Aptenodytes forsteri | reverse complement strand
ATGCTCAGCATATAAAGCTGGGGGAAGAAGGAGGAAGGGGGGGACGTTCAGAGTGATGGCATTTGTCTTCCCCAGTAACTGTTACGTGTGATGGAGCCCTGCTTTCCTGGAGATGGCTGAACACCTGCCTGCCGATGGGAAGCAGGGAATGAATTCCTTGCTTTGCTTTGCTTGTGCACATGGCTTTTGCTTTCCCTATTAAACTGTCTTTATCTCAACCCACAAGTTTTCTCACTTTTACCCTTC
>NW_008794431.1:675340-725376 GCF_000699145.1 Aptenodytes forsteri | reverse complement strand
GGAGTGAGTGAGCGGCTGTGTGGTGCTTAGTTGCTGGCTGGGGTTAAACCATGATAGCCTTATGTTAAAATAATACTCCCCCTCTCCCTAAAATGGTGAAAATATTAAAGTAACTCCCACTGGAGAAGCTCTTGCCCTAAATATGGAATCATTACCAAATCTGTTGATTGGAAGAATAGCTATTGCAGATGAAAAAAGTTTTCTGTGCTGATGTATTTCTTCTCCTCTGTATAAACTGTAATGTTGAAGATAAATTAGATTGCATAGAAGAGCTCCATTTCTATAGCTACATTAGTTTTCCAGAGTATGCATATTTTGGACTTTTTTTAAACCAGGACTTTTAAAGTATTGTTCTATTAGGAAGTGAAGATGTGTGAAAAGTTGTAGATATCAAATTCTACTGGTCATTTGCTTCGTACCTGATTATGTTAAAGTATGTGGAGACTTCACGTTCTTCTGTGGTGAATGCCTGAATCTGATATACCAGAAAGCTTTCACTATTTCAGTGTATTAATGGTACACGTCTCTGGTTTGCTTTCTACACTTACAAAACAATTAATATTTCTATAGCTGTCTGTATTTCGTTCTAAGTTTATGTACCAAATTAATCACAGGCAGCTTTCAGCAAATTCAAAAAAGTTCTGCTTTGGGTGATAAAAGTCACCCATCTTCTTGGAAGTTTTGTTCTGACTAATAGGATACAATTAAAAATTATGCTTAATAAGCATAAACAATCATAAATTAGAAAACTGACGTGCTGGTCAATTTTTGCTTTCCAATTTTTATGAAATGTTACTATTGGAACAAAATATCTAAATATTATTGATAGTTTCATTACCAAAAGTGGTTAATAATAGCATGCATTTGTATTATTTATTCTTCTACTAATGATTTTCAAGATATTCATTCTAGCTATATCTATTGCTGTTTTAACCTGACATTTGTTCATACTTATTTCATTAGTTACCATGTTTAATGTACCAGCATATCAAATCCAGTCTAAATTTCAACATAATTGCAATGGGGATAATTTTCATCATGTTCTTCATTTACAATGAAGAAATATTTCCTGTTTATTTTTATATAAAATGACTAGGGGTTGGGGAATATTGACCAGCTAGAAACTCGATATGATGAAATTGTTTTGCAGGTTTACAAACTTTGCTACGATATAACTGTCTGTCAATGTATATCTGACTTACAACAATCCCCAAAACATTCTTAGTAGATAGGGTGATCATTAAATTGGCCATTAAATGTTGATGTGCAGCTGTTGGTATGGAAATAATTGAAAGGAGTGGTTAACTAAGGCTTAAGAAAATCAGTTTTGCCAGGTTTGGCATCACAAACTGGGAGCTGGAGCAATGGAAAAATACCAGTGACGGTCACAGGCTGCTGAAGATCTCCATGCTGAGCAGAGGCAGAATGGGAGAAGAGCTTCCATCTCCTCATCTCTTGTGGTTTGTGCATCCTTACTACTAAATATGCTGTTATCTTATATGGCTAAGGGTGTGTTTGTTGTGTTTTTAGACAGTAGTGATTCAAAAGACTAAAACTTTCCATGCAAGTAATGGAAAGAGGTGGGACCTAGCTCCAAAACTTGTAGGTAGATAGTAAGAGAGAAAGGCTTAAGTGAATTTTATGTGGCATGGTGATCCTGGCAAGTTTTTCTCTTGAGAAGATACATGAACACCTTCTATGGCAGAAAAACTTTTAACTCTTCATTTCTACCCTTGGTCACTGTTCCCCACTCATGATACAGCTTTTTGCACAGTCATGTCCAAAATCAAGTCACTGATGTTCTGTATTTAAGGAAATAATTTTCCCCTTCCAAAACCCCAAACCCCTAAATCAATTTGTTTATTACTCCCTCCCCCTCCCCCCCCTTTAGTATAACAAGCACTTATTATTATTTCTGTTGTCCAGTCTATAGGGTGCATTGTCGCAAACAGCCGTGTGGGCAAAAAACAGGTGTTGCTTAGTCCTCCCTTTTCTCATGTTTCTAGGTATTTTGTCCTGCTTCCTCTCTTGTGCCAACACTGGTATAAAATTGATCCTTTCGTGAGCTGTATCAGCTTGCAGTTTTCTTTGCTGAGCTAATTTTCTGTTGTGCACATCAGGTGTTTTTGGCTCATGGAGGAATCTAATGACTGCCAGAGCTATTGCAAATTAAAGAGTGGAAGCATATCGTTGGGAAGGAGGGATTGAAGGGTGTAGGAACAGCACTTCTTCCCAGCGGTCACTCAGTTGGCTTATGCCTCTCTTAAAAATGCAGTCTGAAATGTTTGGTCAGGAATTAGGCTGATGTTAAATGTCAAACAAGAAAAGCAAGACAGCTGCTGCCAAAGTATCTAACAGTCTAAGTAGGTGCCTGAGGCAGCTCATATGTGTAGACAAGGAAGTGCAAGATGAGTGAGACAATGCTACCTGCTCTCAGCATGTCAGCAACCTCCCTATTGGCAAAAGTAAGTTTTAAGGAGAAGAGTGGGGCAACTTTGCTCATTTTCAGAAAGCAACTCTCTTCAGATTGATGGAGTACAAGGAAGAAGCAATAGAAGTCACAGATTAGTTTTAGCTATATAACTGTTAGAAATTAACTGTTTTCGAAGTAACGAGTTTGGAATTTTTTTTTTCTCCATACTGCAGGGTAGACTGTGCATGCACATGTATTTTTGGGTCACTTTGCCATAAAGTTCTGCATAGAGACACTCCAATCTGAATCTTGAATTCATAAAACAAACATATAAAAGAATCAAGCAACCCCCCCGAAAGATAAACAAAGCTAAAAAAACCTCATCCCAGTGTTAATCCTGAACCTATACTTTTCAATTATCTCACTGTACTTAACACTAGCTATTCATTCAAATCTATGAAAGTCTCTTGGTTGTTGCACATTCAAGGGGATCTTAAGACTTTTCTAGCACTTAGGATCTGATATTCAGCTAGAATAAACTAGTCTATTACCACTGGAGGTCATTGCTCATAATTTAGAGTAGTTGTCTTTGGAGGGAGGGTTATAGGTTGTTAGGAAGAAACAGAAGAGCTGTTGCTCTGTGTAGCATTACTGTCTACCTGATGTCAGGCCATAATCTCTCTGAGTTTCCAAACTCTAGAGAAAGAGCAAAAGTCTAAACTAGAAATTTATTTAATATTACACATCTATTGTTTTATATTTTGTTCTCTGGTTTTGATGCCTTATTTCTTTTTATCATCATCAGTTTGGTCTTTCTAACACTACTTTTTCATGTGTGGCAGTGCCACTTACTGATTGTTCTTGAATGACCTAAACAGCACTCCACTGATGCAATGTGCCACTTATTATTCATCTCTAAGTCAATAAAAGTAATGCATTCAGGAAGAAATGTTTGTAGAGATGGTGATGTTGCTGCAAGTCTGACAACAACTGTTGTAAAAATGTGGCTGTTTTCATCTGTTTAGTGTGTGAACAAGTGGCACTCAACCCAGTGCGGTTCAGTATTCAGATCCAGTCTCGCATTGCCTGTTGATTTCACTGCAAATGGCAGTAAGATGTGCTTTGATGACTTTTGCTCTCTGCTGCATAAGTTCACTAAAGGAAAGTATCATTTGCTGCACCCTTTCAGATCAGGTTGACTGCTCTTCACCTCCTGTCAGAACTGTGTGAAGGAAATATGTCAGTGAAACAGGCAACTTTTTTGAACTTTGGTTTGGTTCTGGTGGTTGGAGGCTGTGCTGCATGCATGTCTTGCTCCTTGATAATAGTTCATACTTGTACAGCAACATCAGTCAAGGTCTCATGGATGTTTCTTTGATGTCTTTCGACTCTGTCTTTAACACATGACGGTTTTTTGACAGATTCTTACAACAAGTTTTCTGGGTTCAGAATAGATCTCCTTTGTCAGCTGAGAAGTTCAATAATGTGCCAGTAAGTTGGATTTCTCTTTAAAACACTACTATATGGTCTGAAAAAAATTAATTCAAAAAGACATGGTGTCCTTTCACAGCCAGACATACAAGACCAGCAAGATAACTTGGGGTAGGGAAAAAATTCTGAGAAGTCCACCATGTATGTAATGAACCCTTTTTCCATTCCAAATATGTTGTCTGAGAATTATTACTGTATGCTTCTTTTCTTTACCTGAACAAAAATAGCCAGAAGCTGAGGGCTGGCTCTAAAGTAGATCTTGTCATCGAGTGGCCATTGCTTCTGCATTTTACCATCTGCGCGTGGGTTTGGCTATCTAAAACATTTGGTCGTATTCTCCTGTGATATGAATTCTTATCTATATTTTAACACCCCCTGAGCGTGTATGTCCAGGGATATTCAGATGTTCCTTTTGTAGTTGTACTATCATTTGCTTAGCCAAGGAGTACGCAGGAATGTGTTTGTTTATAATTGCACTAAAACCAGAAAGCTGTCAGACTCTATTTCACGCAGGTTCATTGAAACATTAAGCTCAGCATGGTTTGTGTTTTAATAGCTACCAAAAGATGGCCTACAAGCTGCTGTTTTCCCCCACCCCATTTTTTTCTTTGCTGGTACCACTTTGGCATCTAAAATTGCCTTGCTATGACAAGTTTCTTTTTCAGTGTGTCAGTAGTGTCTAGTTGAGTTATTTTTCTCTCTGCTCTCAACTTCCAATAGAAAAGTTCATATACAATATTTAAAATGTGAGTACTGAATGCATGTATAAAGGAAATTACTTTTCTAAAACGTTTTTTCCTTTTAGGAAAGGAAGAGTTGGTATGCAGTGCTCTTACCTGTTTATGCTTTTATGTGTAAATAAAAATGTTATAAGAGCAATTTAACTAAATAAGCTTAATGTGTTTCTGACAGGACCCATGGCAGCCAGAGCTGTTTATTCCTTTTCTATATAGTGAGCACCCCAAAGAAGGTAATAAGGCTTTTAAGCTGAAAGCCGTGTTTTATTAGAATATAAACTGGAATAACTAACTCTCTAAACTGAGAAATCGTGAAGTGATGCGAAACAGAGGCTAGAAGTAAAACGAGTTTATAAACAGCTCTCTCCCTGTCAACTCTTTTCTTGCAGGCAGGTTCTTTGCCTCCAAGCTTGATTTCAGTCTCTGCTGGCTTTCTGGGTCCAGCGGTTTCTCTGGGCGCTGACCCTTGGCAGCCTGACCTGTCTCAGCAGTTTCCCAGGCTCTGCATGCTTCAGGCTCCTGGCTGATTACCTTCCTCTTTCCCACTTTCTGCCTGACCCTGAGCTCCGCTTTTCCTCCCTTCCTCTGCTTGCGCCCATACTCCCCAGGAAAGGCTCCCCCTCCCCGCCCACACGGTCTTGCCACTCTCAGCTCTTCTTAGTGCAACGTATAAATTAGGAACAAACAAATAGTCTGTCATGGGGTCATAACGGGTGAATCAAGCAACTTAGGTGTAAATGCTCATACAGAAGAATGCCAGGTTGTTACCGATAACCTGCAAGCGTAGCGGCAGAGTGCCTAAGGTCTCTTGGGCTTGGCCAGAGGAACTTGTCCCAGCCTTTCACTGAGGTGCACCGAAAGGGGGTGGCTAAGCTCTGCACAGGCTGCACAGAGCGTTGGTACCACAGAGCCCCGTTTGTGCTTGCCACAGAGGGTTTTCTTTCCTCGCATCAAAAGTTAGCAGCCTGGGCTCGATGCCACCCATGTTGTACTGTTTTTCAGTTGCCCTTATGGGTGACTGGAGAAGAGAAATGGAGAAGGACTTCAAAGGGAATGCAGATGCCCTGCTCACCACTAGCTTTGATGTGCATCCCTCCTCCCATTGCTGCCACTTCCCAGCTCTAACCTGGCAGTGGAGGTTATTTCTCACTGGGAGCTACTGTCAGAAGAGGGAAACTTGAATCTTTGATGGTAGTAATTTGGTTTTATTTTGCGTTTCCTTAGTTTTATAATGTATGTTTGAACTCAGCCTCTCAGTAAATGCTTGCAGATAACCATCCTTTTTATTCCAAAGAAAGTTCTAAAGCTTGTGTAGACAGCTGAGGATGCACTCAGAAGGGTGCCAGTTTTACAGCACTTAGTAGTGGAAGGCTGTAAAGGTTTTACAGTGTAACAGCCACAAGAAACTCCTCAAAAGAGGAGCACCCCAAGCTATAGTGTCATGGAGGCTGTGGCTGAACTTGGAAGTTGCAGGAATTGCTCCTTCCATTATGCTTTCCAGGACAGTAAAAGCAAATTACTTTAAAGGGAGATTTTGGTAAACAAGCACAAGTTGTGAAAAGTTAAAGTATTGAAGGTCAAAGTGCCAAACACTTAGTGGAAAGAGAACCCCCTTTTTTTGTAATGTAAGATTTCTTTCTAAATTGCATACTTTTGTCTCTTATTCACTCTTTCAAAGATACCAGACTTGAACTCTCCTTTGTTCTTTTCTCCCATATTTCTTTTTCTGTGCTTTTAGGCTTGGAAATCCTTATGTGAACTCTATAAAGTAGTACTTTTTTTTGCTTCAAGCCCTACCTCAGAAGGTATCAGAGTGGTACATGATTTAACTTGATTTAAAATAAATGTATTTAAAAAAAATTAGAAAACCATCAGTCTGTGAAACACTGGTATTCTGTCTGTGTGATCATATTGTCCTCATACTCAATCTGTTTCATTTTGTCTTTCGTATTTATTTTTGCTATATATGTATTATATATGCTATATATGTGATTTTTGCCATTACTGGTAAGAGGCTATAGACTATGTACTGACCTGACAAATGTAGGGTTTCAGGATTTGCCTGGGCTGTTCTTGGCTGAGAGAGCGTCAGTACTTATTTTTAGTCTTTCATGGTCTTCTCATACACAAATTTGGTTATGTTTGGTCCTATTTTCATGAATATTTTGGATGCTAAATGTTCCAAAAAATTTACAGAACGTAAAGACAGGATTAGTCTTTTTAAAAGACCATTTTCAAAACTACTCAGAAAGCAGAATAAAACAGAAAGGCACGTGTCTCAGCATGGTCAAGCTAGATGTTTTTCCATGGTGACTGTAGGAAGCAGTAAACTCTTTAGTACAAGAAAATCTAGTTCTTAGGCAAAAACACAAAGGCAAGACTCTCATGTCCTTAGTGGTATAGGATCAAATAATGCAAAATGAATGGCTCACAGAGAACCTTTACCTTTCTCTCACTGGTTAGTAACTGGGGCCTTTGAAGATTTTTCTTAATTGGTTATTTCCTTCTGATTGCATATTTGAGCATTTTCACTTTCATACAAACGTTCAAGCCTTTGTAGAATATTGCTCAACTTAATGTTTTTATGTGTCCACATGGCAGTGGGTTCCACCAGTTTAATTAGTTTAATTCCATTCTTATCACTTATTTGTGGAACCGAGTCTAAGCTTTAATATATCCTGCTCACTGGATAGTTTTATGGATTGATGGTTGAGTTTCTATCGTAACCTATGGGTATGATCCAAATTCTCATATTACTACGATGCGGAACCCTGTCATGTAGGGTGGAGAGTGTGGAGATGCGGAACCCTGTCATGTAGGGTGGAGAGAGTGGAACTTGGCAAAAGTTCTGTTTCAAAAGGATGGAGATGGTGCAAGTGGGGAGGGGAAAAAAAAAATTCGGTAATTAAACAGTGGCTGTAAGTATATTTCTAATTGAGGCTGCGTGTCTATGTGATACTCTTAAATCTCACATTTACAATGCAGAGGCTTTAGGAGCATCACCAGCCCCAGGATTGTTTTGGAACAAGTCCTGTGACAGCAGAATTTGCTCTGGGTAGGTGGAAAGGAGACTGAGCCAGCAACAGGAAAATAAAGCGTGAAGTGGAAACAGACCACTTTTTCCTCCAGTTGGCTAAACTATTTAACTTGTGGTTGTTAAAAACTACTGCAGCTCAGTTCTTGCTCCCAAATTCAGCTATGTGTTGATTAGGCACAATTAGGGTACAAGACCTGCAACCACGATGCTGCAGCTTCAGCTGCAGAAGAAAAGACTTCTTTTGGAGGGAATCAACTGAGCCCATGGGAACATTGCCCATCGTGTTCAATTTAAATAACCTTGGGGTCTTTTGCTTCTGTTAGCTGATTATACATTGCTTTTAATATACCCATAGCCAACTTATTTCAAGGAAAAAACTTTTACATGTGCCTTCACTGCTTAGAAAGCTACTTTTTTTTTTTTTTTTTACTGCAGGAATAGGAACATTTGTCAATTAGACTAATATAAAATGCGCTGAAAACAACGAACATTAATTTTACCACTATCCACAAAGTCCTTCTTTAGTTGAACATAATAGTATAAATCGGGTTAATCTAGTAGAAACTGGTGGAATTAATTACCATCCTATATTTTATGGTAGCTATGAGACGCAGCTAAATGTATTTTCATCTAAAATAAAGGCAACTAGTTAAAAATCCAGATGTTCTGTGTGAAGAAAGTTTGGCTGATTATTGATACACAAAGCGGTAGGTTTGTGTGGCTGAACTATCTCACGCAGGACGCAGGGAGAGAAATTGGAAATGGAGAGGGAATATTTTATGCAACCTGAGCAAATGCAAGTTGTGTTCTTCCAAGGCAAATTTTTGGAACAGGATGAATGAAGGAGTTCTGATGCTGTGAAAAGTAATTGTCTCAGTTCAGTTCACTTCTCCTGTCTTTAAAGAAGCAGAATTTGATACATTCTTGTAAACAAGTATTTTGTACCAGAACTCCGATTCAAACATCAGTCTCTGCTTCTGACTGATATAAACCACAAGACCCTGATTTTTGGATTTGAGTACATAGGATTTATAACCGTGCATAGGATTGACTGTGCAGAAGTTAATTTCTTGCTCTTCTCAATGTTTTACTCTGGGATTTTATAAAGTCCCATCTTGACATATTGGTACAACTCTACCTCCTCTTCAGTCTTCTGAAGCTTTGCCAATGTGACAGAAGTCACTGACAGCCTAGAAGGATGCTTGGCTGGTTCTTTTAAAACACTTCAGTTGTCTGGATCTGCTGATTTTTAAAATGTCAGACTTCAGAAGCCACTAGCTAACATTTTCCTGAGTTTAATACAGGAACACGTTTCATCACTTCCTGAGACATACTACTTTGTCTCTGAAGTATACAGCAGAAATATTTATTGAACACGTCTGTCTTTTATGAATTACAATTAATCATAATATTGCTACCATATATTAACAGGCCACTGTGGTCATTTGAGTTCTTTTTACTACTAAACGGTTTTGACTACTAAATGGTTTTGACGGTTGGACTCGATGATCTTAGAGGTCTTTTCCAACCTTAATGATTCTATGATTCTAAATGCTTAAAAGCTCTTCTGTTTCTAACAGTATGGTTGAATTTTTCATTGGAAATAGCCTGTAAGTACTTCTGAAACATGCTTCCAAACACAGTGCTGTTACTCCACCACAAAACATAATGTAGAAAGGAAAAGGACTTTTCAAAAGTTTAGAAGTAGGATTTTGAAAGAGGAGGTGGTGGTTTGGCACATAAAACCGAGACATCTGGAAGCATAAGAGGCAGAGGGGTAAACATGTCTGTAGTTCATATTTGTTGTGCATCATGTTTCTTGGCATGGCTTGGAATGCAGTGCAAATCAAAGCTGTTTGTGATTTTTGTAGAAATAATAGGGAGAAAACACTTTCTTTTCAGGGTATGTATTTGTGGGCAATCATTTGATATTTTTACACTGGACTTACTCAGACCCCAGTGTTTTTAATTCCTCTGGGCAGAAAATTGGTGCTGATCAACACTCTCACTGGTTCCAGGACGAGACCACAAATAAGAACATTACGCTGTCTGCTTTTTATGACTCTCCACCTCCAGTTCTGGGATGCAATATTTTGCAGGATGATTAGATATATGTCAGTCTAACGTATTCTTTTTCTCAGTTCCACTGACAAGCATAGCATTATTTCATTAAAAACTTGTCATAAGGACTATCAGTGCTTCCAAGCACTCAAGCTGTAAGATACATGATTTCTGTGTTGGCAGATGGGTTACATATTATAGATTTGCACTGGGTATACTATGCAGCTGAGAGAGTGCAGTAATACAAATAATATTAATAATAGACCTTGTCTAATAATTAGATTTGTTAGCTATTCAGTGTTCTAAAGTTAGGGCTTAGATTTGTATAGGAGTCATTTATGATCATGATGCTTTCTACACTGTTAAAGGACACATTCATAATGTCATATATTTTCCTGTTTTTAATAAATTGTGATTGATACCACTTGGGTACCAGCGTGAACATAGGATGATGAATTATGTCTGATTTTTTTTTCCCCCCTTTATGACTAAGGTGCTGTAGCTGATGCAGTAAACCAAAGACTGTGAATTTTGTCCCATTTGTCATTTATAACTCCCTTTCTTACCCCTTTGTTAACATTATTTTATCTGCTCTGCAGTGTCTTAGAGCAAACAAGAGCAGTAAATTATTTTAGAGGACATCTTTGGTCATGCAATTGCACCTCTTTCTCTAAACTTTGCATAAAATGTTTATAAAAATATGATAGATCTCATAAGCTGTAGATTGTTTTGGCACTTATGTGCAGTGAAATGTGAGGTGAAAAGGTTTTTACCACATTTTCATTCAGTGAGTGTACAGCTGGTACAGTGTGGTGATTGCAGAGGGACCTTATCTGCACCTATTGCAGTCGCTTTCCTTGGGTCTGGGTCAAACTTGTGACTGCAGAATTGCAACACTGGGTCACACAACTAACAATATAAACTGTTGCACATGGCTGCAGTTTCGAGCAGAGTTTATTAGTATGAGTGATGCACTCTTAAAACAAAAGGCAATATGTATGTCTTGAGTGCTCACTGAATATGGAAATTCATGCCCAGTGTGCCAGGTGCATAAGAAGGTTGCTAAAAGATAGTATTGCAAACTTTAGACATTTAGCCTCACTCCAGGCTTTAGGAATATCTTTGCATACTTAAAATGTTTGATTGTTTAAAATATTTTACTGAATGCATCTGCAGTAATTTAGTTAAGTACTTCAGCATGGAACTACTTTCTAAGCACTTAAGTATAAGTTTAAAATTAGATATTTGCTGGATCAAGGTCTATAGTGAAAAATAAGGCCCATTTTTCCACTAAATAATTAGTGCTGAAATAATTACAAGTATAATATGCAATATATGTTAAAAAATATATAAAATGTCTGGACTTGAAAATTTATTTAGAATGTTTTCTAAAACTAGAATTTTGTTTTAATAATTTAGCTACTCAATATGCAGTGTTTCCATTGTAACAAAGACATCAGAGCATAGTTTGTGCTGAGAGCTTTTGGCAGTCCAACATCCTTTTTTTCTATGGAGCATTATTTTTGCTTAGACCTTCAAAAAGAAAAATCAGCCAGTAACACTGTAACAAACAATGCTTGTCTGTGCTAATGAACCCCTAATATAATGTAAGCATCTTGACCTTACAAACAAACAAAACAAAGTTTCGTTTACTCAATGACAATGTATAAACCAGTCAATGTCCTTTGATTTTTCTATCTCTTCTTAAAGTGCCTTGTCACCCACTGCAGCCTTCAAAGATATTTTGCGCTGGCCACTGGTGTTACAAGACATTGAGGATGACAGTTACACTTTACATTCTGTCACTTGTGCCTTCAGTTCACCGCCAAAGGCATTTCATACTGTAGTATGGGTGAGTCTGAAAGCTGAGTTACATTTTTTTTGTGTGTGAACATCTTAAAAAAAAATCATTTGCCTCTCTTTTGGATTGTTTCTTCTGAATATGCAGATTCAGGTGATAAATGCACACAATGAAACCTTTGTTTATTTTGAAAATTTTCATAACATCTTTGGAGAAATATTCTTTAAGGCTTAATTCTGCAATGGTTTTTCATATTTTTAATTTTAAGCATGGGCAATGATCAAGTGATTTCTTCAAATGCAGGAACATAAGCCCCTTGGGGCTGTACCATTCCTAAGTACTCTCCAAACTTCTATTTCCGCTGTTGGTGGCTTTAAAACCTTGAGACTTTCAAATTAGTTTTTAATGAGTTATAGGTACTAAAAGACCAAACTCTTAATTCAGAGGCTCTCCCAGGATGCTGTACTGAATGACATGACCTTCTGCACTGCAGAAGTGACACTTCTGACACCATGGAATTTGCTGGTTTTTAAGTATACGGAGGTTGTTCTAAAATGAAATAGCTGAGAAAGGTTCTCTCATATCAGTCACAGATGTTGGTGCCTGCCATCATTAACTGTTTTCTTCCCTCATTCAGCTATGCTTTGTATGTAAGTATATTTTTATATATTTATCTGTGGCAAACAGAAACAGTGGAAAACATAAAATAAATATACCAGCTCACAAGTTCTTCCTGCGATGGACTTTTTCATTCTTATTGTCTTTTACTTGTTGAAGCAAACCAAAACACCCCCACCCCCACCCCCCCCAAAAAAAAAAAAAGAAAAAGAGCAATGATTCTTTGAGAGGTTTGGTTTTTTTTAACAGCTTCTCTAAAGCTGTGCAAGTGAGAGTCCTACAGGTATCCAGATTACCTTGTTCTTCTCAATGTGAGTGATGTAGATCAAAGGCCAGATCTTAGCCCTGCAGGCTGTGTGCAACAGATGTTGTTACGATGTTAAAGCAATAATTTATCACTGCTGTGTGTTCTCTGCATTGCAAACAAAGTAATTTCACTTCTGAACTGCATTAATTGATTGTTTGCATTCTTTGCATGCTTCTTGGCCATTTCAGCTCATCATCCTCTCATATGGAGAGCAGAGCCTGAGCATGGTGAGTAGCTAAGTTTCAGGTGATTCTGCTTAGGAAATTCATACAGCCAACAAGTAGTGTTTGTCTTTGGCTAAAAGCTTTCCACTACTTGAGCTGTTTTATTTCTGAGAGCGCTAAAACAATACACTGTTTAAAAAACAAACAAACCAACCCGACCAAAACCCCTTCAATACCTGTTGTGAAATCCATATCTGAGCTCTCTAAAGGAAGAAATATTACGTATGTCCTATGTTTTCATATTTTATCTTCCTGTGTTTCTCAGTCCCAGTGAAATAAATGATTCTAGTTTTCCCACTAGGATTATATGGTTTTTGCTCAAAATACATTTACATTTAAATTTGAAAGTTGTTTCTTTTGGTTGCCACAGTAATGAAAATATTTATCCTCATTCTTTAAGAAGAAAAGTTGAGAGTATGGTTACGTTTAAGGAAAACTTCTGAGATTTGTTGTTGTTGACCTTGAGTTTTGGGTAGCAGGCATCTTATTCTGGAAACAAATGTCAGCTTTGATTTTGCTTTGTTATTTAAGGAAATTAATTTGTTCTTTAAAGAACTGATCTCCATTCAAGTTTCATTAAAGCTGTCTTTAAATGATTGCAATGGGAAATTTTATGAATGTTGTGCAATATATTTCTATTTACTCTATTTATATAGCATTTTATTAGAAAAACTGCAGTGTTTACACGGGGAGACACGTGTGACTTTCATAGTTTATTCTGCACTCATTGAATTGCAAGAGCTTCATTTCAGGGTGATTTCAGGGTGATGTTATTGCCAGCAACCATTGGATGAGAAGACAAAATGGAAAGTTGCAGAGTGGTAAATCTGCCAGTTGGTTTATTTATCTGTAAACAAAATGAATTTCAGCCAAACACAGTATTACCTTGCAGCGGCCTGCCTTCCTCTTCATGCTGTGTGCATACTAATCATTCTATCTTGACAATTAGTTATTCTAGTTGTTACAGATATATCAGTGATTGAATGATAATTAGATATGGCTCAATGGCTCTAAAAAGATTTAAACGGTTGTGTAACTCCAGAAAAAGAGGCAAAATAAAATGTTTGGGTATGCTAGGATATGTGCAATAAACATATGCTAGTCCTATGAAAGGACATCCAGAAAGGATTCCAAGATACTGTGAGGTCTGAGGTTAGCTTACCCGTGGTGAACAGGGCACAAGCATACGACAGAGTTCCTGTTGGATCTTTCTGTGGATGCTCTTAGATTATTTAATTTTCAGAGGCTGAGCACACAAGGAGTTAATGGTCATTAGCTACATTTCTGTAAATTCTCACTCTAGCTTATTGTACGCTTCTGTCTGCTTATTGGTCTCCTTATACTTTGAAACTATCTTGGATATACGAGGCACTCCTTTGTTTTAGCTGATACTTTAAGTTGTCTAAAAAATATTGCTTTTGTTGACTGATTAGGTAACAGAGCAAGGACTGCGCATATGGAGCAGTGAATGGCAGTTGGATTAACTCCCTGATCCTGAGCTACTCTGCTACATGGAGGTAGGTTTCTCCTACCAAATCTTGGTTTGGCCAAGGAGTGAGCCCTTAGAAGGCACTTGAAGATCTCTGGTGTAAAGTTTCTCAACAGGGTATTATAATGCTCTGTCTTCTGCAGGGTACCACCTTCTCTGGGCTCTTCTGTATGCCAAGATAATTTCTCACAAAAGGTAAAATGCTTGGAGTATGTTCAATGAGTGTAATAAATGACTGTAACTGAAGTGTTAAAGAGAATTTAGAGCTTTAGAAACTCTTTTATGAAGGGCAGATTTGGAGGTATGAAAAACTGGGCACAAATACTGTAGGTTATACAGTACCTAGTAGGTTACTTTTTTTGTTGTTTTCTTCTTTCAAACTTGAATATTACAATTAAGAGGCAAGGGTGAAGAAAAATCACCTTATGCCATGGACCAGAGAGCATGCAGAAATTCTTAGCAGGGAATTAAGCAGTGAGAAGCTAAGGACAGCCTTCAGTTTGTGCAAAGGACTAATAGTGCTGGTTGGGTAACAGTGATGAAATCCCAGCTTGGTATATTTGCTTTCACGAAAGAGTGCTGCATTACTTCATTTACAGGTCATTTTTAGGATCCACTGACCCATGTTGCATGCAGGTAGAACTGACATGAGGCCTAGATTCAGTTTTAAAGTGTGATTACATGTTGCTGTTGTAATAATTAAGGCTCAGGCCAAAATGTATTTTAGTATAAAGGTGAGATAAAAGCTTTTTTTAATACACAGGTGCATCAGTGATGCTGCTGTTTTAGTCTATATGATGTGTCCTTAACATGAAATCCTATTTTTCACATAATATAATAACAATACTGTGGTTGCCAGTGATTGGTATTACAAAATGTGTGGTGAGATAAATGCTGTTATTATGGAAATCCTATTAGCGAGTCCCTATGTACCGTGCATGTAGCACAGATTTATTAACATACCCTTCTGTAGTTACTTTCTTGAAAACAGTTTTACCTCCTATGAAATACTGTGCACTAATGCCATTAATAAACGTATCTAATTGCAGCATATAACTGTGAAAGCCTGGATGGATTGGAATGGATTTGAAGAGAAGCGGGATTATTGCAGTGGGATGTATTGAACAACATATATTGTGTGTCCCTAATTTTTTGTTCTACTGTACGTCAAGAGAGAGAGCGTTAAGTATATAGTCAGGCAGCTAATGAAAAACGCAAGCCTTTTTATAAAGACCTGTCAGTAGATGGCAATGTGACTATTTTATACAGACTTTTTATTCCGTATGAGGCTTAAGACTTGTAATCATCTGCTGTTGCTGTTTAAATTACTATAATTTTTTAAAAGCTCTAAGAACCCTTTAAAACTATTCTTTCAATAATTGATAGTTACAAATGGAAGTCTTAGCCCAGAAGCTCCAAAAGTGATCAAAGTTGGTTTAATTTTCCATCTTAGAGGTCTTTTCCAACCTCAATGATTCTATGATTCTATGATTCTATGAAATTACTATAATTTTTTAAAAGCTCTAAGAACCCTTTAAAACTATTCTTTCAATAATTGATAGTTACAAATGGAAGTCTTAGCCCAGAAGCTCCAAAAGTGATCAAAGTTGGTTTAATTTTCCAATGGTCAGGGTTGAATAAAAATAATGTCGTGTAATGTGCCATCAGTAAACAGGAGATTACTGCACTTGTGTCTCATGTTGCTGCAGATTCAGTAAACCCATGTTTTATTGATAACTAGACACTTTGGCCATAACTCATCCAAAAGTGTGGTGCTTGTAATGAGCACCAGAAGGAATAACAAAAATAAACATGTTCTTGAGCTGTCAACAATACATCCAGTGTAAGGCTTACCAGTGTCTCTTCTTTCTTCTCCTCCCTCTTCATAGTGAACCTAACCAGGGAGAAATAAAGTTTGGAACATCAAGTTCATTAGATTAGACATTATGGTCATATCAAACATAAACAACTACTGCACAAATGTATATGTTTAGTGTTTAGCTGTTAGTTGCTACTGTTTTTAATATTTCATGTGGCAGCAGTATAGAGAAGCGTAACATGTTAGATGTACGGCAAACAACTTTGAAAAAATGTAGTAACGTATTCCTATTTAGGACCCATTGGTTTTAAATGACGGCATGGATTTGAAGGGCCTGATTTGCCACGGCTTATTTATCTTCTGACGTATTAGAATCATAGAATCATTGAGGTTGGAAAAGACCTCTAAGATCATCGAGTCCAACCATCAACCCAACACCACCATGCCCACTAAACCATGTCCCTAAGTGCCTCATCTACACGTCTTTTAAATACCTCCAGGTATTGGGCCCATACTTGTATTTATAAAAGTACCTCAGAAGGTTGATGTCCACTTCCTTTTGAAAATTTTTTATAAATCTGTCAGCAAATACCTAAATCATACATAGAAAACTTTACCTTTGGTCACTGCCTTCAGTAGGACTTGATTTAGGAA
This sequence comes from Aptenodytes forsteri, assembly GCF_000699145.1. Classification (NCBI taxonomy): domain Eukaryota; kingdom Metazoa; phylum Chordata; class Aves; order Sphenisciformes; family Spheniscidae; genus Aptenodytes; species Aptenodytes forsteri. The sequence continues at coordinate 708,725 of NW_008794431.1, read as the reverse complement.
CAATCCATCTTCATTACAATGGTCTCATTTATAAATCATATTGTGGTGTGAGGCAACAGCCTGTCTCTGTACATAGTATCCGCATACCTGAGACAAGAGGCTGTTTGTTGAATTTAATCAGTCTGTAATGGGTCTCTACTGTTGTGTGTCTGCATTCTCAAGCATGTGTTGGAGGCTTGGAAAGATGCAGAGCAAGCTGTACCTACTATACATTTCACATTCAAGTAGATTGCTATAATATTGATTCTGATGAATGCCTAGGTCCCTCAGGAAGTTGCAAGTAAACTTGGCTACCCAGCTTTCTGTGTTTTTTTGGTTTGGGTTGGGTTTTTTGTTTGTTTTGGGGATTTTTTTGTTGTTGTTGTTGGGTTGTCCAAGGAAGTACATAAATGAGACCTCTATTTTTACTCGAACTGTCTGTGCTGTCTAAAGACTATTCACCATGCTTCACACCCAGATTGACCTTCGCTTTTGAAATGCAAAGAGGTGGAACAGTTCACAGTCCATGCCTGTGCCTGGTCACCAGCTGCACTGGTGGTGACAAACAGACCACTGAGAGCTGAAAACGGGCTATTTAGTGAGTGGGGTGAGAGAGAAACCCCAGAGTTCAAGAAAGATGCATTCTCATGTGATTCGTACTATTGACTGTCTATAGGCTGGGAATTTAGTGAGTGGGGTGAGAGAGAAACCCCAGAGTTCAAGAAAGATGCATTCTCATGTGATTCGTACTATTGACTGTCTATATAGGCTGGGACAATACACAGCCGGTTGCAAAGGGTCCTTAAAAATTTCCTCCAGGTTGCTGGTACCCGGGATGTGACTGATGGCGGAGTGGGTGCAGCCACCCATCCTGAGGCACGTCTGCGGTGTAGATGTCCGCCAGGTGAAGAGGACTGATGTGCTTGTCCTGTGCGCACATGGGAAGCTCATGGGCCTCACCATGGCCCTTGTAGCTATGAAAACAGACAGGCTGCTCCAGGCAGAAGCTTGCAGTGTGGGACCAACCCTCGAGAGCAAAGTGTTTTTGGCTTTTGAAGCAAGCAGTTCTGGCTGGCGTTCACAACGGGAAATTGAACCATCCTTCGATCTCTTAAAGAAATTAATCCTTTCATTGTGGGCTGAACACTGTAAACTGTTGTTTTCAGCTCCTTGCTGCTATTAGCTAGGCTTTAGTGGTTTGTTTCTGGGGGAGGAGAAACTGCTTATATTTGTCAGGCATTTCTTTGGAGCGTCCCCAGTCATTTGCGGTGAATGTATCCTCTTTTCCTAAACGCGGCAGAAATGAATAATAATGGACAGTTTTCTTACTTCAGAATTTTAAACCTATTTTTCCATTCAGTCCTGCACCCAAGGAAGTCTATTTCTATTCTCAAGGCCAAGCCTACAACTGTTTTTCTGGCTTCCTGGTGGTTTTCTGCCTACATGTACCAACACATCTACCTCCTGTCAATACAGGACCCGACGTTTTCAATCAATCCCCTGGGCCTTCCCACATGGCTTTCTGTTGTTTCAGCTGTTTTACTCTATTAAAGATCTTAATTCCTCTGAACAAAAGGCTGCTAGCATGCACATCAGCTTGCAAGGTCTGTGATTTCCCATGGATCAGAGGCATACTTGCTGGTAACCATTAACACCTTGCAGCATAAAAATGCTCTGCAGCAGCATGGGGCATGGAAACCCACCGCTTCAGATTTAAGAGCCCTTCTGCAGTGAAAGCATCTGCCAAGATCCCTGCCCAACCTCCCTGTTCTGGGTGGCTGTGCAAGTGGTAGGTAGCCTTAAAGGACCTTTGAGTCATTAAAAGGTTGTTTGTTCAGGACCTTTGTTTCATGCTGCCTGTTAGTTAAATAATGTATCCAAATAAATGTATTAAATCCTCACTTTGCCCAAATTAGAAAACAAAAATTCAAAAGGTAGGAAATGTTGTCTTAATGTAGCCCTTTGCTTTTTGGTTGTGAACTGGTAAGTATTGATCCTCAAACTTCCCATAAGACAGCTGCAAATTATTAACTCCTTACATTAGGCATATTCTTTTCTCAGTAAGAAAGATGTGTAATATTACAACAAAAAAGGGAAAGAAGTGGCTGGATTTTCTGTCATGAGAATTTTGCCTTCTGTTTGAGATGGTTTACCTTTCAGAAGCAGATATGAAATACTATATTGTGGATGGTCTTGCTGAGGGTCTTCAGTAAGGAGAAATGGGCATTACTTTCAATAGTATGAATCATCATTCTGACAGGCAGAAAGTAGCTGACAAAGTAAAAAGCTTGACTGTTCTCAGGGAGTTTGATTTAAATCAATAAAATTTTATTTTAATCCTGCAACCCACCTTTGGGAAGATTTTCAATATTGAACTCAGAAATTGATAACCTATGTGGACCAAAACTTAATATTTTTGCAGCTCTGCTTCCTTTCAACAATTTTGAAATTAATTTTCCTGTGTGTGTGGCTCTCTGTGTTATGTTTGCAATACTTCTACGTGACTTGAGATGTTGGGTCTGATGGTCGATCGTTAGACAGATACACCTCTGTTTTTGCTGAATAGGGCTGTGAGGTTTTTTTTTTCTCTGCATGAAAACCAGGCTGGGCAGAGAAGTGGCGTTGCTGTCATGCGTTAGTGCAGGCTCACTAAGGACTTGAATGCAAGTGGGTTGTACACTTAGACTGGGGAAGACCTCTTCATTTTTGTAATGTAGAGGAAGGCAGCTGAAGTCACATACACAAAGCCACTTGCGTTCGTAAATGGTTGCAGGACACATCCCAGGTTTGGTTCACTCTGAACCAATAGAAAAATGTAAACATCATCTCAAGAAAAGGAGTGGGTTCATTATGGGGCCAAGATACTATAAAGAGTAGCCCCACCTCAGATATTAAAAAGCACCTTATAATGAGACAGCTCTAAGCTTTTGAACATCATTTATGCAGACAAAATAACTTCTGTGCTTTGTGTTTGTTGAGGTTTTAAAAATTGGATGCATTTGACACATTTAATTCAATACTCTCATTAATTCCTTGCACTGAATGCTTTAATGCCAATCATGCAGAAAATATTTAAATATGACAAGTTCTTTATAATTATCATAAAATTGTATTACAATAAAAGCAAAATGCTTGGTTAAGAAATTCAAACAACACAAGCCAATTCATAGTTATAGAAACAAACACTGCAAAAATTGCATGCAGAAAAATGTGAGAATAACAAAAAGGCTTTCATTAGGAAGTCACACTTCTCTACTCTCATGTTTCACTGGGAGATTAAAGATGCTCCTTTTCCAGAAAATATCTGATTTTTATTTTGTCACAGGAAGAAATCAAATGATTGCCATTAATTTCAATATGCATTTTAGTTATCTGAAGTGGAGGGCTTTTTGTTTCCTTTAAACTAAAGATTTCAGTATTATCCCGTGTTTGAAGTTAGGGAGTGAGATGCTAATAGAAGGGGGGAAATATACAGCAAGCCATATGCAAATATTAATGCATTTTCTTTGATCTTATATGAAAAATATTGTAGACTTCTGAGGGCTAGAAATGTCACAGATAAAATCAGCACCCTTTCTAATGGTGAATGCTGCTTTCATCACTTTCTTGATTTACCAGTGCTCTGACTTAAGGTCTCCCAGTTCTGAGACTTGATTTCATAATTTACTTATTTAGTCCAACAGGCGTTAGATCTTGCCACTTCTTCCGTTCCTTTTTAGTCTTTAGATCTATCACTTAATGGGGGGAGAAGAGAGAGACAACATCTAAAGATGTGCTTAAAAGAGGAGTGGGAAAGCTTCACTTTTTATTATCAACTTGCCTCCTGTGAAGAGCTATTTCTGTAAATCAGACCAAAGAGTAAATAGATCATATAGACCTCTTGTTACTTTTGTAGTCTTGGAGGAGCCTGGAATATTTTCCATAGTGTTATGATTTCAAAGGCTGCAGCTTGGATATTCTCTTAAATGGCAATTCTCAAACTGCAATCTGGGGATTGCTGTCTCATTCAGCGGGGATCCACTTGATATTGTCCTGGTTCCTCTTTCATCCTTTTTATGGCATTGCAAGTAGCTGAAAGGTTGTCCCCAAACTACTCTCCCAACAAGTAACATCTGCAGATGCATATAGATATTTTATGGCAAGGAGTAGGAATGGAAGATAAGTCAGTGAATAAAAAGCTTACTTCTCTTTAAGTGTTACTATTTCTCAAAGGATCTTGTCCACCATTTTTAATGAAAAATGTCTTGACTGGAATTTGCCAAGTTGTCAAAATTGTAATGTATGAAGGAAAAGGGCTCAATTTCAACAAAAATCTGCTTAAAAAAACCAAAACCAACCACCCCACCCCTGAAACTGCCCCCAAAATACCAAACTTCTCTACGGTATCAAACCAGCTTTCCGTGTACATCTTCACAGTTCAATAAACCTGAACAGGAAAGCGTGTGTGTGTGAGAGAGAGCACAAGCATGCATGTACAGGTAAAGTGTCAGTGACTTGGTCACTTGTCAGAGATACAGAAACCTTAGGTTCAAATTCTGCTTGTGCTTAATTCAGGATTATAATAGTGTAGGAACCGCTTTGTCAATTTTGACCAGAAATTTCACCTCCGATCTTTTATCAGCGATATCTTTGTAGCAAAAGCAATACATTTCTGTAAATAGCGGCATTTTCGCTGTTTTCCAGGATAAACTCTCTTATTAAAAAAATTCTCAGTGTTCTCAAATGTTGCCGTGAAAAAGCACACATCAGTGCTGCCCCCAAGGGAAGACAAGAGGGAGCCGAGGGTGACCCCAGCACAAGCAGAACAGCGGCCACAAGTCCCCCAGGGCCCCAGCTGGGCTGGTGACAGACGGGATCCACCCACGGCCCAGGGAGGACCATCCTATCAAGCAAGATGATGGGTCAGGTCCCGCATCGGTGTAGGAAGTCCAGCCGGGATCAGGAGGGGCTGGGGCTGGGCACAGGCACTGTGCTGGGGCAAGCTCTGGGGACCCGTGCCCCAGCTGAAATGGGACCCCTGGGGGAGGGGGCAGGGCTGGGCCATTAGGGCCCGTGTGCCCCAGCTGAAATGGGACCCCTGGGGGCAGGGGCAGGGCCATTAGGGCCTGGTAGTGCCTCAGGACCTGAAAACCTGTGTGAAGGGTACAGGTTTTAAACACATTCCTCATCCCCCCCGCCTTTGCCTGGTCTGTTAAGAAGCTTTTCACTGATTTACTTACAGTTTTAAGCAAGAAAAGAGATACTTTGAAAAAAGTATTATGTAAACCAGTAATGTCGAGGGATGTTATCATCATCTAAGATGTCTCTCCTAAATAAGGCTGATAGGGGCTGTGGGAAGCAGTGAGCAGAGTACGGTGGATGCATGACTGCCTGTACAAGCCTATGCATGATATTCATCACAAATTAATTCAATGTGTGAGCTGGTCTTCTGCTGTGCTACTGATGCATACTTTCCTTTACAGGCTTTTTCTGCCCAAAGACATGCTATTGCTGTTCAAAAAGTCTGTGATTGTCGTAGCAGCCTACTTCCAGCTCAGATGATACGTAACCTAATGTACGAGAGGACACCAATTTTAATGGCAAATAATTTAGACGATAAGGAGGATAACAAAACCAGTAAAACAAATGCAGTAACAGCATTGAAAAGTGAGCAGTAAGGTGTATCTGTTACAAGATTTGTTATGTTTGTTCTCAATAACAGGTGTAAAATTAGAAATCTTGCATTTTAAAGATGCAGAAGTCAATCTTCTGCTGCATTTGGTTCTCAACTAATATAACAGAGCTAGCAGGGAAATATCTGTAACTCTCTTTGTTTGCAATAGACAAAAATTTTAGAGGGGAAGCCTGCTCTAAAGTTGACTATATTAGTTTGCCTGTCAAGACACGTTATATCAGTTAGGCAGAGCTGAGAAAACAAAACTGGTATGTTTTCATAAAAATATATCTGTGGAGCTTTCTGCTATGCATATTGTTATGTAGATATATGACTCGATGATTCCTCTAGTGCATTGTGAAGGAATATGCATGTTTTCTCCTTGGAGGAGTTGTGTTGTAGCACCCCTGTAAGAGGGAGTTTCATATTGTAAGCAGTTGTAAAGAAGCCTTGATGCCTAAACTCAAAGGGTTTAATCTGTGAGTAACACTGATTTAAAGGTGTAATATAAATGTTTAGTGGCCACAGGTTTGTAGGGATTTCGCTTTATATGAAGGCAGTTTATCTTCCAAAATTACAAGGAAATAGATCTCTCTTCTGATCTTACATTACTTCAGTGAAGATCACAGGAGACCTTTCTGTGAAGACAATGTAGGACTTCTGTGTATGCACTATTTTTCATCCTAAAAGCGTGCTTTTGAAATAAAACATTTAAATAAGGCTATAATGCTTAAAAATACAATGGAGGTCATGTCTGGATTTGGTATGAATTGCATAAATAAAATAAAATTATGATATGAAATCCTCTTACCATCCTGTTTTGCAATGGAAAATGTAGATGCAACAGTGATTGGCAAAATATAAAAACTCTTTTGTCATTTTGCTTAGACTCTTGCAGTCAAACGGCTTTCTATGTTATGGTATTCCTCTAAAGGAAGTTACCTCATATTTTTTGTCTCTCTTTTGAACAAACTAAGGCCTTTCATGCTCAGAAAATTTAATGAATTGCCAATAGTGATGTTCCTTGAAGGCTTTCTATTTTTAAAGCATTTTGTTAGGTTATTTGAATGAATAATTTTTATATTGTTGGATTTTCAAACTTTTCATTTTCATTGGGCTTTCTTTTCTTATTTATGTTTGTGTTGCAGTTGTCCAGCTGGAGCATATAGCATTGCAATATCTCCCTAATACAAAAGTTGTTTTTTTTTTTTTCCTTAAATTGGAAAGGAATCAACAACAAATAACTGATGCTCATTTTTGGATGATGAAAAAAATTACATTAAAACTGCAGCATTTTTGAAACAGTCTTTAAAAGTTGTGAACATTTTCATGACTAATCGGTGTTAATATTAAATTCTTCAGAATATCATTCAATCTTTTCACATTAGGTCTATTGCTTTAATTAATGAAAAAGCAATTTCTGAACTACATTGCTTGTTAAGGTTGGTTTTGTTTTTTGTTTTGTGGTTTTTTTTCTTTTATTATCCCATCCCTCTCAGGAATTGTGCAGCTCCTTTATTTGCAATCTGGTTTTGTTTCCTCAAAACAGACCTCACAAACTGCAGGTACACATCCTGTCTTCTAAGTACGAGTTCAACCAAACCTGACAATTTAGCTATTGGTTCATCAAAAATTTGGCTTCCCGGTCAAAAATAATATGTAAAACTGAAGAAAACAGTGCACTGATCTACTGAGGTACATGTTTGAGACCTGACTTTATGCATCTGTGTTGGAGAGTGAATTTTTAAGACATCCCATCTAAGCTAGCTAGAGAGAGCAATCCTGCGTGTGTTTCTGTGGGAAATGATTGATGTTTGTATGAAAAACAGGTGGAGTTTTAGATTTAATATAACGGCTGAAGCAAGAATAATCTTTCCCAGTGACTAGGAACCTCCACCTTAGGAACAAGCTAAAAACGGGAGCTAATGATGATGCTGTTATAGTCTGGAGGGAGCCCACTTACATGCTTTGCTTTCTCAGGCCACTTTCACAGCTACATTGTACATAAAATTTAACCTGCTAGAGTTGCAGTCTGGCTAGTTTACTTGGACAGAAAAGTAGTGGGTCATAGCTGATGAATATTTCAAATAGAAAAAAACCACAAAAATGTTCTTAAATTATTTGAATTTTTTTCTTTTTTTTCTTTTTTTTCTTTTTTTTTTTTTTAACTGATGGTGTGTTAAGAGCTGCTCATCTTGATCACACAGGTGAATGAAAATAAAAAATGTCATGAGCCTTATCCTGTCACTGCATTCATCCTCTGAATTCTGCCACTGATGGTACTGAGTACAGTAAGCAGAATTTGGCCCATTGCTCTTCACTAGTATTTGGGAGATTCTTGAATTTGTGTCAAGCAAAAGCAAAACCTGTTCTATCATTTCTATAAACATCTCAGGATAGTGAACTTTCTGTGGCAGATTTGTCTGAGAAAGCCCCAGAGATGTTAATGGCACTAAAAAACCTACCTCCACCCCACCCCCAACATTCCCACCTTAAAGACATTGGAAAATATTCATTAGAAATATGGGTGGGTTTTGTTTTTTTTTTTAATGGGAGGGAGTGTGTATTCAGGGTCATCAATTTCAGATGCCTTGTAAAACCTGCACAGAAAAAGACACGTTATGCTGCTCAGTTATTTCAGCTGTGAATTGCCTTGTGTTAAGAGTTTAAATCATACCCTTTTGTCACTTTAATGTAAAGTGGATTTTTTTGTATTAAGAAATGTAGACAAAGACGTGATTTAGGATGAATCCTGTCAAGGTGTGACTCTATGTTAAATTCTTGGAGAACTTGGCTGAAGACCAATATTAATGTGAAAAATATTTATAGTAGGAAGCTGTATGTCAGTAATGCAGACTTTGCGGGTTCTTCCAGCCTCCAGAAGTACACTTTTTTGTCAGTTCTCCCACAGCTAAGGCATTTCTGTCAGGTCATAACCACTTAAGAAACACCTCCTCACTTAATATTGTGGTATACAGAAATTCTAATTTTCTAAGGGAAGTCATGAAAATAGAGATTTTTAGCCTGGAGGGATAAGACAGAAGTTGTCTGACTATCAAAGGAATCCTTTTCTAAGAGCAGAAACCATCAGAAAATATAGCGGTTTGAATATAAAACTGTACAAACCTTCAAACTCTAAGTATAAAGGAGTGTCAAATTGCTGGTAGTTTTTCTTTCTTTCCCCCAGTTTCAATAGAAGGCTCCTTCAGCTGATCAAATGTAAAGAAATGACAAGAAGTAATTTATATGGGATCATATTCACTATGTAAATGATTGCAATGAAAAAATGAAAGCTCATTTCTCCTGTGTGCTTGCATATACAGCAGTTACTCATCACATAATACTTATGGATGGATTCTCTGATTCTGACAGCGCATTAGGTACTGAGGTAAAAGCACAAGGGAAATGAATGAAAGAAATAGCATGTGTCTAAGATGTTGGTGCAGCCAAGGTGTAACAGATTTGTCACTGGAGATAAAACAGCGTAATTCAAATGCCTCCAAATGTAAGAAGGCTCCACCAAGAGGAAAAAAGCAAGGGTTTACTTTCTTTTTAATTTTTTTTTTTTAAATTTTAATGTTGATTTAAATGAATAATGTGAGGTTGGCCATTGTGGGTGTGCTTGGTGCACTCTGTGATTAAAATTCAGTGGGGCTGAGGCTGCTCTGCTGGATTAGCTCTGAACCTTGAGGTTTCACGCTGTTGCTTTGTAAAAGGCAAACCAGCATGAATTCATTGTAGAAGCGGCCCAAAATATTCTGTTGAAACTATTTTCTTTATTAAAATTATTTTCTGTGTGAGAAATGTGAGCTCTTTACAGACAGTTTTGACTTCTTAGCAAAAAAATGAAACACCTGAAAACAGAAACTTTCAGCTTTCAGGAGAAAGCTGGAAACCTTTGATTTGAAAATGCTGCTGTGCTGGTTCACAAGTGTTGTATTCTACTAAAGAACCTGGTTCTCAGAAGCAAATGTAATTGAATTCTAGCTCTCATGAGGCTGAATTTATAACCTGTCTTGGGGATTTTTGTCTGCTATTTCGGTATGTTGAAATAGTGAAATTTTTGTGGGGCAGGGGGAGTAAGACTCATTTTTGAACAACTTTTAATTATGGTAGACCAATTTATAGGCACACATACGCATACACTTTATAATCAACCCTTATTTTAGAATGTATAGAGACCTAATTCTTTTCACTTAAATCACACTTAACTGTCTTCCTCCTCTCACACTGTTAGAGAAGCGCTTGATGTATAAGAGACAGGTTGTCAGCCGATGAACTCCTTTTCATCATCACAAATAACTGTAGACATGAAATATTACTCAATTTTCTTGAGCCAGGAAAGGAGCTTTATTTTAAGGGAAGACTTTAAAAAAATTGTTTCAACATTTCAATCTTCTGTCAGAATACAGTGCTCTGTTACATATCTTAATGCCAGTGCTTTTGGGTAACCTCCTGCTAGGTTGAAATTTAGCATGCACCCTCCTTGCAATAATTTATTTTTAGATGAGATGCACTTGGTACCTCATTATGAGATACCCAGGCATTTATGAGACTTCAAGGCTTATGTCTAAACTGCAAAGTAGGAACACCTGGGACTGTTGTAGGCTATAGGGGTCAGTGAGCCCCTAAGCCAGGGTGGCTGCACACACGCTGCGTATGTGGAAAGGCTCCAGAGTATTCTCGCTCTGCAGCTGTGCCCAGGGATTGCCCGGGAGAGCAATAGCTGATGCAGGGAGAAACTGTGCTGGGATTCTGCTACAGTTTAACCTTACAGGTAACTGTATTATGGTACCCACAATCACTACCGGTGATTCTCAAATTTGCTAGGATGGACAGACGGCGTTCCTGGCAATGCATAATGTAAGTAAAACAAAACAATTTTAATCCTGGTGTCCTGATCAAATGTCACCTTAGGTAATTGAACAGTATCCTGCAGTCTCAGCTGGATAGGTAATTAGATTGTCATCTCAACTGAGCTAGTGTAAATCTAGACTAACTGTACTGAAATAAACAGTTACAGCTGTGTGAAATCAGTGTAAGTGAAGGGCAATCAGGACTACTTAGAGCTGGGCAAAAAGTGTGCACTTTTTTTTGTTGTTCTTATTGCCACAAAGTAAGGTGCTTCAAAACTTTACAAAAAGTTCTCTAAGGTTGGGTCTAAATCTGAGGACTTACTGTGGTTCTAGTATCTAAGCTTAAAAGGAAAAAGAAGAAAATATTTACCACGTGTCGTGCATTTCTCAACAGGCTTTGCTAAAGCCTGCTACAAAGTGGTTCTTTTGGCACCTTTGCAACCTTGCCACAGCAAGATTGTCAAAGGTGCTGTGAGGCTGGGGCAGATTTTGAACAATGAATGGAGAATCTAAGATTAATCATGGAGAATGTGTGTTTATTCTTGAGATTCATATCTTCATGTGAACATAGGGATTTTTCTGATAGAGCTAAGCTAAACATTTAGGTTTTGGTGAAGATTTTTCACGTTAGTATACTTTACACACTCTAAACAGTGACTCAGTTTCTCATGCAACAAAGGAAGAATGAAGGTGGGACATTTATACTCTGTTGACTACTTCAGTGTTTCTTTTATTCTCCACTACTTAAATTATTTGTTTCATATTCTGCTGTTGCTGAAATTTTGACACAGAAAATTAGACAATTGTACAAATACAGTTCTTGACTTATTAATGTCTGTGATGACTCCTATGACATAAACTAGCAGAGCAAATGTTTTGCTTTCATAGTGGGTTAGTCACCCACTTGAAACATCCAAAAGTGTCACTTCACTTCTATGAAATAAGACGGGTGCATTAAGGCTTTAACACGCTCAGGTACTTCTTACCTTATATTTGCTTGTCACATTAATATTTTGTCCAGATTTTTAAATAACTGCAAGTATGCAAGTCACACTGTTCATGCTGAAGGCTTGTTTCTTGTATTTCATTTGAAACAATACTGGTAGATTGCAGCAGTACTAATCTATAATAGGAAAAAAGAAATTCAAAACAATGATTTATTGTAGGTTTTTTTTAGATGATTTTACTTTTATTTTTCAAGTTACGGGATATGATTACCAGAAGAGGTAACCATCTCCATACCAGAGCAGCAGTAACAGCTCTGACAGGATGGTTGCCCACAGGTGCACTCTGATGGCAGAAAAAAACACTCGGAGAGCGCTGTGTGAGCAATTTGACTAATCATAGAATCATAGAATCATTGAGGTTGGAAAAGACTTCTAAGATCATCGAGTCCAACAGTCAACCCAACACCACCATGCCCACTAAACCACATCCCTAAGCGCCTCATCTACATGTCTTTTAAATACCTCCAGGGATGGGGACTCCACCACTTCCCTGGGCAGCCTGTTCCAATGTTTCACCACTCTTTCAGGAAAGACATTTTTCCTCATGTCCAATCTAAACCTCCCCTGGCACAACTTGAAGCCATTTCCTCTCGTCCTATCGCTTGTTACTTCGGAGAAAAGACCGACCCCCACCTCGCTACAACCTCCTTTCAGGTAGTTGTAGAGAGCGATGAGGTCTCCCCTCAGCCTCCTTTTCTCCAGGCTGAACAACCCCAGTTCCCTCAGCCGCTCCTCATCAGACTTGTTCTCCAGACCCCTCACCAGCCTCGTTGCCCTTCTCTGGACACGCTCCAGCACCTCGACGTCCTTCTTGTAGTGAGGGGCCCAAAACTGAACACAGTATTCGAGGTGCGGCCTCACCAGTGCCGAGTACAGGGGCACGATCACTTCCCTACTCCTAATGCAGGCCTCTTTCCTATTTGTGAATAATCCATGGGCAAATTCTGTTTGCGTTTTTTCTATTGCTATTTTAAATTGTCCCTTAAATTTTCATGAAGGAATTTCAGCTGTTGAGGTGATTGTAAACTGCTTGCTAATAGTATTCCCTGGAAGTATCCAGTGTTACTGAGTGTCCCTGTTTAGTTCAGTCGCAGGATTTTGTCTTATACTTTTCCTAGGAGCCTAGAATGGGAATTTCCAATTTTGAGGCGATGGATCTAATTTATGGCAGTGATTTTAACTAGACTTAGTTCTGGAAGTGAGACTTAGAGTGCCTCAATTGAGAATAATGAAAATCGCTTAACCCTATTTTTAGAATTATACCAAGTTTCCTATTTTACAATTGGAATCAAGAGAAATGATGATGTGTTAGAAGCCTAGCAGAATCTAGAACCCTACTTATTGCTTTTTGTTTGCAGCCATTGCAGTTGCACAGCATCTTTATATTACAGTGTGATAGCTTGAACCTTCATTTGCAATGCATGTATGCCATTTACTTATGAAAAAGGCATAAAATACTATTGAGCATTACAATTAGCTGTTAGCTATTCAAGCGTTTTGTATTTATGTTATTTTTAACAAAATTGTGGCTATCCTTTTGCTCGAAGCTATGCTGCTCATGTTATGGCAAAAGCAATACTTTAAAAAATAGCTGCTAAATTCCACTTTCAAAACTGAATATGACAGCCTGTGTGCAAGCAAATGCTGTTCCAAACCAAGGTTTCTCCTAGTGAGGACAAGTTCACAGCCTAGTTTATCCGGCTGTCCAAGATTGTTTTCTATCATCTTCTAAACCTGTTTTCAATCAGACAAAAGCATGCAAGGGAGGATCAAATAAAAATCTTAATTTGGTAAACTAATTAAGTATTCCTTTGGTCTGCCTAAGCCTCTTCAAAATGTGGTTGGCTTTTCCCTGTGCCTTTTTTGGATGTCTGCAAAGGCCTGTGGCTCTGAAATTCAAGCTGTTTGGTCCACGCTCTTCAAATACAAGTTTTCAGCCAGAAGGCCTATTAAAGTCCAGATATAGTGTCCTCTTATAATATGCCTGGGTGGTCTCAGTTCCTTGTCTGGAAAGGTAGAAGAGCTAATCTGTTACATTGACAGCTCTGAGTAGCTCACATAACTGAAACACTTATTTTCTTTTGATTTTAATTTCTTGCTGCCCTAGATGCCATAACAGCAGAATCCATCACAGTGGATACATCCATTTTAACTATTCCTGCAACACATGTAGAGCCTTTTATAAAGAAAAATCTGGGTTCTGCTCTACTTGCTATTCTCTCTGCATAGACATGAACAAACACAATTTTGTGAGGCATTTTGTAGGTGGTATCTGGCTATGTCTAATTATAACTGTATGAGTGCTGTTAGACGTGGAGAGAAGGGAAAGTAATTCTACTGACTGTTTAAAAAAAATAAATCTGTGCAGTTTGGGTTTGGAGGGGATGTGGAGAAGGTTGGAGTGTTATTTGAAACACTCCTGGTGCAGTGACAGTTTCCTGGTGAGTTACATTTTTGCTGTCTAATGATGACACTGACACAACAAGGTGCTTGGCTTCTCTGGCTGTTTGCGTCATGATTAATACCGTGTTTTTTTCTTTTATTAGCAGAATGTTTGGCCCACTGGTTTGCTACTAAAACTTAGAGGACTGTTTTGAGTAATCAAAGGAGAATCTATTTCTTACAATATCTTTAACTTAGTATTATTGGAATGTTTTGATAGAGTGAGAAAATGTTTGTGGACAGCTCGTGGGCAGGTTAATCTTGTCTCTTAACCTCCTGAAAAGACACACTTCTGCTTTTCCTGAAGTTCAGCTGTAGTTCCCTTTGATTGACATGACAATCATGATATGCAGCATTTCACTGAATATTATATATATGTATTCTTTCTTATACGGGCCCAGCAAAATATGTCAGGGTACTGGCTGTAGTCGGTTATCCCAAGCCAAGGACATCTGGTGATGCCCAAGACTCTTCTTGGGGTCTAGCTCCAGGTACCAGATTCTTAATGATGTTAAATGAGAGGATTTACTCACCAGTGGTGTGCTCCTACCACCCAGGATGCTCAGGCTGTACTGGGATGTGTAAAGTTTCTGGGAACAGACTTTTTTCCTTTTGAGGCTGCTTTATTTAACATTAGAAATTCTTTTTTTGTGGCTGAATAGTCCTAGATTGTACCCTGTGGCCTCTGAATGTGTCTAAAATCCACCCTATTGTCCTCCTCCCCCGTAAGGCATGTGGACTAATCATGCTCATGACACAGCCCAGGAGTGATGCTATAGCGTGCATGAGCATCGGGGCTGGTGTGCCCAGCCTTGTCTCGCACTGAAGGTAAATGTCAGAAAAGAGAACAATGCTGACCCAGATGGTTCAGCTGTGCTCCTCTATGTGTAACCCCAAAAGACCCAGGCTGGAGCTCTCTCTTGTTCTAGATATAAAAAAAAAAAAATTAAGAACAGTGAAACTTTATAAAACTTTCACTGGCTTCATGATTCATACAGACTAAAACAGCTTAGGGAATCTCAGAAATAGCTCTAAAGCACTCGTGTAGGTGGTTTTAAATCACAGAAGAGATGAGTTCTAATACATGATGGACTCTCAGTCACAGAGCGATAAATTATTACTGTGATCTTCCATAAATTCCAAGGGGGGGAGGGAAGGTTGGCAGCTATTGATATACCACTTTTCTGGATAAAACACCTTACTGCTGGATTATTTTGCATCCAGTCACAAAGCAGTAGATGTTTCGGTTAAGTTCTGTTGTTGACTGTCCCAGCAAGGTGGCAAGCAACATATGAGATATTCAGTTCTTATGGCTATCCAGATTAACTGAACATAATTGAGGAAGATGTGTTGTAAATTTTTTTTTTTTTTGGTGAGAGCAAATAAATACTGTTAATGCCAGTGCTATTAGTGCTAGGTATCTAGCTGAGATGACCTTTTCTTAATGCAACCTAAGAAAAGCATTGGAGTTCATGTGACTTTTATTCCTAAGACGACATTAAACTGAATCTTCACATAAATTTAAATGCTTAGAAGTGGACTGATTTTCAAAAATAAAAATCCCACACCAAAAAAACAGATACCCCGCTTTAAAGTGTTTTCTTTTGAATCTGGAGCTTTGAAACAAACAGAAAACTGTGCCGTATTTCCAATTCGATTTATTCAGTGCAGTGCAGAAATAAGGATTTTAAAGCAGTTACGTATTTATAGACAAGCTTTATGTGCCAAGCAGATAACACAGCATGATTTATAGGCAATTAGAGCTTGTGCCACAAAAAATGGCTTAAGTCCTGCCTAACACTTGTTTTAGTGTCTTACATCTGAAATTATGACCCTCAGAAGGAAATTAAGGCTCTTGCTCAGATGATGCCTTGCTGTGCACAGCAGTTTTTGACTAAAAGTTCTCTAGATGATTGAAGTTTTGTGTTGGGGTTTACTGAAGAAACCCTCAGTCTTCGCATGTTGAGACAAGTCTGTATGCACAAATGAAATAACCTTCATTCATCTCACTTGACTAGGCTGATCCAGCAAATTTGCTCAGAACGTGCTCAGCAGACCCCATTCTTCCCCCATCTGAGCCATCGAGTGGCTGGCAAGGCAAGTGCATGAAGAATGCCTTTCACCACCCCTTCCTCCCACCTCATTGAGCCTACTCCTTATGCAGGTAGAAGACAACTCGCCAGGGTTTGGGTTTAACTGCTTTAACTTTCTTGCTTTCGCCTGAAAAAACCCTCAGCTACCACCTGAATCTGTTTCAGAGAGAGGAGGGAGCTTAGCAGGGGTCTCCTACGTCCTGGGTGAATTTTGTAAATAAAGCTATAGTGAAAAAGTTGAGCCTTGCCCTTTGTCATTCTTAGAGGAAATTTATCACCCCTGTTTAGTTTTAAAAGAAAAAAATCCAACAACCCCCCCCCATATATTTAGCTGGAATAAACAGCTCAGGACTGTAGATCATTAAAAAAGGAAAGCATTCCTGCTAAAAAAAAAAAAAAAAAAAAAATTCTTTTAAGTGTGTTTCTTTCCGGTGCTTCTGATCATATATCTGAAGCACCTTTTTATGAATGGTGCCTCTTGGAAGTCCCATTCTGAGATGACTAAGCTGCACAGTGTTGGAAATCTTCATCCATAACTCAAATTGACAAAGCATCCACAAGTTCAGGGTTGTAATTTTGAGTACTCTGGGTCCAGTTTGTAAGTCTAGTCTGAAAGCATAGGTAAGGTTTTTCTGCTTTAAAGAAAAGGCTTGGAAATAGTTGAGGTTAAAAAAAAAATTCAGTTAATTTTCCTTATTACATTGTATAGTGCTACAAATTTCTTAATCACTCCAGTAGGCTTTTTTTGTGATCATAACAATCTTCTGAGCATGTCATTGTGAATTCATAGACATGATATTACAGCGTCCGATGAAATGCTCCTCCAAGTCTTTAGAGATCTCGGTGATGCAAACCCATAATTGTTATATCATGTCAAGATGCTGGCAAATAATGTCACTGGGAATCTTTGGAGCACATTTCACAGTGAAGAACTGAAACAAAAAGATGTCAGAGCAATTCCAAAACCAGAGCCATCTGATTATCAAGGTGATTATGAAAGACAAATTGTACGTACTTGTAACTTTGTCCCTGTTACCAGATGTTCTGTCTTCTGAACAATGGCTTGATCTTCCTCATGTTAGCCTATAAAAAAGTAAAGATGCTGATTTTGTTGAAATGTCATGTCTGTCATGTCTCTAGGTATGCGGTAGCAAATGAGGAACAATGTGCTATTGTTTAATTGACAAGGATGTTAATAAAAAAAAAAATCCTTTTGCTTTAAATGCTTTAAATTTTGGCAGCTTCATTTGGAATAGCTGTTATTGCTGTGGGGAGAGAAATGTGGTTTGGCCATTCTCTGCTGCCCAGTCATCTGACAGAAGAAACCCTCATGGTCTTGAGAGCAAAGTTACCAGAATAACTATATATTTTGTTAAGCAACTTGAACAAGAGAGAGGCAGCAGCCTTAGTAGCTGGAGTTTTGAAGGCTTGGAAGGAAGTTTAGGCAGTGAAGGCTGGAATTCTAAAAGCTAGTAGTACCTGAGGTTTCCAGTTAGGATTGAATTCTTAGTATGCTTTCTATAATATACATCAGGGAAGAGACAATCCTTGTCAACAATTCTTCTGTGGAAAAGAGGAAAAGAAGAATATGGAAAGAGAGGCAGGAGAATTCATTTTACCTGGTTATCACTAAATGTACGTTCAACTCTTGGTGAGTTCTGTGCCTGTATATATATCAAAGTACAAATTAACTGAGAGGTTTCTTCTGCAAGTTAGGCAGATGAAAGGAAAAGGTTGCTGTTGACACTTGAGATCATTCAGAGGATGCAGATGTGTGAATCCTTTTGAACTCAGATAAAAGTTTGAAGAACGTGTGCATTTTTCTCATTAGTTCCCAGTCTTTAATAACTTTCTCCTTAATTTGTGAACAATTCAGTTTTTGCAGGCACGATTTGGTGTGATCATTTTTCTGCCCAGATGCTTTACTATTTACAGCATTGTAATTCAAATACAGAAAGATAACAAGAGAATGTTAGTCAGCAAAGGAACAATATGAGGACTTCAGGGTAAAGTTGCAGGTAGATGGGAAATGAAAAGAATAGTGGAAAGTGGAGTCTCGTGAGACATTTGGCCCTCAGAATGGTGGCATCTTATGTATTCTGCACAGATGCATGATGAAGCCACCTCATTCAAATAGTTATTGAGGAGTTTCCACCAAACAGCAGTCTTCCTGGGGGAGACAGATGCAATTTATAATGCAAGGAATTAGTACATTTTTGGGATATTTTGAGGCTGTGGCAGGACAGGAGCATGAAGATTGTGTTACAACATTTGGTTATAGTATCAAACTTAAAGAAAAATATATTTGAAAGAGCAAAGGCAAAAAACCCCTATAGAATAGAGTTATTAGAGGTAAGGCTTGGATTACCAGATTGGAAATATTTACCAGTGCATAATACTTTCAGTAGTCCCACCAAACATCAGAATTGCTGTACACTCACAACAGGAGCATGAAGATTGTGTTACAACATTTGGTTATAGTATCAAACTTAAAGAAAAATATATTTGAAAGAGCAAAGGCAAAAAACCCCTATAGAATAGAGTTATTAGAGGTAAGGCTTGGATTACCAGATTGGAAATATTTACCAGTGCATAATACTTTCAGTAGTCCCACCAAACATCAGAATTGCTGTACACTCACAGCACAGTCCCCACCAAACATCAGAATTGCTGTACACTCATTGTGCACAGTCCATCTGAAACTTTGGTAATACCTTAAAATTGCTGAACACATGGATAAAACTGCATGGTAAGTCTGTTATATGTTGGTTGAAGCAAAGCTGCTGGTTCTTCATTTAATGACAGGTCTAGTGTTTTTTGAATGCTGGTATTCAGTTTCAGAAGAGGGATGTTCCCCTTGTATCATTGATCTTGGTAGGTTGGAGACAAGGTTTGGAAAATGTGATAATCAGATGTGTTGGGCTGCTAAGGGACTTGATCCAGAAATATTGGAGGACACTGGACAAGGTCCTACATTAGATAGATATTTTATAATGTTGATATTTTATGTTGCACTGAGCTATCAATAGTTTATAGATAAAAGGAATATAAACAAAATTAAAAATCTTTTCCTCGGCTCTTGGTATCTCTCCCTTCCAATTTTTTTTGTGGGTGGAACTTGTTTTAACATGAGTTTATCTGCTGTGAATTTTGTCTGACTTAACAATTCTCAGCTTTTGTATTGTATATTGAGATGCACCAAATGGAAAGGGAGGATTTTGTAATATTAACTTCTTACTGAAATTTTATTTGTCTTTACAGATTCCTTTGTCAAAACAAACATTTTTCTGGTTGGATAAAAATATTCAGTATCAAATATAGGACATTGAACTTTTATGGTTATACTTACTGTATTGTCCTGAAAAAGATTAAATATTACCATATGTGATGAAAAGGCAGACAAATGCATCTGCCTGTCTGAAAGAAGTAGAGCAATAGAGAGCATTACTGAAGTTTATAATTTTGAATCTGTATTTCCAAACTGCATGTGGTCATGATTATCTGAAAACTAAGGTAGTGAAATTTTTCAAAAATAAGACTATTTCTTATGTAACAAAAGAAGTTGAAAGAAAATTGAGTGAAAATAAAAAAATTAGTCTATTTTAGCCAGTATATTTTTATATCGCTGAGTATTGTACAATTGTTTTTCACTTGTGTGATTCTTAAAGAATTATTAAGATACTTTATTATTTATAATAAATATCAAAGGAAGAGTTGAGAAAAAAATGCAATCATTCATCCGTGATTATTCATTTGTAAATGAATTAGCTTTGCCCAGGCACAAACTCTTATTTAGTCTATTCTAAGAAAGATATGAGTCTAAGTTTTTTCTGATACAATCTTCTCGGTCAGTAAACTCCAAACTGTAATTTGATTTCCAGAGTACAGTTTCAATGTTCATGAAAATAGAAGGTGAAAGTTCTAAAAAATTATTTGCATAGTTTCTGTAATAATCTTTGCTCCTTCCTCTAAGAAGTAACAATTTATCAGGCTGGGCCCTCAAACATTAATCTATCTTTTTGTAAAGATGATTACATTTCCAAATAGAAAACAACTTGTATAAAAGAAAGTGTCATCTTGGATGAAGGATGTATGGGAAAACACTAACAGTTTTCATAAAGTGAATTAATTGAGTCTAAAAATAAAATTAAAAGCTAATTGGCTTAAATATAGGTCCAAAGACCAATTTTAGTCTTTTAAACACAGAGTTAACAGGCTTTTTAAACTAGAAAAAAATTTACTAGGGATCAATTTGATTCAAGATGATTTGAAATCTGAAAACTGTTTATCTCTGCAATACCTGGTGTTTATTACAGCATTTGTACTTTAAGACTCCATCCTTCTTCTTTCAACATAATTGCCAAAATTTAATTGATTCCAATGAGAACAGAATTGGGCTTCAAGTGTTTGTGTGGGTTTTGTTGTTGTTGTTGTGTTAAAGCTGCAAGATAGTGCAGAAAAAATGAAATATTTGAAATATTGTGGATGCAGATAGTAATTTTCAGATGTGCTGAGCAAGTTTTAAAAATATCTTTCTGTGAAGCACAGTGCTCGCAGGTGTTAGTGAATCTTATAAGAATTAAATCATCTCACAAGACACCATTGAAAAAAATGTTGAAAATTCTTAAAAGTTAGATAAGTTTTCTTACTATGCTCAGAGAGGGAGAGAGATGTCAGAAAATCGAAACCTTCTAACTTCCCATTTCTTGCTTTATTTGAAAGACCAAGCTCATCCTAATAAATCCTGAATGTTCACTGATGATTTGACAAAGCATTTTTCTATTGGAAAATAACTGTTATTGCAATTTGCTCTAGGAAAATATGACATTTAAATATTTTCTTTGGACTCCCCCACCCCCCCAAGATTAATTTTTGTATACATATGCTTTTTAAAAAAATCTATGTCCTTCTTATCTGTTCCTATCCTTTTGTTATCTCTGATGGAAACTTAGCTCTAGATATACCCCAAGAGGTTGCTCTAACTTGATAAACCTGGCCTGTAGCCATCTTGACTATCATTACAATCTGTAGTCTAGTCCTGAAGCTGACCTGCTTGCTAACTCCTTAAAATCTAGACTTTTTCCTCTTTTTGTTCTATCAGGTGACATGTAGATATCCAGCAGGATAAACAGGAGGCTTGCGAAGAGTACTGGTGGGAAATGAAATCTATGAGTTACAGAGGAGCTGCTTAACGCTGAGCTGCTTTGATTAGGAATCTGGGAGTCCCTAGCTGGGATCTGGGTAATGTTACAACAATGTCCCACGTATGTAATGAAGCCAAACCAGGGGACACTCACTTCACCCTGTGTAGCTGGTTTTCCTTTCTGTAGAAATGAGAAATTATGGGCCAAGCAGGAGCTGTAGTTTCTTCCAGTGTAGGTCAGTCTAGATGACTTGGGAACTGTGAGTTTGGAGTCTACATCCCAGCAAAGAAATCTGTTCACCTGAGCCCGTGAGGACCTAGTCTGGTTGCTCCCTCTCTTTGCCGCTGGACAGTACTGAGCTAAGGCTGGTATCTGTGTCTCTGAAGTCTACCGTCTCAAGCTTTCATGCTTCAGTCATAGCAGCCTCTGACCACACCAAATGGAGAAGACAAGGAATAGCTTTTAAGAGAAGTTTTTAGAATGCAGAGTGGGAAAGTGAATGCTCTGATGAAGACAGAGTCTGATGTCTTTGTCCTTTCTGGACTGCTCCATGGGGCAGTTAGCCCCGAGGTAATTTGAGAGTATGGCTTACAGGAATGCCTCCTCAGCCAAGAATGGGCTTCTAGTGGAGAGCTCAAAAAGGTGTTAGGTCACTAGAGCTGCTCATTTCCCCACCCTCGAAGTTCACGGTTGGCATACACCTATGCCAGAGATGGCCCAAGGTCACTAATGAGTTCATTTCCAGTTACTTCTCAGAGGAAAACTTCCGAATAATTTTTTAAAACTGAATGGAGTTTTTAAATTCAAGAGGGCCTTAAAAAGTCATATTTGGACTTCTTTTAATTTATTCACTGCAAATATATTAACTCAAACACAAGGGCTGCGAGCAAACCTCTTAAGAGATTATTTGCATTTTGCCTGAAAGACAATAAATCAGCAATTGGCTGCTGCAGACATTAAAATATACCACTTGAATTGTGACACTGCTGTGAAATTAAATATAAACGCTTCAGAGATCCAAATAACATTAAAGCTTTGAAGAAGGTGGAATTTTAAATCTTGATTTCTCACAAGAGAATACATATATAATAAACAATTAGGAAATAATCCAACTCCTTAGGAAAATTACTTCCTTGCATTAGCTTCTGTCTGTCCAGTGTTTACATTCTGAATAACACGGTTAAAAGGTTGTGTGAAATATTTGTTGTTAAATGCGATGTCATAACAGGTAAAGAGAATAAAGCAATATGAGCCTGATAATAAAATTAAGCTGTTTTTTGAAATATGGTTTAATGGACAAGTTGAGTAACCACTTTGAAACAAAGTTAAACTGTGCTGCTTTCAGCGATAGATTTGAGTATTAGCACAAGATTCTATTCATGAGTTATGACTTTTTTTTGTTGTTTTACATTAAAATACAGGAAAAAACACTGATTTATGGCTGTATTATTAAAGGACAGTCCAACGCAGAAATCAGAGTATGAAGGAACTAGAAAATCATCTCTGTCCAAAAGCAATATTGTGCCAGAGTTTATGGTCACTGATAATTTGCCCTATATATAGGGTTGTCTTTAAAAGCAAGCTAATACAGCAACTTCAGCCATGAATGATGTTCGGCTGTTTATTGTTTCTCTGTCTAGGTTCTTAAGTTGAAAAGAGATTCCTTCTAATATTTCCAAAAAAATGAATGCAATATTTCTTTTTTCACTCTGCCTGCAATTAGAAAATTAGATTTGTGGTCCCAATTCAACTTCTACTGCAGAGTGGGAAGATAGTTGACCTAAAAGCCTTTGGGTCAGAGGACCAAAGGACCCTGTGGTTACAGAAGACCCTGAGGACTGCTAGAAAGTTCAGACTATCTAAAGGAATTCAAACTTCTTGTTCTACATAAAATTTACTAATTAATTTATAAATGTCATCAACTGTAACTTTTGTCATCATCATTCAGGATTTAGATTCTGGAATATCCTCAGCAGCTTTCATAGGAGTGACCTCCCCCAGTTATAACTCCTTTATATAAAACTTTTTATAGTAGAAGAGGCAGCGTTTTCTGGTGTATTTTCTTGCCAACTTTCTTTTGAAAATTTTAAATGAGGGGTGATTAGGTATTTATATAACACTACTACTATTTCCAATGAAGTAAATTTCACAGTCCCTACATCCACTAATGAGGTTAAGGATACTGAAAGAATTAAAGACAAATTGGAGTAGATGAAGAGAGGAAAACCTAAAGAGACATGAAGCTTACTAGCCAATATTCATCGACATCTGTAATGATTTTAGGTCCATATGGAATATCATTTGAGATATAACTCAGCATATTTTTATACATAATGAGTTAGGACCTCATAAGGTAAAATAAAGAAAGCATGCAATAAATTCCCATAACAAATTAAAGTAAAAATGTAGCATTGATTTACAAAGTAGGTCAAATATGTTGACCACAACACCAAAGGTGGAGCTAAATTACAGGATCAGCAATTAATTTCTTAATGTTGAGAAGGATTCACAGGGATGGGTAATAACTTGCATGTAAACTACTGTAAAACTAACAAGCTTTACTAACTTGCAGCTTATGATTCTGCAATAGTTAAACTTTGAATACCAAAGTCAAATGCTCTAGTATGTCCCATACTCTCCCACCCAACTAAGTTTTAAAATTCCCATCTTACACATTGACAAACTCTCCCCTTTACACCACTTGTTGAGCTAATGACTTAGTTAAAAGATGAAACTTTGCTGTTCTTGTTTGCCAGTAATCACGAATTACAACTTTCTTGTCTTTGTAGACCTTAAACTGTAGAACAGGGAACAAACATTGCTGCGTGTCTTCGAAAGCTTAAAAATTGTCTCAAAGCATGGGGTGCTCTTGTTCTGATGTCTTTATTGTGGGAATTTTGGGTCCTTGCCTATGCAAACACTTTCACAGTCTCACAATAAACAACTTGGAAACTTGTAATCACGAATTACAACTTTCTTGTCTTTGTAGACCTTAAACTGTAGAACAGGGAACAAACATTGCTGCGTGTCTTCGAAAGCTTAAAAATTGTCTCAAAGCATGGGGTGCTCTTGTTCTGATGTCTTTATTGTGGGAATTTTGGGTCCTTGCCTATGCAAACACTTTCACAGTCTCACAATAAACAACTTGGAAACCTTTCTTTTTCTTTGTAGAGGTGTCCTGGTTTCGGCAGGGATAGAGTTAATTTCCTTCCTAGTAGCTGGTACAGTGCTGTGTTTTGGATTTAGGGTGAGAACAATGTTGGTAACACACCGATGTTTTAGTTGTTGCTAGGTAGTGTTTACACTAGTCAAGGACTTTTCAGCTTCCCATGCTCTACCAACTGAGAAGGCTGGGGGTGCACAAGAAGCTGGGATGGGGCACAGCCAGGACAGCTGACCCAAACTGGCCAAAGCGACATTCCATACCATGTGATGTCATGCTCAGTATATAAAGCTGGGGGCAGAAGAAGGAAGGGAGGACGTTTGGAGTGATGGCGTTTGTCTTCCCAAGTCACCGTCATGCGTGACGGAGCCCTGCTTTCCTGGAGATGGCTGAACACCTGCCTGCTGATGGGAAGTAGGGAATGAATTCCTTGTTTTGCTTTGCTTGCGTGCGCGGCTTTTGCTTTCCCTATTAAACTGTCTTTATCTCAACCCACAAGTTTTCTCACTTTTACCCTTCTGATTCTCTCCCCCATCCCACTGAGGGGGAGTGAGCACGCGGCTGTGTGGTGCTTAGTTGCCGGCTGAGGTTAAACCATGACAAAAAGATGAAGACAAAAAGCAGATAGCTGAAATGAAAAATGTTTTGAATCATATCATACCTCAAAGTGTTCTGAAATTCAGCAGTAGAGAAAGTTGGGCCTTCACCAATACTCTCAGAGCGCGATGTTTTTTTACACACAATGCTCCTTGTTACCAGACTGTTTTATTGGACAGTGGCTCGTCTTTTCCTCCTTGCGTGATTAGACTCAGGTGTTCTAGAACACAAGTCCTCCCTTGATGATTTTTTGACTAAGGTGGCAAAGCTTTTTGGTGCTGGCTTATGGTATTGCAATTGGAAAGTGATTTTATCTTGTAGACTCTTCCTGTGTGGTCTTTTGACAAAGCATGCTGGTAGTCTGCCTTGCAGCATGATTCAAATCATCTTTAGCCAGCGTAAATTCAGTCCTTTTTTTCCTCAGTAATCAGGCCTCTACATACAACAGAATGAATGGCATGGCTTGCATATCCTGTGCAATGTAAACACTGTATGTAGGTCCAGGAGTTAGCACTTTAGCTTTGGCAATGGAAACAGTATGAATCTGTCAGTTTAACTTTAAGCCTGTGCAATTTAGTCTGGATTGGCAGAGCTAATGAGTCAGGAGCAGTGTTGTTTTAGTATTGTTGTCCTGAACTAATGCCTTCAAAAAGTGCTACCCTCTGCCACTCAGACGCCCAGGTGGTTCAGAGGCATGCTAGCCTTGTTTTAAATATGTCCTGTTGACATGCCCTTGGTGCCCTACCCCTGCTCACTCCCTGCAGTTCAAAAAGTCTATGTGGAAGATCCCATTTGAAGAAGAAAGTATATTCCTGTTTAGGTGGAAGATCTGATACATGATACAACTATTTCCTGGAAATGTTCAATCTTAAAAAAAAATTCTGCAAAAATGACTGAAAAGAAATCCAACAACACTAAGCGAGAAAATCAGCCACTTGGACTCTCACATTCCAAGTAACAAAATTAAAAATAAAATTGCTCTCAAAGAAGAGAATTTACAATGATAATGGAACTGCATATAGGTCAAATAGTCTATCTTCTCCAAATTTTCAACTCGATCAAAAAAGTTACTTTTGAGCTTCTTGAGATGAAACTCATCTAAAATACAATTTTGTATAGAGTCTGTATTTTTGTGCAGCCTATTTTGCTCACAGTTTTGTGCAACAGCTCCCAGCAATGCAATATGTTATCCACTGTACTGATTCTTTTTTCTTATTCTCATCCTGGAGTTGAAATACATCTCAGTGGTAAATTCAGTTCAGTATTCATTTAGGCCATTGTTTTAATGTGGATATACAATGTAGGTATTTTTACTACCTTTTCTGTAATTGTAAAATTTTGGCCGGTAGAAAGTAGTTTTGAGAAAAACCTAAACTACCTGAAGACAAATGGTAGTCAATGTGCCTTCAAAATGATGATGGATATCTTGAGAATAATTACCCTCTGTGCAGTGGTTTGTCCTTTACGTACATTTCTTCCCATCTACTTTCTAGAAGGGATGTTAGGGACAAAGGATATAGTTGCCTCTAATGCCAAATTCCAAACTCTAATATCTACTGAACTATGGCAAAATTTGTAATTGCAATAGACTTAAACAGCAAAGAGAGAAAGAAAAAAAAGAAAAAAAACCCCTATTTATCTGAGGCACCAAGCAAAGCTATGAAATGCAAAAGGATAACGGCAGTTTCACTAAGAATAAAATATTCATGTAGCTAACTTACATAAAACAATAGATGGAGTGTTTTCTGCAGGGAAATTACTTTTTCTGATGAGCTCCATTTATGCATGATAGAGTTTTAAATTTTTGAAAACCCCCTTGGTTATTTTTTTCTTTTTTCAATTCTAGCAGTTTTAATTTTAGGCTTATAAACAGATAGATGTAAAATTTCTTGCTGAAAGGGCCTTATTCTGTTTAAAGTCATATTTATTACATTCAGCAAAAGCAGAATTGCTTCTGTCAATGACAATGAATACAAAATCAATATTTAAGACTGCAGTCTCATAGACTTCATGTTACGAAGTGGGTACCTCAGTTTTAAACTGCCCTATAATAAAATGTGTCTTCATTTACTTCCAGTACATTTTTAACATTCTTCACATTATGAAGTATGCTCCAGAGGTTCTCGTTTTGCACCAGGTAACTGGAAAGCAGACAGCTGCAGATGGGGTTGTCTAACAGTAAAGTTGTTCTGTCTTGCAGCAGGGACGTGTGTGGCCCGAGCCTATGGATTTCTGGAAGTTTGATTGTATAGCCCAGACAGAAGCATTGCACTGGCTGTTTGTCAAAGACTTTCCTCATCTTGGGCTTTTCCAGTCCCCACTGCTAAAGAAGAGTGGTAAGTGGAATAATAAGTTTGACGATCTAGGACTGTGTTTTGTGGGTTTTGTTTTTTTGGTTTGTGTTTTTGGTTGGTTGGTTTGTTTGTTTGGCATTTTTTGTTTGGTTTTTTTTTTGTTTTTTTGTGTCATTTGGGCAGCTTGTGCTCTCTGCATATATTTTTGAGAACTGCAACTTTTGGCCAAGATTAAAGTGTATCACAAGAATTATGAAGTCTGATGTACTTCCATGCTCATGATGGAGGATCAAAATATATGGTTTCCTTGTCTCAAAGGCAAACCTTGAAGATATCAGTGTAGGGGATTTCTTACACGTTGTGCAGGCTTGATATGAAGCTGAAACTGGAGTGAGGAAATGTGGAGATTTGGTGTTCAGCTAAGCCCGAGTTCTCTGAAACATTCATAAATCTACCTTGTTTCTGTATCGTTACAAACAGGTTTTTGAAGGCCAGGTGATCACTGACCTTATTGGATTTTGGCCAAGATATCAGACTTAAAACCTAAATGCTTGCTTCTGCCAAGCTTTACACAGTACAGCACTTCAGGTAATATTAAATTTCAGCAGTTTAGGGCGAGTTGTTGGTTTCTGTTCAGTGTCCCAGAGAAAAAACCTAAGAGAATATAATTCTATCAAAGTCTATGAAAAATATGTTCTTGGAAGATGTTGGATAGTGCTAAGGCATAATAGAATGTATAAAACAACAGTATTACACACAATGCTCCTTGTTACCAGACTGTTTTATTGGACAGTGGCTCGTCTTTTCCTCCTTGCGTGATTAGACTCAGGTGTTCTAGAGCACAAGTCTTCCCTTGATGATTTTTTGACTAAGGTGGCAAAGCTTTTTGGTGCTGGCTTATGGTATTGCAATTGGAAAGTGATTTTATCTTGTAGACTCTTCCTGTGTGGTCTTTTGACAAAGCATGCTGGTGGTCTGCCTTGCAGCATGATTCAAATCATCTTTAGCCAGCGTAAATTCAGTCCTTTTTTTCCTCAGTAATCAGGCCTCTACATACAACAGAATGAATGGCATGGCTTGCATATCCTGTGCAATGTAAACACTGTATGTAGGTCCAGGAGTTAGCACTTTAGCTTTGGCAATGGAAACAGTATGAATCTGTCAGTTTAACTTTAAGCCTGTGCAATTTAGTCTGGATTGGCAGAGCTAATGAGTCAGGAGCAGTGTTGTTTTAGTATTGTTGTCCTGAACTAATGCCTTCAAAAAGTGCTACCCTCTGCCACTCAGACGCCCAGGTGGTTCAGAGGCATGCTAGCCTTGTTTTAAATATGTCCTGTTGACATGCCCTTGGTGCCCTACCCCTGCTCACTCCCTGCAGTTCAAAAAGTCTATGTGGAAGATCCCATTTGAAGAAGAAAGTATATTCCTGTTTAGGTGGAAGATCTGATACATGATACAACTATTTCCTGGAAATGTTCAATCTTAAAAAAAAATTCTGCAAAAATGACTGAAAAGAAATCCAACAACACTAAGCGAGAAAATCAGCCACTTGGACTCTCACATTCCAAGTAACAAAATTAAAAATAAAATTGCTCTCAAAGAAGAGAATTTACAATGATAATGGAACTGCATATAGGTCAAATAGTCTATCTTCTCCAAATTTTCAACTCGATCAAAAAAGTTACTTTTGAGCTTCTTGAGATGAAACTCATTTAAAATACAATTTTGTATAGAGTCTGTATTTTTGTGCAGCCTATTTTGCTCACAGTTTTGTGCAACAGCTCCCAGCAATGCAATATGTTATCCACTGTACTGATTCTTTTTTCTTATTCTCATCCTGGAGTTGAAATACATCTCAGTGGTAAATTCAGTTCAGTATTCATTTAGGCCATTGTTTTAATGTGGATATACAATGTAGGTATTTTTACTACCTTTTCTGTAATTGTAAAATTTTGGCCGGTAGAAAGTAGTTTTGAGAAAAACCTAAACTACCTGAAGACAAATGGTAGTCAATGTGCCTTCAAAATGATGATGGATATCTTGAGAATAATTACCCTCTGTGCAGTGGTTTGTCCTTTACGTACATTTCTTCCCATCTACTTTCTAGAAGGGATGTTAGGGACAAAGGATATAGTTGCCTCTAATGCCAAATTCCAAACTCTAATATCTACTGAACTATGGCAAAATTTGTAATTGCAATAGACTTAAACAGCAAAGAGAGAAAGAAAAAAAAGAAAAAAAACCCCTATTTATCTGAGGCACCAAGCAAAGCTATGAAATGCAAAAGGATAACGGCAGTTTCACTAAGAATAAAATATTCATGTAGCTAACTTACATAAAACAATAGATGGAGTGTTTTCTGCAGGGAAATTACTTTTTCTGATGAGCTCCATTTATGCATGATAGAGTTTTAAATTTTTGAAAACCCCCTTGGTTATTTTTTTCTTTTTTCAATTCTAGCAGTTTTAATTTTAGGCTTATAAACAGATAGATGTAAAATTTCTTGCTGAAAGGGCCTTATTCTGTTTAAAGTCATATTTATTACATTCAGCAAAAGCAGAATTGCTTCTGTCAATGACAATGAATACAAAATCAATATTTAAGACTGCAGTCTCATAGACTTCATGTTACGAAGTGGGTACCTCAGTTTTAAACTGCCCTATAATAAAATGTGTCTTCATTTACTTCCAGTACATTTTTAACATTCTTCACATTATGAAGTATGCTCCAGAGGTTCTCGTTTTGCACCAGGTAACTGGAAAGCAGACAGCTGCAGATGGGGTTGTCTAACAGTAAAGTTGTTCTGTCTTGCAGCAGGGACGTGTGTGGCCCGAGCCTATGGATTTCTGGAAGTTTGATTGTATAGCCCAGACAGAAGCATTGCACTGGCTGTTTGTCAAAGACTTTCCTCATCTTGGGCTTTTCCAGTCCCCACTGCTAAAGAAGAGTGGTAAGTGGAATAATAAGTTTGACGATCTAGGACTGTGTTTTGTGGGTTTTGTTTTTTTGGTTTGTGTTTTTGGTTGGTTGGTTTGTTTGTTTGGCATTTTTTGTTTGGTTTTTTTTTGTTGTTTTTTTGTGTCATTTGGGCAGCTTGTGCTCTCTGCATATATTTTTGAGAACTGCAACTTTTGGCCAAGATTAAAGTGTATCACAAGAATTATGAAGTCTGATGTACTTCCATGCTCATGATGGAGGATCAAAATATATGGTTTCCTTGTCTCAAAGGCAAACCTTGAAGATATCAGTGTAGGGGATTTCTTACACGTTGTGCAGGCTTGATATGAAGCTGAAACTGGAGTGAGGAAATGTGGAGATTTGGTGTTCAGCTAAGCCCGAGTTCTCTGAAACATTCATAAATCTACCTTGTTTCTGTATTGTTACAAACAGGTTTTTGAAGGCCAGGTGATCACTGACCTTATTGGATTTTGGCCAAGATATCAGACTAAAACCTAAATGCTTGCTTCTGCCAAGCTTTACACAGTACAGCACTTCAGGTATATTAAATTGTCCCAGAGAAAAAACCTAAGAGAATATAATTCTATCAAAGTCTATGAAAAATATGTTCTTGGAAGATGTTGGATAGTGCTAAGGCATAATAGAATGTATAAAACAACAGTAAATAAAATCTGTCTATTTAAAATGAATACCGTAACCTGATTTTCCTGTTCTTTTGACTATAAACAATGCAATGATTTTAGTATGTGTATTTATTTAGATGCCATTATACAGCCAAGTTTGACGTGCTGTAGAACAAAAATTTTGCAAATAAGCAATTATGGTTCTAATTTGTTTGAAATGATAATGTTTTACCTACTAAATAGGTAAATAATGAAATAGATTTAGTTGCGCTTTTAGTTGCACGTAGAAGACATACAGTATAGGAGGAATATACATCCTAGGGAATAAGTAGGTGCTTAAACATTTAAAAAAAAAAAAAGCTACTGCAGTTTAGTGTCTCTTGTACAAGTGTTTGCTGGATCAGGTCTGCTAACAGCTTCTTTGCCCTTGACTCTTCAAAGTGACAAATGTTGTCAGTTGGGAAGAGAACTCCACCTTCCCTAAAGGAACCTTTTATTAAGAGATCATAATGATGACAGAAGCATAACTCTTGAGAGATTCAAGAAGATGAGCTAAGAAATGGGACAGGTTTGAGCTGTGTATCAACAAATGATGATAAACTGGATACTTTCACTATTATGCTCTCCTTACTTTACGAACTGAGAATAGAACACAGTTTTAATATAGAGCTCTTTATTATACCTCTCTTATTACTGAAGTTATTACCAGGAAAATAGTTAGGTGCTAGTATCAGTATTTCTGGGAAGTGGACTAGGACTGCCTGTTTATACTGTGGGTGCAGAGAGGCAGAGCCAGTTCTGTGCAGGCTGCCGGGAGTGCAGCATGGCTGGCTGAGCTGGTCAGGCCATAAGGTACCACAGCTGTAAGAGTTAACCAGCTTTGAGACCCTCTTGCAGGCCGTGCTGTGTGGTACAGTCTGCTGTAGTTGAGTAGTCTGCTGAAGGAGGTCGTGCAGGAAAGCGGCAGTAGAGTGGGAAGTCTTAATTAAGACTCTCAGTTTATTGGCGAATTACTTTAATTGTTGGATCATCTTTCCCTTCATCTGCTCAAGTTTGGATTATGGTTGCTGTATGTGAGACCGTAGCTAAATTCAGTTCTTCCCTAGGTGTATGAATGTATTGTGTTCTTAATAGCTAAACTTTCCTTCTTTCTTTTCCCACAACCTTCAGAGAAAAGGTCGATAGGGTTGAATAACAAGAATAGATAGTTCTAATATTGTGCTTTTCATCTGTAACTCTCAAAAGGCCTTTACAAAGCAGATAAGTATAATTAGACCTGGTCAGAAATTTCCAGACAGGCCAGAGCTCTGTTGGAGAATGCTGATTCAATAAGACTGACTGGTTTGGCTCCAGCTTTTGTTTATCTAACAACTTTTGATAACAGCAGAAGACATGTTTATATTCTGTAATATGCAATACTAGTTCTACAAATGAGTTCTTTCTACAGGGAAATATTTTTCTATTGATTTATGTGATTGTTGGGAGAAGCCCTTAACGTACTGAGGTTAAGTCTGTGCTTGGGAACTGGCCAACAGCCTTATAAAGAATTCATTTTTAACGTATAATGTTGAATATCTTATGTAATCCTTGTATGTAACAGTTAACCATATCTCTCAGTCACCATCCTGGAAAAAACTGCGAGCAGGCGTGCCGATTCCTTTGGCTCTGCATTGCAGATTTAAGTCCATTCTATTTAGAACATGGTTGCCATCAAGTAGTGGTACAGAAAGTGGCATTTAGTAGGTGATGCTTTCCTCTCTGAGCAGATAGATTATGTGGTGAATTTATTAGAACTTTTTGTAAGAACTCTTATTTAAAAAATGAAGTAATACTGACTTTGATATGAGCAAAACAGGCTATTTAATTTGATCTCAGTATAGTGATGATAATTACATTTTGCTCTTCTGCTGTCAACTGCAGATGAAAAAATATGTTATGAAGATAAATAGGAATCTGTACAGTCCTAGGGAGGCATCCATTGTAATATAACAGCAATCCATACAAACCTAATGAGGGTCTTCATTGTAAATCTAGAAGAAATATTAACCTAAAAATATTAACCTAAAATATGATTCCAAAAGAGGAGGTGCGTAAGGTCAAAGATACCTGAAAAAAATTCAAGGTAACATTTATTTTCTCCAAAGTTGTTCTGACAAATATGAGTGTCGCGGATGGAGTGAGACTGCACTTCATTTGTAAGAGAGAAGCAACAATACTTTATTGATAGAAAACAGTGAGTTAAAGCATGAATTAACAAAGTTCAACGGTAAATGCGACAGTGAACAAGATTCGATGGCAAGGTACACTTGATTATTTACTCCATAGAGGACAGGGTCAGACAAAACTGTCAGGGAGACCCTGCCGTTGAGTCATGAGGTTCAGAAAGGACCCCCTTGCTTTCTAAACTTCTCAGAGAGGAGTTTAGGTGTGGCTGGATCCAATCCTAGTCCCAGTCTTGGTCAACAGTTCATGTCTAAAGGATTATATATGCGCAATCAATCCTTTATATCACTTAGCTAAGATTTCAAAGTTTAGCATGCTATTAGTCACTTACCGAGTATCTGTTGCAGCAAGGA
>NW_008794431.1:663448-674862 GCF_000699145.1 Aptenodytes forsteri | reverse complement strand
ACGAAGCTATCACCATCAGCATCCATTAACGACTCCCCTGGTAGTTATCACTTAAGCAGGGTTACAGGAGATAAAGGTCAGGTTGGGCGGGGGAGCACACCGTCACAGTGAGCCAGTAGTGTCTTTAACTCTGATGTGGGGAAACTTCACTAGGCTCTTGGGTGCACAAATTGGAGACGTTAGGTATGAATTCACATTACGTGTTCAGCAAAGGGTTGACTTTCCTGCTGTCTTGGATCTGTTGGCAACAGTGCAGCTAAGAACGGTTAAAAAACTGTAATTCTTTGGCTCCATACTGGCTTCATGTTCCGTACTGCCATCATATAGGACACTTTGACACTTTTTATCTTATACAATTGAATATTCCACTGAATTCCTAGAAATTATTCTGAAATGTTACAAATGTCATTTATAGCGTACTTGATTCATTAGAGGGATCTTCTTTATGAATGAAGTATGATAACGTGCAAAGAAAAGAGAGGAAAAAAAAGTTTTTCTTCCAAAAAATACAAGAATAGATCCAGAGAATATTTTTAATCATTAGCATAAAGATGTTACCACTTTCCAGAGGGGAAGACATTTTGTAGGAGATGTTTAGCCTTGAGGCAGTTCGTTCTTTACATGGAGGCATAAGAAATACAGCTCCTGGCAGTTTTTATCATTACGAATAAATGAATAAGCACGGTTTCTGAAAAAGCATGTTTCATCAGAAGGACATGTTACACTGTTCTTATCAATAATACTATGCAAGGAAAATTCAAGCCTGCGGGATTGTATTGTTGCAAGTTTTTTATACAATCACTTTTCATAAAAGAAAAACAGATTGAGATGATGATGAAAGGTGGATGAAAATTTTAGATGTAATTAAAAGAAAAAAAGTTAAATTCCCAAGTTCCTTTAACAAAGGGAATTAAAAAAAATACTGTACAACTATGGGTTGATAGATAATATTCCATTAAAATGAACTGCATGCAGGAAAATTAGGCAGGTTTATATGAGAGAGATTGACAAGCTTTAAATTGTCATGAATATATGAGAGTAGATGACCTATTTTGCTTCCCATTTTAATTCTGGAGATGAACAGATTAAGGATTGTGCTGGAGAATACAAGTGGAGCCTTTAAGGGAGGAGAAACTGAGAAATAGCAATCCTGTAAGAATACTGCAAGAACTAAATGGGGGTTGGATTAACAGATCAGCTATAGAGAGACCTCATTGCTGCCATCAAGTATATGGGCATCACCAAACCGAGATTTTTGTCAGACAGCTGAGGAGCAGAAGAAAGACAATTCAGTCACTGGAATTAGTTGAGATTGGCATCAAATCATTTCAGAACTAGCAAAAAATAATTCAAAGGCAAGGCCTATCTTTGGTCACAACATATCCTGACCATAAGTGATTTTTACACTCTTAGTCATGTTTGGTGAATAGTTTTGTAGGGAAGAGTTGTCATTTTGCATTTCAAAGCTTTATCCTTTAGAAAGAAGACAACAGCTCACTCAAAACTGCTAGGGTAAGTGGCATCTCCTAACTTATTTCCTGTTGATAATATTTTACCTAAGCAAAACCAGGAGATTATTTTTATAGTAAGACCCTGATGAAATCCTTCTCAATCCACTTTCAGATAGGTGTTAGTGGACACTCAGTATTTAACAACATATATGAGCTTCAATTTCTTTAAATAATTGGGGAAAATCTAGTTTTTAATTCTGTGCTTCAATTCAGTAACAGCAAAACCCCTCAAGCTTGTCTAGCTTCTCTAACTTTCCTACTGAAAAAATGTTAGTATTTTCTGTGCGTTTTACCTTTTTCACAAAACAAACCAACCTAAACACCCAGGTCTTTATTCAACTACGGGTAATGAAATGTGTAAGATCAAAAGTCGGCCTATAACAAACACAATGGATTTTTGTTGCTTGCAGATACAAATGCCAGTCCTGAATACTACTGTGCCATAAGCTCCTTTGACTCTGTTGGTAATAATTGTCTCTTATTTGTTATACAATTCTGGTAATAGTAGTACTTTCCAGTGGGGATCAAAGAGAACGACCTATGTGAGGAATAGATCACAACATGCACTTACCTTTTCTTGCCTTTGTAAGGCTGCTTTCATCCATGCTGCTAATGAAAAGCCCAACATAATGCTTATAATTTTTTAAAATGAATACTCAGGAGGGTCAGATAGTATTCACAGATCCTGAAAACAAGAATGATTTGGTTCAGAGCAGTAGTGCCAGGAGATACATCAATCATAACATGCCATTCCTGCAATTTCAAAGACACAAAGACAACAAAGACAAAGAATAAGCTGCTAGACCTGACATGACTTTCGGAAAAACCATGTGCACCACAGCAAGGATCGCAGGAGCTGCTCTTAACGGGAGCTGCTGTAGCCTGCTGAACACAAGTGCATAGTCTTGGTATAATTTGTGTTCATTTTGTTGTTGTTAAATAGCCCTGAATGCTGATTTTCTATTGTTTTTCTTGGAATGATGCTATCATTCTAGCACGTCAGACATACCACAACTATTCTTTCTGTGAGCACAAATAATACAGCAGTATCTGGTAGATACTGGCTATTTAAGACGATAGTGGTACCTTCAGAGACAATGCCACCAACATTGGTTCAGACTATATTTGACATAGCATGATGTTTTCAGGCAATTTTCCTGAAAACCCCCCAAAATTTCTTTAGGTATCTGTAAGCCTGAAGAAAATAAAGAATTCATTTTGGCAAGGACAAGGGGATGCCATCTGACTAGGCGGAGTATCCGCTTTCTTTGATGTTGGTAGCGAGATGTCTAAAGGAGGCTTATTGTTAGAGGGTGCAGCTTAGGGAAAAAGGAAACTTAGGTGCTTGTTCTTCCATCTGAAAGAGAAATGCTGCATAAAAACGCTTAAAAATGATAACTGTTGCATAATATTTGATTTTTGCTTGGCTATATAATTTTATTTCCATTCTAAGAGCAAAGTACACCAAGGCCCTGAATCTGTTGATTATAGATTTTGGAGCTTCATTGTACTAAGTGCCTATTAAGGATATACAAAAGGTGGGGAAAAAAGGATTAAGTACAAAGCAACTCATGATAAAGCTTTATAGGCGAAGGATTTTTCTGGATGCTAGGAGGTGATATCCAAAAGCAGCCATTCTTAGAAACAGCATGATTTTATGTAAAGGCATAGAGAATTGGGAGACAGAGAAGATTTCAAAATGTAGATATGGTCATTTTGCAAAATGCTTATCACCTTTGCAAAATGCTTATCACCTCTAGAGAGAGAACGCTATGATGGTAGATGAGTCTTGCAAGAAGTGACTTTTTCATATTATTTTACATAGGTTTGCTCAATAATGTTAACAATTTTAAAATAGTCACATATGTTATCTGTCCAATGCAGGTTCTGCCTGCCCATTTATTATATATTGCTTTTGACTGCTCACTAGCACTAAATTTCAATGAGCATTTTCAGTGAGAACTGCACATACCAAAAAGTAGCACCTAAATTCAGCTGTCATTACTTCGTGTTGCAGAACCTCCTCGGCACCAAAATCGGCAATTCCTGTATATGTCACTGTGTGTATGACCCTCAGTGTTCATGTTCAAAGGGATATGGTATAGGTGGAATAGGTGGACTGCAGGATCTGCTGCTTTGCAAGTACTGTTATTTTCTACTCATATGCCTGCACAATCTGTCTCTGCCTTTGGGGTGCTGCATCCTTCAGTGGCCTAGAAAGGAGGAATCTTCTTTGCTCCCTTCCCTCCTCCACGATTAGCCTGGCTGCTTTGCAGCACATTCTGCTATGAAGGCCCAAGACCTATAACCTCCTGTTGAAACTAGTGGGAAATTAGAATTCTCCACACTAAGTTTTCCCCTACTCCTTAGAAGAAACGTGGCTTATCCAGAGCACAAAGCAGAGGGGAAAATTTGCAATAAGGGCATTTATGATTTTTCACTCTGGAAAGGCTGTAGCAGAAGGTTTGAAAGGTGGGTGAGTATTCTTTCTTTTCAGTTATTTCTTCGTGTGTGTCTGTGTTCGTCCTTTGGCCTGCTCATTATTTACTTCATTTTTCATATTCTTAACTCTAGACTTAGTTTTCTCTCCGCTTTTTTTCCCTTCTGATAGTCCTGCCTCAGACATCTTGATCCTACATTATTTGAGAAGGATAGATTCAAAACAAGGAACAACATATTTGTTCATACCCTGCCACAATGAAATCTGAGTCTTATAAACATGAAGACAAAAAAGCATGCCGTGTAGTGGCTAGAAGAGTAACTACAGAGCAGAGCACAAGGGGCACAGAAGGGATGGTTACTCCCCTACAGAGGAAAAACAAATGTTAACTTTGCACAACCCTCTAGGCCTCCTCTATTCTTCTCTGTTTATTCTTATATCTGTCATTTGGTAACTGGCTGTCCAGTGAAGTAGTGTAAGATGAAGAGTATCATCTTGCTTTCATTGCAACAGGGCTTTGCAGTGAGAGAACAAAAAAATCTAAGGAGCCAAGAAAACTCTCAGGAGTGGACAGGGTACTGATTGTGACAGCATGTAATTTTCTTCAGCAAAGAGATCTATGTTACGTGATGGCTGAGAACAAGCCATATGGTAAAAGGCTAACTCTCTATTTCGGTTTAGCTGAGTATAGGAAAATTGCTTGTATCTCCCATAAATTACACTGTTTCTCCAGTTAATGTACAATCTCATAGCGCTTGCATATTAAGTAACATTTATAAAAAATTCATAAAGATAAAGAGTCCAAAACATTCAAAATCCAATACCAGGCAATGTGATGGTGAAGTCTTGCACAAAAATTGAACCCTACTTCCACTCATCCGAGAGCTTGCAGGCACTTAACAAGGCAGTTGTAGAGTTCACGCTTCATAGCCTGCTTCCATGCTCATTGGCTGCGGTATAGATTATATGAGTTCAATGAACAGTTCTTTGTGTGGGTTATCTCAGACACTCTTTTATCTGGATTTATTATGTCTGGCAGTGGTGTTCATAAGCCCAAGCTGTAAAAGATGACTGCTGTACGTCTGAGATATATGTGTCTCTTTTCCTAGTTCCTGGAAGTTCTCCAGCATGGCTGAGGAAATCACGACAGGGGTGTTTAGCTGGGTGCGCTCTGGGATCTGTAGCTCCTTCTGCATCTTTGAAAGCTGGAAAAGGGGCACAAAAATGTAAACTCTTGTAGAAAGTAATGCATTCACTAAGTTCAGGCTTTCATTAAAATGGTGCCTGTTTTGTCTTCCACAGTGATGGGCCTGTCTGCATTTTCATTGTAGTCCTTGATTTTGAAGGATTTTCAGTTTTTCAGTAGAACTTCATTCTGGACTGGAAATGGAAAACCACAGTAGCCTTCTGGTAGATAAACATACTTATCTCTCCATTTTTTAAGAATAAAAATCCGTTTGATTTCTATTTGGTGTTGAATTGAAAATTAAGATTGTAGGTCATTAGTTTATATAAGTAAGCTTTACGGTATTTTCTTTAAATGCAGCTAACGGATCGATGATGTTTGGGGTACTTAAGAACTATAGTATCTGAATTTCTTGGTCTCTTGTGAGAACATTAGAAAATATTAAGTAGTTTACAAAATCCAGATCAGCAGCGGAGGATATTTAAAACAAGTAGGAAGAGTCTGGCTTTGATATTTTCATTTTAATTGCTATCTTTTTATGTGTATTTTTCCAGTGATATCCACTTAGGTGAGAGCTTTGCTCTACTTAGATGGTATACAAAAACACAGTAGATAATAATGTCTGACTAAAAGAGCTTCAGTACAGACAGCGTTAACCCTTACAGGTTCTGAAAACAAAATGAGGCTAATTGATTTCACAGGAGTAAACGGTATTTTGTCTGGCAGAGGAAGATGGTCCTAAGGTAATGGAAACAACATTTAAGACATTACCATAAGTAGGCAATCCCCCTGCCTTAAGAAATTTCAGAGGTTCCCACAGGTATGTACTAATTTAATCTGGACAACTATGATCAATATGCAAAGACTGCTGAAAACAGTGCAGTGTAGGCTTCACAACAGTTTCCAGTCCTAAGTTCATAAGAAATTTTTGTACTTACTGTATTTATTGTACTTAATAGCACACTAGCTGAATAAAGAATGTTCTGCAGCTTTCTAATTTTGCTATGCAAGTAGACATTAAATTCTTCCAAAACAAAGAATAATGTTTAATATTTACATTTCACAGACAGTACGCAGGACTAACTGGTAGATTTAAAAGGAAGAATCCATTATGACCTTCTACATTATTTGACCTTCGTCATAGTCCAATCTCTGCATAATTGCATTCTGTTGCAATTTACACAGTTGTTTCTGTAGCAAATTTATACCTCATGGTGTGAATTTGCAACATTCAAAATCAATTCAGAGTCTATGAAGTGCAGAGAATTAGGTACATTTCTGGAAAACTTGTTCTAGTATTCCCTCTCACTATTAAAAGTGTGCACCTCTTTTTTTCTGGACTTATCTAGCTGTCAGTTTCTAGCCATTGGATTTTGTTACAACTACCTGTTAGATTAAAGTGCCTTCTGCTATCAGAAATCTCTGCTTGTTAGATACTCATTGCTTGTGATCAAGTTATACTATAAACCTCCACTGTAAGAACTGATTATGGATTGAGATAATGAAGTGCCTCGGTGAAGGCAGATCTTAAGTCATCCTTCTGGTTCCTTTCTGAATCTTTTTCAAGTTTTCAACACCTTTTCTGAATTGTCGGTATTCAAACCGGGCCCAACGTATGGTATTGTCTTGATATTGCAATGTACCTACCAGCTACAGAGGCAACACTACCTCTCTTCTGTTCCAGATGGTCCCTTACGCATTCAAAGAATGTCTTGGCTACCATATTGTGCTGGGAGCTCTTATTATGTGCAGTCTCCCTTATTTCCTTTTTGGGGTAACTACTTTCTGGACTCAATACACATAATAATGCCTAATCTTTCCAAGTACTCCACATTGAAATGTTTTCTGTATGATATATATTTCTAATCTGTCTGTAATGAAGTGATAAAGAAATGTAATTGATATGATGTTTCCTTAATAATTTTTTAGGTTTACTTTTAGAGAGCTACTCCTTGGCTAAAATTTGTGTTTTGCCCAATGAGGAAAAGAAGAGAAAACAGTGTTGGGTACATGGTATATTGTGCTTTTCTTGGTACGCCTGGTAAAAAAGAAAGCACATATTCAGCATACAACATACCTGTAAAGCTAAGGTAAAGAAAACAACAATGCTTAATTTCCTTGATGAATATTCCATGCATGAATTAAATTATTACCATTACAGCACAGATTCCTGGAAGATCTTAGGGGATGTCATTCTTCCAGAATAAAATTTGGGCAAGGCTGGGGGGATTGCTATGGACTCGTCTTTCATAAATTTCCTTTGCTTGTAAAAACATACAAATAACACAAAAATATTATTTGCAGGTATTCTCAAACAGGTGGGACAACGGAAACAGCCAAATGCCATATGTGATGATTATGTTATCAATGACAAAATACAGCTGAACTATAATGTAAGTATTGATTATGGAATTTAAGCCAATGTACCTGAAAATAATTGTCCTAAAATTCTTCTTTTCTTTCAGTGGTTGTTTCTTTTTTTCTAAAACTGAAGAAGAATGGGACAATATATAACTCTGTCTAAAAAGTTGTCATGCTTAAGGTCTGAGACAAACACAGTTAAAGCAATATTATCGCAGTGAAAGCACATTTATTTCTAAAGCAAATCTACATCAATTAGCCACTATACCCAAACTTCTCAAGGAAGAGTGCTACAATTATTTTTATCTAAGTGCTTTTTAAACAACAAATAAAAAGAAAATGAGCGTAATTTGCTGCCATTGAACATAGAGATTATGGTTGTTAACATACATTATTAGAGGGTGAGTAAAGCTTGCTGGAGAAATTTCCTCAAATATGGGCATAGAAGAAGTTTTACAACTTTTTTTAATCCAGTTACAATGCTTTAGAACTTTCCTCTTTTCCCTCATCTTCTGGTTTTAAAAGCTTTCAGTCTCTAATTTTAAATTCACTTACTGCAGTTGCCAATGCAGCTTGTAGTTTGCTGGCCTCCAACTATGCCGAATCTGCACCAGCTTCTTGTTAATCACTGACATGAGTTGATGCTTCTGGAAGGAACAACTCAGCAGCATGTAGAAAGTGCTCTGTTCCCGCAGCCCAGGGCGTGCTCTGTGGACAGTTTGTCACCATATTCAATAACTCTCTCTATAAGATCACCAAAGTCCTATGATGAAACAATAACTTTTATTGGTTTAATCTTAGAAGGTCCAAGCTGTTTGCAATGGGGAGGTCATTGCATCTCCTGCAGATGGGGTGTCCCTACTAGACTGGCAAATATTCTCTGTCTTGTACATAAACAGGTCCTCCATTGGATGAGATATTATGTTTACTGGAATGTAGTGCTGGAGAAAAGTTAGAGACAGCCTTGAGAAGCTGCTGACACCCTGCAAATGAATTTAAATATGAGTTACAGGTCTCAAGAAAAAGATGGGAAGAGTCCAAGGGAAAGGCAGAGAGCAAAACTGTGGGTAATTTAGGGCTTATGACAGCCACTAAGCAGAAGTAGGAAGAAGAGAGAATATAAAATGGGTTTAATAAGTCAGAAATGGGGATAAGCTGTGGAAGATAAGAAATGAAAGGAATTTAATTCTTTTCATTCAGTACAGGAAAAAGAAAACAACGCAGGATTTGAAAAAAGGTCAGAGAAATCTGCTCGTGAGCACCACTTTGAAAATATGTATAGTCAACAATCCATAGGCTGTATGAGCTGCTTCTGTTCTTCATGTTGGGTTTAATTACACCCACACGCTAAAGGAAACTCCACTTGCTGATCCTCTTTTTAGTAAAATTTCTCACCCTTCTCTCATGACAGTAGTACCTAGTGCACCTACAGATTGCATCAGAAAGGCACTATTTCAAGGCCACGTATGGGCTGTCTGCCTTTGCGGTTAATTCTACATACACCGCTTTAAAATTAACTGGGACCATGCTTGTCCAAAAATATCTTCAATAGAAACATAGAACTCAATCTGCTTATTTTATGGACCAAAATGTGGTTTATTTTTGTAATAAAAAACAGAGTACTTATTACTGTGTTATCAAGTACCTCTCGATAGATGCCTGTATCATCCTGGAGCTTATTTGTGGGAGGGACATGCTATTATCCTTCTTTATAGTTGGGAACACCAAAGCAAAAGGATTTCAGGCTCAACTTTCAAAACCAAGCCTTTGATCTTTCTGTCACAAGACATCCTGTTTCTAATACTCCACAGCAAGTGCTCAGAGACTGACTTAAATTGGAGTTGGCACTAAGACATTCTTAATGTGGGAATAGAGTTCCTTCATTTTTTTTCCTTTGGCTTTCTAGTTTAGATTCTGGTTTTGCATGGAACTGAAAATACTTATGAAAAGGAGACCTCGTATAAATTGGGAATTTAGTGAAAAATCAAGATTGTAGAGAAGATCATATTAGATCAGCTATTGAGCGATCTTTTTTTTTTTTGAGGAACTTTTCTGGAAATACTATGTTTTGGGTAGGCATTTTCTTGGTGAAATGTTACTTTTTTCCTTGCTCCAGTCATATATTTTGTTGTTCAGTATGATGTGTTTGTGTACAGTTTTCTCTGTAAAAGTCAGTTTATCTACCTGCTGTTTCTCACTGGTCTTTTTGTTTTGAGTAAACTAGAATGCCATCTATTCAGTATAGTTTCCTGTTTGTCCATATCCCATTTTGTATTTTGATCCTTTAAAAAAACTACATACAAAGATTAAAATCCACTAGCTTCCCATTACCCTAACAATCCAGGTTTCTACGTAGTATGTGAGAAGTATCTATGTACACAGGAATTTACGTTCTGTTAGATGGTGTTTCAGAGCACTGGCTTCACACCTTCTTTAACTTCCAGCCTGTTGCCAAAAACATTGTCAAGGCCCCCTAATAATATTTATAGCGGCCTTCTTATATGATGGTTTGCACTCCACACTGATTTGTAGGAAATTTAAAGAAATGTTTCTGTGCTGTAATTATATGAATTTAATCTTTGTTTGTAGCTTGGCTCTCACTATTTCCCTTCAAAATAACAAATTAATTACTGCCGGTGAAATTTGATGCAATTTCACTTCCTGCTTTTGATGGTGTAACCAGAGTTAACTGCTGAGCAGATAAATCTTGCACAGCACTCTGTGCAGTTTAACAAAATTTATGCTATCGGTTGAGGGAACTGCTGGAAATGTTGTACTCAAGGCTCTCCAAAATGTAATTGAGAATGTCAGGAGAAATCATTACAAAATACATGATTGCCCAGATTTATCTGTTACACTAGACAGCTTTAAAGCATGCAATATGTACAAAAGGTGGAGTGCTGCAGAGCTATTCAGGTACAGTAGCACAGCTATGGCACGTGGCCAAGTGAGTCATACATTTGTTCTAGCTACATATATTTTAAATATAAAGGAATGATTACCAGTGTCAGGTGCTTTATATGACTCACATTAATTTTGAGAAGAGGAGAGGATAAAACCCAAGAACTCCTCCGTGCATTGGATTTAAAGACAAGACGCAGAGGACTCAATGAAATAGGCAGGCGAGACACGCAGTTCTTTACCCTGAATTTTAAAAACGGCTGTGTTGTTATTTATGGATGTAAAATGTGAATTCCCATGACAAATCTTAAGGCAATGTATTTCCGATATTCTGATCAATGGCTTTTAAAAAATGTCATTGATAACTGCGTTTATTCTGCCACTGTTCTGTGCTGTTGTTGTCAAGCTTTATGGAATAATCTTGTGATCTGAGCAATGATTATAATTGGTCTCTGCAGTTTACTTATTAAGCAGAAAACCATATATCTTTTATACTTTTCAGAAATCTGCTGCTTTGGAAGTGTAATAAGGAAAAATGGCTGAATAGTGAAGAAAAACTACACAGAACTAAAATAAGCATTAAACAGTGCAGCAGTGCCGAAGTTACTAATGGTATGCAGAAACTCATAAACTCAGAGGTATTGAACCTGAAATTGTAAAGTATGCATGCAAGTTTGATAATTTATATATGAAAATAATATAAAGAACTTAGAATTCATGTGTCCATACTTGATAAAATTTACTTTTGATATAATATCACTCCCATGGTATTAAATGAAAGGCTGTTGTGGTTTACCCCCAGCCAGCAACTAAGCACCACACAGCCGCACGCTTACTCCCCCCCGGTGGGATAGGGGAGAGAATCAGAGGAGCAAAAGTGAGAAAACTTGTGGGTTGAGATAAAGACAGTTTAATAGGGAAAGCAAAAGCCACGTGCACAAGCAAAGCAAAACAAGGCATTCATTCCCTACTTCCCGTCGGCAGGCAGGTGTTCAGCCATCTCCAGGAAAGCAGG
>NW_008794431.1:658500-661807 GCF_000699145.1 Aptenodytes forsteri | reverse complement strand
GGGGTGAGGAGCAGAAAAGGCCTTGACTGTGTGTAAGCACTGCTCAGCAGTAACGAAAACATCCCTGTGTTATCAATGCTGTTTCCAGCACAAATCCAAAACGCAGCCCCATACTAGCT
This sequence comes from Aptenodytes forsteri, assembly GCF_000699145.1. Lineage (NCBI taxonomy): Eukaryota > Metazoa > Chordata > Aves > Sphenisciformes > Spheniscidae > Aptenodytes > Aptenodytes forsteri. Next base: position 661,688 of record NW_008794431.1, on the reverse strand, counting down.
GCTATGGAGAAAATTAACTCTATCCCAGTCAAAACCAGCACAAAGGCTTTACACACCTCATTGCATTATTTATATGAAAGGTGCCAATTTACTTTTAGACCTTTGGTCAGTTTTCTGCTTAAAATCAAATATACATTTGTTGAGAAATTTGGAAAAAGATATAGGAAATGGAACTAGATGTTTAGCTAGGTAAAAATTAGAGCTTATGAAGAAAGCAAAAGGAAGTATGGAAAGACTCAGATTCAGATGCAAACAGAATGTTATAATGGCAAAAGTGAGGAGTGATCAAAAAAAAAAAAAGAGAGAGAACACAGATAAAGAAATTACTTAAATTCAACCTTTCATTTTCTTTATTCTGTATTTCATCTTACTTACAAATATTTCCTAATGAAACTGCATTATATTACTGGACAGAATGCAGCGATTGAAGCTAATTTTTAGAAATGAATATACCTCGTGTAGTCAGGAGCCACTGCCTATTGCAGTGCTGTGCATTGCCATTAGTAGGAATAAGGAGAAGTGGGTTTATCATTGCCTTGTTTACTTAAGCCTTGCCAATTTGGTAGAGTTCTTTAAGTCCTACAGATAAAAAGAGCACTATGGGTGAAATACTGTTACAGTCTCTGTGCAGAGGTTGCTTTTATCATTTTCTCCGCGTGTGAAAACCTAGTTCACAAGGACAACAGTAAACAGTTGAGAGAGGAAAACTGTACAAAGATTGTAAGTGCAACATACCTTTATATTTCACGTCTGCATATCGTTCTCTGATCATGAACACCTCTATAAATAGGGATTAATTGAATGGACAGTGATTCAGTTATGCAAAGGTGACATAAAGGCTCAAAACCATGCCCGTTTTGGCTTACTGGAGGTCTGCTAATAGGCTTAGCTGCCAACGTTATTGTTGCCTGATTTACTTCTGAGTCTTCATGAGCAAAGAGCTAGGAGTGAACAATTTACTCTGCTGTCTTAGGCAATGGAAGATAACTACTTCTGTCGGTAGTATTATTTCTCATAAACACTGGAATGAGAGAACAGATGCAGGTGAACTCTATCACGTATACAATATCAGTTTACACACACTCATGGTTTTCCACTCTTTAGTACTTGTGTTGATGTTAAACTTCGGTCCTTCCATTTCGTTGCTTGATCCTGGTCATCTTAAGGATAATAATTTCGGTTAGTGTCAGTGCAAAGGGACATTGCAAAGCTATCGTTCTGAGGGATTTCATCAAGGGAGGAATATGACATTTCTGGAAGACTGTCAGGGCCCTCATGAAGTGTTAAGATTATTTAGGTGGCTGCGCTGCAGAGAAATGTACATTAACTTGAAATATGGGAAATATCTATAATAAAGAGTTCCAGTTTATTTGATCAGGGAGAAAACCTAGATAAAGAAAACCCCTGGGTGTTTTTAAAATGTTCCTTAATGCTTTTTATACTCCTCAAGATGCAGTGAAGGTCAATGCAGTAGGAAATGTCTCCATTGATTTAGATAAACGGTACCTCTTTGCAATGCATTCCATTTTCCCTTTTATCCACTTGAAGAGCTACCATAAGACTTTACCTTAGGCTGTCAGGCAACGTGCAAATTTTTCATAACCCCTGGTGAGGTTATTAGGTTGGCATATCTCTTGCCCTTTAGGGCAAGCACTTCCACTAAGAGGCTTTTTCATTTTTTGTTGTTATCATGGTGCTTGCATTACAAATATTTATTTCTGCCAGTAATTAATTTCTCTTGTGTTTTATTAACCTATAAACCAGAATGATATTCAACTTATTTTGACTTTAATAATAATGAAAATAAAAATGTTTCTTCTTTTGTATTTTATTTGTATGTTGCCATGGTTGCTCTGTAACCGTTTCTGACTAATACTGCAGGGTTTATCATGCACAGCAGAATACTGAGACTGAATAATAAGACAATGTACATATGTAGTCAGCAGATTTAATGGTATCTACTAACAGCAAAATGCATTTTAGGAAGTCCCAGTGGTGAGACCAGGGACTTATGAACTCAACAGGAGTTTTGAAGCTTGCATCACTTTCAGTCCAAATACAGAAATTATTAGTATTTAAAGCTATCTTGTTTAATAGCTAGTTAAAATACCTATATATATAGGTATATATATGTATATTTATACATGTATATCTAAATTCTTACAGATCCTCAAAGATAAAGACATGCAAACATTGTACCGTGGCTGTCACTTTTTACAAGAATACTACAGGACCTTTTTATCCATTTCAATGGTAAAGCACTAGTTGTAGTACTGGAGATTGCTAGAGCTTTCACATATACTTGCAAAGATTTTTCTTTGTGATAGACAAATGCAGACTTGTCAAGTCTCATGCTGTCAGTTTAATACTTATGTGTTTGCTACCTTCTTTCTAGCTGCAGAGTTATCGCACTGATTTGTAGCTGCTCCTGTGCTTTCATCTGTGCTTTGTGCGGGCAGACCAGGAACTAGAGGGAAGCTGTGGTACTGCACACCATTGAGCACTTGGCCTTCCAGGGGGGTTGTATCCTCTAAAGATAACCAGACAGCAGTTTACTGCCACAGTCCCTTCTGTTGCAACTGAATATACCCAAGTCTGTATGTCAGTTAGAGATTAGGGATTGCTGTGACAGGAATGTTTGAAAGACAGGTCAGTGGAGTTTAAAACTTCAGACTTGACTCTTTACTGGATTGACAATACACAACACACATTGCCGATGATTAGTTCTTAACCCCTGTCAGTAATTATCACTACACGTACAAAACAGTCGGTCCTTAAGAAACATATCCTAATTTAGCTGCAAGTATATAATACCACTGAACTGATGCCATTTTGATTAGCACTGATGGCTCTGGTCCTTGAAAGCTCAAGGTGGCCAGTCCCAAGAACTCATTGATGAAGGAAGTCCCAGCTTTCTTCATGCACTGTTGGTGTTTTATGCTCCTCTGACCCCTTCTCAACAGGAAAAGGAGTGATCTCATCTGACTGTGCCATCTTACTTTTATGACCATTACTTCTGGTTTCCCTTATTCTTTTGGTTTCAATGTGATTAGTTTAGAAAAAATATAGGAAAAGTTCATACTCAGAAGTGTATTGTAAGGTCAGTGTTTGTATTTGGACCTAGGGGTGCTGGTTGACAGACGGCTGAACATGAGCCAGCAGTGTGCCCAGGCGGCCAAGAAAGCCAA
>NW_008794431.1:563304-657940 GCF_000699145.1 Aptenodytes forsteri | reverse complement strand
GCATGGTGGTGTTGGGTTGACGGTTGGACTCGATGATCTTAGAGGTCTTTTCCAACCTCAATGATTCTATGATTCTATGATTTAAAATGCAATACAGATTTTTCTTAGAAATTAACAGAACTGAGGCAATACGATAGATCATTTGGTGAAAGAAATATTCAAAATATAGAATCAGATTTTCTTTGCTAAGTTATTCCTAACAGATTGAAGCATCTCTAAAGATAATGAAAGCTAATGCAAGAAATTATCTTTATCTTGTACCAACTTTAATGAAAAATGTGAAATACTAACCTAGAGGAAAAAACCCCGTGAATAGTTTTCTGCTGAGTTAGTGAGCTGAACTGGCTCCATAAATATTGCAAAGAATGTCAGAGCTGACTTGAATAAGGTAGTGGGACCGTGCTTGCAGGAACAAGACAGACGGGTGTGGAGAAGTGAACTTCATCCAGGAAGAAGTGAGCTCTCAGATGAATTTGGCCGTCTTATGGAACTTCCTTCTGAGATGTATATTTTGCAAAACTGTAGATTTTACATCTTGCATAACAGTTCATTAATTAGAACAAACTTAGAGAGAATCTATCCTGCCCCAAGTGTTAGTCAGGAGCGGATCCAAATAGCCAGAACAGGAACCCAAATTTGTGTCACTTCCAACAAAGCTGAATGATGCAACCACTGCATTATTGATGTGGACTAGATATTGAGGTTTGTTTTGTTTGAAGTCTCTTGATGTCATCTGAATGGAGCAACAATTTTTTTTTAATTGGCATGCTTTCTGTGGGGTAAGAAATAGCATTGTGTGGGCCCAACTTGAGTAGTAGTGTGGGGAGCCCAGAAGAGTTGTTTTTATTGAAAAAGTTAGAGCTCCGAAACAGCTTAAAACCTGAAGTCATTATTTGCATTCTTTATCTTTGCCTTTGATGGCCACTGAGAGCACCCAAGAGAATTTATGGCTTTTTTAGACTCTGGAAGCTGAATTGCTATCCTTTGGAAGTCTCTGGTGGTTTTTCATAGGCCATGTATGCCATAACCCTTTCTGCAGTTCAGCCAGAGTTTCCCCAGATCACTCCTGACAAAGTACACTTAACTTGTTAGGTTGTACAGTTCCCCATAGCAAAGATTTTGTAAACTCAAGCTCATAAATAAAACATCACAAATAAACATCTTCTCTTCAGGTTAATTCTTCAGTGTGCTTTTAATGGTAATAGAGATTTTGGTCTTCTCAAATCACATTATATCGCATTTTAACCTTAGATTAGCCTACAGATCATCCAGAAAGTAAAGCTAGATGAGTTTACAACTAGCCCACACTATTAAATTCACCTTTGGAAACATATTGAACTACTACTACAACTGGTTTGAAACTGTTAAAAAACAGCTGTAGTGCAGAAAAATTCAGAGCCAAATAGCTGGTTGAAAGTCAGTGATAAGAGGTAGAAATTCCCAGAGTATTGTCATCGTTTCCGAGAACAAGGATGAATCTAGATCTTGTCACCTTTCTGCTCTGATGTGAGCTTTCTTGTGGTTCAAACTGTGGTGATATGGAACTATTCCTTGAGATTACATTTCCAAAACACAGTTTAGAGCTCAGTAATAGAGGGATTGCAAAAAAACTTAGGTTTTTTCCTTTCTCCTGAGAGAATAATTATTTAGTTTTGAATTTGTGTGGCTGGATGACATTATCATTAATATCTTGAGTGGATATCGTAATGTTGGTGTTTATGAATTCCACAATTAATTAGCTGCTCTTTAAGAATTCCAGGGCAAGGCAGCATTTCCCTTGGTTGCCATTCTTTTTCCCAACAAATTGTTACTACAGGTGGCCTATACAGACTTGGCTTTTTTCTTTGTGTGATCGCTTCTGTGCACATTAGTGAGATGGAAATGTTCAAAGCCTACTAATATGATTGACTGCACGTGTATGTGAATGAATTTAAATGTGCCGATGGGTGCAGGTTTAGCTGCTTTTGTTAAGGACAATGCAGGATTGGAAAGGAGGATTAGCATATAGTGGGATCATAATTTTATGAGAATGAATGGGGACTTAGTAACAACCAGAGTGATGGAAAAGTATGATTTCTCACAAATTTTATTTGTAGATACTATGTGGCTCCAGTTCTAGTGCCCAGAAGCATGTTAGATGTTCTGTAAACTGCAATCTCTAATTTCAGCCACAAATGACATATTATGGTACTTTTGTATATTGCTAGGTAAAACAGATTTGGATATGTTATTTTGAACCCTTCTGACATTATCTGTTATATAGCCATTATCTATTGCTACAATAGTCATAGATAAAATGAAGTGTAGAAAATGGGTGTTTTTTGGCAAGAATTAGAGAGGGTTTATGAGGAACTACATTGCACGAAGTATGAAATGGAGGATATGTCAAGTTCCCACAGAAATGTTTTCACTTACACACGTGTCTTACCATTGACTTTTCTGGTACTAGATTAGATAAAAGGAAATATTTCTACTGAAGTGTCTAGTGTACTATTTAAAAGACAATAAGATGGTTGTGGGTTTTAATATTGCCAGAATGTGAGTCTTAAAACAGTGGAGTTATGGCAAACAAACTTCTGTTTAACTGTTGCTGATCAGAAATGTCCTACTGAGATTCTATAAAGAAATTGAAAAATCCAGAATTAAGTAAACACTCACGTTGAAAATTAAGAAATGAAAAAATCAGAGAAAACTAAAAAAAAAAAAGTTACTGTACAGATTTTATACCCTTAATAGAAAAACAAGACTTAAAAAGCAGATAGCAAAATAATTTTATGGCCTTTTATTTAAACAGTGTTTGTACATCACATTCAGTAGGGTATATGATAATATGAAATTATATTTGTTTCTGAAGCTTTGTTCCTGCTACTGCCACTTTTCTATTTCTGCAGAGAGTTTCTTAAAGGAACTTGTCAGGTTACTGTATGCTGCTTATTATTTGAAGGCTTTCAGAGTCTAATGTTCATTTGACTATTTTTAGGGTGTGCTGAAGGATTACATCTACAGTCATTATCACAACATCAACATCACAAAGTGTGTTTTCTTCTACCATTTGTGCATATTGGCTTGTTTCAGAGTTATTAATGAGTTCTGGACCACTGGGTTTTGTTTCCTTGTTGCTTATTTAGCATTTATAAAAGACTGTATTGATAAACGTGCAAGGTGATGGATATTTTGTCAGCTGAATTTTCAGTATTTTCCCTGCAAAAGATGAATGATAAGGATGGATTTGTAACTTGTCACAGATGGGTTTCCTTCTGGTATTATCATATATCAGTGATATTTTTAATTGTTTTCATTTTGAGAGAAATGGCGAATCATTAAAAGAATCTGAGAAAGTGCATGAACTTTTCAAACAGACAAAACTCAAAAGAGAGGTCAAACTGGGGGGCTGCCAGCCCTGAAAGTGCTCCTTTAAATAACGTAATGAGATTCCAGTGGACATTTGTGCCCTTTGTGAGTTTCCTTTAAAAACGTAGCAGGTTCCAGCCTATTTGTAAACGCATTAACTGCATTTCCCTCTGTCTTCAAAGGTTACAGGTTTGGAAGAGAAGATGAAAGCCATTGTAAGGGAGTGTTTGAGACTTTCAGTCCCATCTTTGCCCTTGTTTTTTACACTCCACAGGCAGCGCAGTGGTAGAATGCACAGTGGGATACCTGCTTTAAAGGCCTCATTTTACCTTTAAAAGCTATGCTGCTGACAGTGCATTTTTAAAAAGGTCTTAAACTTGAACTGGCAAAAAGGTCTATATACTAAATACAAAGACTTTGATGTTTTTTGTTTTCTTTCCCTCTGAAAATTTTCAATGGGGTTGAAAGGTCCTGTGAATTGAATGACCTATCTAGCAGTAGCTTTTGTCAATACGTTATGTGGATTCTAATGAGTCTTGCTCCCAGCAGATTATTAGAGCTGATCATTTAGTTTGGCTGTAGTTTTACATATGTGTCTGAAACATGACTTTAGGAAAACAGAGAAGTTTTATTAGAAGCATGATTCTTTGTTCCCTTTCATTTTCTTCTTCTTCTGGAATTATTGTTAAGAGTGCAGCTGTATGCATTGGGATATAATTATGTACGGTAAGCAAGGGTAAAGCAAGCTGTACGTGGAAAAAATCTATGGAGTTTGGAATGGTTGGTTGTTTTTGCAGTTGCTCAACATTCAATTCCTGTTTTATTTTTCTTACTAGATGCCTAGTACCTATATATCTGGACTGAATTTTGGTGGTTCAAATTTGTTTTCTTTATCGAAACTAGCTGGGATCTATAATAATAGTAGTTCTATTTATTCACCTTTTCTGTTGAAGTGTTGTCCAATGCACCTCTGACTCATCCTAATTTGATAGGTCTATACTAATACTAAATATCCATCTGTACCAGATATGTGATATACAGTGTTTAAGTATCCATTTTGAATAGTTCTTTTCTGCTGTTACTGCTTTTTCTAACTTGTGATGGTATATTGAATAAAAGATAAAAATAATAAAAACATACTAATAGAGAGTGCTCTTGCTGAATTCAGCTATTTTATATTCTTCACAACTGATCTCTGTGCTGTTCATATCAAAGCAGTGCAGGCTGTTATCTCTGACAAAAGGCTGATATATTATACGTGTTTGTTCCGTGGGTATATTTAGCTTACTAATAGGCTACAGAGTTATTCTAGGTTTTGAGAAGTTTGAGGTCTGAATTGTGAAGGGCAAGTGTTATCAGCCCCTACTAAAGTCTTCAGGAATTGAAAGTGCTCTTCTCCTCACTAGCTTCATATCCATAACCATTATTGACACAGTTCTTTTCTAAAATTAATTTTGTAAAACAGTAGAGAGGTTGATTTCTTTCTGCCTTTTCTTTTTTTCCTTTTGCCTCTGTCTCCCTAGATAGAAGCCAGGTGAGATTGGCAGTGTCTTGAGTGCAAGGTCTTGGTAAAAACAGTTTTTATAAGGGGAACCCAAAGAACAGCCAGGGCATTTCCAGTGCATGTGAGAAGCAATGGCAGGGGCTGGTAAATTTTGTTCGAATGCGTAGTTAGGGCTGGATTCATCTCATCTACTTGAGATGCCTAATCTAGTATACCTTAGGTTCTCCTTGTAAGTAGTGGAGAGACTGGCACCTGCAAAACTTCATACCAGCTAAGAAATGACCTTAGCTATCTCACCCCTCACCACCGCCTGCCCCGGCGTCCTTTTCCTCATGCTTTCTCTCTTTCTGTTTATTACTTTGGGAACTCAGTGTGATACATGCCCAGCATAGGTACTAGACATTCGATAACCAGATCCAAGCCTTTGTATTGCAATCATAAAGCCACTAGGGTTTGGTTGTTGTTGGGTTATTTTTGCTAAGAACTTTAAGTCTGAAGGTGGCGTGCACTTGTTTAAATACAATCCTACTTAGTATTGCCAATAATACTCAGGTCCTACAAACCTCTTGATTTTCATGGCTACGTTTTCATAATGAACAGCGTGACTAGATTTTCTCATGCAAATTGTCCAGCACTTAGAGAAACTGGGCAGGTTTTTTTTCATGTAAGACTAGATTTGCATTTTAGGAAAATCCACATGAGGTTTTAGAACTGCCATAAAACATGCATTTGTGTGTGCATTAGGAGCTAAAGAATAGACAGATTAAACTAACTAAATATATACATTATTTTCTTTTTAAACTTCAGGCAGAATGAGATTTGCAAATATTCATTATGGTATCTGATTTTATTGACAGTGTTACAAAGATGCTAAGTAAGTATCTGAGTTAGTCATTTTGATATACTCTGGAGGGAATATGTTCAGACTTATTAAAAATTCCCTGTAACTTCCTTTGCATTTCTTGTGATGGCGAAAAAGACGATCTTGAAAGAGTAGCTCTATATACAGCCACTGCTACTTAAAAAATGTTTGACAAAAGTTGCAGAATTATTAAAACCACCATCCTCTCAGTTTTTAGTAAACTTAAAATAGAAAATAATTCTGTTTAGAACAGAAAATGTGTAATACCTGCATGAAATGATTTATTTCCTTTTCGGAAAGAATAATCATTACAAGTAAAGTTTTAGTTATTTACTTTTATTTGTAAAAGGTGAGAATGACTATAACAGCACATAAAGAAAATATTAAATATAGACAGCTGCAGGTTTTTTTTAGGCATGCTCTAGAAATGTGACCAAAATATAAATAGAACCAAACACTTGACCATTTGGCCTGAATAAGTTGTTGGATATAATTATCATTGATTTATCCTGTCTTTGTAACAATGGTTTATTTGCCAGCTGGCCACAGTTTCCATGAAATAATTCACTATAGGTTGTCTATTGAACAGTGTACAGGTTCAGGTCTTAACTTCTGAATTTCACATGTCCTCTAGCCGTTTACTTTGTGTCATGTAACATGTTCTTGACTAGCTCTTTTATTTGTGCTTTCTTAACTGGTTTTAAATAGGCAAGTGTATTTTAACAAAATATATTTAACAAAATATTATTTAGCAAATAATAAAGCATGTATTATTTTTGGACAAGTTCTTATTTACTCAAGTAAACATACGAAATGATTAGCAATGTCATCATAGTCACATTTGAAGAGGCATAAATAAGACATGTCTGTACTTGTCTGTAAGGCTTCATTATTGTGTAAATGGTTGCAGATAATTTATGTGCTACTTCCCCTGGCCTTTGACCAGCATCATGGAAACAGGTGCTGTGAAAGAGACATATGAGACAGAACAAGCAAATCTTATATTTGGAAAATCCTCCTTTTCTTCTCCATCTTCTGCTTAAGAAGTCCTCAGGTTGAAGTTGAGATGTTTGACACAGACTACTAGTAAAATAATGGTCTCCTGCAAGTTTCTTGTCTGGATCACACTTCAGATTCCAACCCCTGTGTTCAAGACTGTTCAAATCTGGGATGGGCTTAAGGGCCCATTTAATTGGTAGCTTTGTTTTCCACAACAGACGTTGCTCCAACATTGCTGACAGCCAGGAACATCCAACACAAGGAGGATTAGATGTCAAACATTCCTGACGACTTGAATTTTCACTTTAAACTGGATGGAGGGCGGGGAAACACAACATGAAAAAAGTAGGGAAGTCCAGGAAATGTGTGAGGGGCATTAGAGCACCCTGAAGACCAAAAATAGGCTGCCAGTCTCATTAGCTACCTTCTGAGCTACTGGTTCTTACCTTTGTAGCTAGGTCTCCAAGGTGAAAGGCTAATAATTAATTCAAATCACTGTCTATTCTTTTGAAAGCTCCAGAGGTTAAGGCTTTTGAGGAGTGATGATAGCAATCTCTTCTAATGTTTAAACTACTGTTAAATTGGAATTAGGTTCTCGGGTTGGCAGTTTGAAACTGATGCAGTTTCGTACCTTCATCATCTTCTCTCTTGGCTGTCTACCCGAAGCACTGTAAAGCCCTCCTTCGGTAAGCAGCTGTAATCACAGAGGGGTTAAACCCGTAACTTCTGTGCTTTTTGTTCCTAATCTCTGATTCCTCACCTCCCTTGTGTCTTTTTGCTTTAAAATGGGAGGACTTTGGTAATTCTTGATGTAATGGGTTTCGTGTGAGGGAATTAACCTCTCCCTGTCCAGAAGCCCAGATGCAGAAGTGGGTGGCCTCGGCACTCGGGATTTTTGGGTGTTCTTTGTTGGGGAAGGGGAGGACGAAGGTTTAACACAGAGGCATCACTGTAGGCACAGGGGGACACTTTGAGTTAACCCATCTCTTCCAGAGAAGCACGTATTGAACTTACTGACTGCAGCTGACTCCTGATGCTCTATCTTTCTTCTCTATTTTTGGTTTCCAGCACAGTCTGCTGGTGCTGGTTGTTGGACATCTCAAGGGATGTGAACCGTTCATGTCCCTTTGCAAGCTCTATTAGGTCCATCCACAGTATTCTCATCTGCTTGAGGTGAGCTTAGGATGTGAATTTAGATTGCACATATGGCAATGTATTGAACTTAGTATTGACTTCAGTTAGACTTGTATTAGCCTGGGGAACTTGGGCAAAGTATTCCTTAATTAAAATGAAGCAAGTGTGATCCCCAAGCAGGGAGTCCAACCTTGTTCTGCTCTCATAAACATGCACTCAGGATTTGATACTGTCTTCAAATCAGAGAGGGCTGAGGAACGTTAAAGTAGTTTCTGGTCTCAGTTTTATGGATGGGAAAAATCACAAACTAATTCTAGCATTAGCAGGTTTTGTCTAAAGCTTTCAATAAAGAACCACTCATTTTTGCAGGGTGATTTTCCCTGTTTTCACATATGTTAGTATAAAAGAAGGTAGTGGGTTTTAGCTGTCTCTATCACCAGGCTGTGCATACTGGTTGTGAATTAGTGCCACACACTTGATACTCTCTACAGATTGTACAGCTTAGAGGTATCATTCATAAAGTGACAGACATGTCATTTTATAGGCTTAGGTTTCAGTATCAAGGTGAAGATTGGCTTCAACATGGCATGACTGATTCGCAGAGATAACTATTTTAGTTAAAAAGGTTAAATGAAATGTCAGTTGTTACTGTGAGACTTCAGTCACCAGTTAACTTTGTGTGTTCTGGTACTGTAAATAGCACAGGGACTGAGCTTTCTGATGTTCTGGCACTGTAAATAGCACAGGGACTGAGCTTTCTGAATAGCAATCCTTTCAGTTCATAAATTAGATCATATTAATGGTCCACGAAGTGCATAGAAAATACCATTTGCAAAGATGTGAGTAACTGTTTCTAAGCAGCTGTGACATTTGTTCATTTGTAAGAAAATCTAGAGGGTTTTTATTTTCCTTTTCAGTGTTGAGGTAAAAAAGAAGGCATACATTGAAATAAAATTAATTCAACATGTATGATTATGTTAGATTGGACTTTTCAACCTTATATTTATTTTTAATATGAACTTCTTATGCAGTCAAGCAGTGAGAAATACATCAGATTCAGGAATCCCAACAGAAAATAAAATAGATCAGTGTCAGGGAAGAAAGTTAAACTCTTATTTTGCTAAAGGTATAGTTCACCTGTTTCCTAGGATAGGGAGACTCAGAGACATCTGCAACATTACAGGGAGTGGGAGAAATCCCTTTCTGTTGCTATTTTTATGAGAAATTAGGTATCTGAAAATAATTTGTATAACAAATTGTTTTGGCTTAAGTCTTATTTATCTAAAACTAAGTTACTAAAACAAATTTTTTGAAAAATTGTATGAAAATGTGTTAAAATAAGAATTTTGGTAGAATGACCATTTTAAAACAGTGAGCTAGGCAAAAACAATACATTGGCGGTGAAGTTCAGTGCCAAATGCTGCTTGTTTTAATCTTGCAGAGATCCCATTGACTGACACTAGGGGATTCTTCTAAGTAGGGTTTTGCTTAGAGCTCTATGAATAATGGAGCTTGCATTTGAGAGGAATAATTCTCATACAAAATTTTAAGGAGGGGCATTTCCTGTGGGTAGAAAAAAAATAGCATACTGGTTTTATTCTTTCAGACTCAGGGATATTGAGAAATAGTTCTGTAAGTTAGAAATTTTTAGATCCCGATTCAGGGAAAAATTTTAAAGCCTTGCTCTAAAAATAGGAGGTAGAGACCAAATATAATGTCTTACCTGGGATCTCTGCTTCCAAATTTCTTGTAACAGCTGATAGTAAAATAACTTTACGTCAGGACCAGAGTAAACAATACAATTCACTCTTTCTGATTTTAAATCAAGAGAAGCCTTGCTTTGTTGTTGATTGCACATAATTTAGTGTTCAAGGAAGATAACTTCTGAAATGTTTTTGGCTCAATTGCATTTATTTTCAAGCTTTTGTTACTGCAGGAATGGGTGGTGTTTCTCTGGCACTTGCTTACCTACTAAGCTTACTAAGTTATTAAGACGGGATTTTTCTTTATAATGAAAGTTTTGCAGCAGTTAGGTCAGAAATAAAATGGCCAATCTGGAAGAATGTACTTTAAATGGCAGAATGTAAGTGCAAGAATATTGGAAAATAAAAGACTATAGATGTTCTGTTGTGAAAACCCACTATATTTTTATTGACCTTGAATTGCTTTAGTTAGTTGTGTCAAATCCAGCGTATATAGCAATTTGTTCATCTGATTGATGTGAAACCCATCATTCGTTCTCCTTTCCCTTTTTATTGCTTTACAGTCACATACTTCACTATACAGTAACTAGACCGTGATCTCTTTTGGATAGCTTCCTTTGAGTTTGTATGTTGCCCATTATTTTGAGGTTTTTGGATGATGATGTACTGTAATTGTAATAACAGTAAAAGCAAAATATTTTCTGTAGCCTGAACTGGATTCATGGGCTACTGTCATGCTTAGTTGAACCTGAGAACCAGCTGATTCACACCCCTTCTGGGCATGGGTCCCATTTTAAGATATCGTAGTGCGACAATGGATTATCATGGCTGCTATTTAAAAAAAAAAAAAGGGGGATCGTGATGTACAAGTTACCACTCCCAGAGTGCATTGAAGCACGATTGTAAAGGATGATCTTTTCGGGAAGGAAAGAAGATAGAAGGCAGAGTGGGTGTTTGAGAGCTGGAGGATGTTTTTGTTTGTTTAATGAAAATTTGAAACTTTTTTAAAAAATGAGTTTTAAAAAAATATTTTGGTCAAAATCCCAGTTTGGAGAATTTTGTTTATCCTGTTCTTCAACAATCAAGTAGTTTGTAATATCATGATTTCCATGCTAAACACAGGAGGCTGGTAACTAAGCAGACACTATTATCTGTGCAGGTTTTGTATGAATTACAGATAAGAAAGTTGTCAATTTCTTTGTCATTATAGATAAAGCATATCTTTTTTGCTGTAAAGACACTATTTGTTTAAGTCCTTGCAGTTGAGAGTATGAATTTTCTTGTTCGTTCAGTGGAGGTAAGTTGTCTCTCAGAAATGTTTGCTTCCCCTCTAACAACCGTTTGGTTCAGCCCGGTTAAAATGAACAAGAAGAAGACAAGGGAAAGTTGTCAATTTCTTTGTCATTATAGATAAAGCATATCTTTTTTGCTGTAAAGACACTATTTGTTTAAGTCCTTGCAGTTGAGAGTATGAATTTTCTTGTTCGTTCAGTGGAGGTAAGTTGTCTCTCAGAAATGTTTGCTTCCCCTCTAACAACCGTTTGGTTCAGCCCGGTTAAAATGAACAAGAAGAAGACAAGATAACACCAAAGTTCTCAGGTATTTATTTTTACTAATTTTCAGTACACGAGATATTTCAAAATATTGTCTTTTCGATGTGGTTAAACTGCTAAGCTTGAGCTTTTAAGTTTTATGAATCCAGGTTGTGTATGTTTGTATATAAAATTCTGTGGTTTTCTAGAGATTTACCTTGCTCATATTAAGATGTCTGTCTACGATGATGATAACTGGTAGAGACTGGGATTCAAATGGTATTGGTAGCCTCTGTAGCAGCAAAAGTGTATCATGGGGAAAAAGTACGTCTTGTCTTTTGTCTAGGATAGATCTACTTACTATAATTCTGGAAAGGCTTTGAGAGTTTTGGGCACAAGTTGGATACAAGTCCTGTGTGATTAATCATTGTGACAAAAAAATGAAAACAATGGATCCAAATATGATTCTCACTCTGAACATCAATAACGAAAATAGAGAAAGCCTTTCCAAAATTATATTCAATCTGAATTATATCAGGAGTGCCTATAACAAAAGCTCGCTCTCTGCAATCTTGCATGATTAAGATTTAAACAAGAACAACTGATGAGGATGGTTTCTTCTCTTCTAATCATCTTGCAAGTATAATAATGCTAAAGAAGTTTCAGATTCAGAAGCATGTCAGCTGACAATATAAACCAGTTTATAAAGCTATTCTTACTCCAAACAACCCTTATGAGTCTTCTAAATATCTTCATATATCTCAGCACATTATCGTGGCTCATTACTTGCCATGGATGGCATAGTGCAGTGACTGTATATAATTTTTGAATCATACTAATTTTGAGAGACTAGCACTCTTGTGCTACTTCCCCCCTGGTAAAAGCTATATTTGCATTAGATTTTATTATCTGCTACATCAATTATTTGCTCTGACATATATGCCACGTTCTTTTTGCTGTCACATTGTTTGCCTCACTGGACTCCCTTGAAATACTGTGTCAGCAGGATGTTCAGATACATTTGATAAAATATCGTTACAAAAATATCTGCTTGTATACTGCTGAGAATAAACAAAGTTTCACTCAGACATTTGATTTATGAAGCTCTATACATAATCTTAAAAAAGATAGCATACGCCCAGTCTTTCAGGCAGTGTCATAAAATACAGTTCTGACATGTTAGATGTAGCAAACTTGTCCTGCATAATGCACTTAAAAGTGTATAATCATCTGATCTCAGTGTAAGTTTTAAGGTCTAATGTGTCTATTCCAAAATCTATAGCCATTAAAACATCTGAATGATGTCAGCAGTGATTTGGGGTGAAGATAAGCAACAGGGGGAGAACAGAGAGAATATCTTGGCTATCTAATTGCCATTGGCTTGGACAGGATCAGCGATAACTCTTCTCAAGCTCATAGACTGAGATCAGCACATGAACTCAGAAATAGCGCTCTCTAAATATCTGTATAGAAACACACACAAAACTCTAACTCAATTGATGTCATAGCAGGCAGACTCACAACATGCCAGTGGACCCGCAGTAATCTGTGTGAGTTTTCTGCTGAAGATAGTACAAATTGTACAACTTTTTTCTTTTGTCAGTTGATGTATGGAGGACATTTGTGGATGTATTTCTATTGACTTAAATGTTCTGCTGAATGTTAAATCTCTCTCTCTCTCTCTCTGTCTAGGGTGTACCTCCTCTGCATCTTTCTAACATTTTCGTCTTGGTGCCTGTAACCTCCTTTAAATAAAAAAATGTACATAAAGTACATTGGCTGATACTACTTGAAATTCTTCCTTGCACACCTTCTCTTTTTCTCCGGGGATGTTGTCATTATTTCTTTTCCTCTTAAAAGAGACACTTATGGGAGATATTCTTAGCTACAGAAAACATGCCAGCAATTAGTTCCTTGATTTTGAAGTTTGGGACTATTTTGAGGATGGTAGTGCTTTGGTTTCGGAAAGGAGTATATGTGCTCTTCTTTCTCTCATGCATGCTAGTGAATGCTTTCTTTGTGTCTGCTTGGGTGATAATTAAATCTGTCTATGTATAAAATGGAATGATACTTTCTGTGCACTAGTGTCAGATCTAATTCAAATATATAGGTTTTTTCATTTTGAGAGCGCTAAATTAAAAAAAGGAGATAAATTAAAAATTATCAAGTTCTTAATATAACAGTGAGAGAAGTTTTTGGGATAGAGCAAACAGCAATTTCCCAATACCACAGAGCATTTGTTTTAATGTTCCCTCTTTTCTCATCTATTTGGAACAAGAACTTTTCTTTCTTTCTCAACCTTAAGTCAGTTTATAGTTTCACAGTAGGCAGTGAGCCCGTCATAAAGTGAATTTCCCTGATCAGATACTGAGGAATCTCTTTCAGTGGTCTTTGGGGTCTTCTGGTCTAGCCCCTTTGGCTTCCAAGCTTTGTCACTATGCTCAAACTTTCAGCTCTGGGGAAAAGTCTTTTGGGGAGAAATAAGCAATCAAAAGGGTTGCTTATAAAAAGACTTATGAAAAGTTGACAAGAAAACCTGTTGTCTGCCTCTTTTCAAAGTGTTTTGTTTGAAAGTAAAAACTTAGACCAGTTGTATCATACTGAATTCTAAATCCTTCATTATGTGTCATCCATTATACAGTTTTATATTAATTTTGAAGCAGTTGGATGTCTCAACACTGTTTTGTTGTATAACCAAGATGAAAGTTAACAATTCTGGTTTGCTCAGTTGTCTTTTTTTTTGGTCATAGCTGCAACTCTTAAGTAGCAAAGCCTATGGATATGGATGTGCTTGCCTATATAAAAACAATCAACGGTTGGTCAAAAAGGGTCAAAGGTTTAAAGGCCATACTAATCTATCGAGAATCAGCGTATTGCTGGATTATTTTACAATTACTATCATTACAATAGTCAGATGTTTATCATACACAGATCATAAAGTTTGCTGATATTTAATTATCTCCAGTAGCAGAAGATAACATTTGTTATTTTGTGCATTATTCTCAGAATTTTTGTCCTGGGTGCTTGAGATTCATAGAAATTGCAATATTTTTCCTTGAGTCTTAAAACTGTAGGGTCTACTTTGTATGTATTTGCACATCATTCTAAAGCACTTTTTAATGTGTTAATAAGAGTTTTTAAAAAAATTATTTTCATGTGTGACTTTACAGTATAAATTATGTATGTCAGTCTCAAATATTTCCCAGTAACTAATGCATCATTAGCAGAGTATCCTTCAAATTGATGTCCCAGAAGAGGTAAATTTTCAGGCAAATTTTTGAATATTCAGTATTTTTCCATGAAATGTCAAAAGAAGCTGACATGTTATACGAAATAAAGATGCCTTCAAGCAAGGTGGTTACCTTGTGTTTTTCTCCGAGCAGTCATCAGTTTGATATTTACAGAAAAAACTTGACAGTTTGATTTTTTTTTTTTTTTTCCCATCCCATTTCCTTGAACACTGAAAAAGATCAAAATCCTTGATGGCATCTAATACCATGATTTAACCTTTGTTTATAAAACAAAAACATGATATATTATTCTTATGAAGTCAACATTACCATGATCTTCCTTTCTAAAATTTTTCTTTTCAACTTGTGAAGGTGGTATCACTCCCCCTTTTTTTTTTTTTTCCAGCCTAGCCTTTTTCATTCTAGCCTTAAAATCTCCATATTTCTACCTTTTCAGAGGCAGAATTGACCAACTTTCTCTGTTGTCTTTCTTGTTTCTTGTATTATTCTTAAGCAGGATAAGATTATTTGTTTATTCTTGGGAAAAAAATGCAGTGCTGCTGACAAGATTTTGACTCTACATAATTGCAGAAAACCTTGCCAATCCTCACAACTGGGCAAAAGGGTAGGCAAAGTATTTGTAAAAATGTTTCAACTTGACTGTGTTCACATATTCATTACAAAGAATATGAATTATATTATTTCTTTATTGAACAAGGGAATTTGAATTCGTATGGATATTTTATTAATTATTCAGTTTTTTTGTCTCAATCTCTCTAGAGTTTGGGCATTCCAGTCAAATGGTGCTTTCTGGAATAATTATATTATATGAGTAACATCTAGAGGATAGCAAGTACTCAGAAATGGATAAAATGAGCTGCATGACAAAAAGCAAAATAGCAAAACACAGGTTGACGTAAATTTGCATGACATGATTATATTAAAATTGCAAATCGATTAAAGAATAAATTTTAAAGTAAGTCTTCATGTAACTTAGAAGTTAACTGAAAAAAGGACTATATTTTTCAGCTGTGATTTATTTCTTCCCCTTCAGTAATCACTACGTCATTTTACAAGTAGAGCCACTGGAAGCATGTTCTTATTAACACCGATATACATATCACTTTTAAGACCTGTGTTGTTTTATTAAGAATGTGTGACGGAGTTAGTCCAGGAATGAATTCTAGCTGCAGCTTAAACCTGAAGATGTTACTTGTCCTTAGTTTTGGGTTGGTTTGTTTTGGAGATTAGGAGCTGTGTCTTCAGCTTTGCTGAGATCTATGGAGCTAAGCTGATTTTCCCCAGCTGTTGGTACGGCACAAGGATGTGGGCTGTATGTGGATCTATTCACTAGGAAAAATAGGCCAGATTGTCAATGAGGAAACAACATTGGCATCTTATTCTTTGGAAATCATCTGGGTACTGCAAAGGGAGTTAGTATATTTGTATGTGGCTACCTGGAGGTCCAGCTGCTCGGTAGAAAAGGAGACCAGACTGTGGGTGGTGTAAATCATATCCTCAGCGAAGTCACGGGAGCTGTGCTGCTTGTATTGACTCGGCATTTGGCACAATGAGGCTGTTAATAAAAGGTATGACTTCCTAGGTATGAACTGAAGTGTGGAATAAAATGAACGAAGTAAACAAACAAGTATTTGACAATGAACAGTTCAGTGGATAGAAAAATATTGAGAAGAGCTTAAATATCAGACTGAATATTACTGCAGCAGCAGACGTGGCATGCTCTGGTGTGCAAGACCTTCACACGTGACTTGGAATAAATTTTGAGGTTGTAAACTGACAAGGGAGGAAAAAATGGAAGCAATTCCATAGCATACAAGTCAAAATATACTCCAGATTAAATAGGCTTGCAACACTAGAATGCACCAAGTGATTAAAATAATTAAAGGAGAGCAATTGAGATATAAAGACGGAGATGAATGCTCTTAGTGAGAGCAGTGTAGCATTCATTCTCCTAGTGAAAGATGCATAGCAGCCTTTGTCCTCAGAGATAAGAACATAGTGCCAAACCTCCAGTGAGAGCTGCCTAGCAACTAACCCGTCTAGTGAGGGCAATGCAGAAGTTAATCTCTTTAGTAAGCAAGTGTAGCTATTAATTTAATTAGTAAAGGCAGTGTACCATGAATCACTATGGTAAAACAGCAAATTCTTTAATGAAGATTTTCGAAATTCTAACCTTGAGTGGGCACGTCAGGGATTGCCTCCCTGTTACAGTAGGACAGTCTAAACCTTATTAAAAGTAAAGTTCAGAATACTACGTCCTGAAATGGGATCCTATGAGAGTCTCCGCTGAAAGAGAAATCGGCTTTTCTAACATCAACAATAAGCAAGAATTTCTCTTTGTTTTAGGCTGGGAGAGAGACTTAAAAGACTAGAGGTCCCAACAGCCCCTCCATGCATTTCTCACCACTTTCAGCTCTTCTGACTTGTGTTCTAGCTATTAAACAGATGATGATGGCTCCTGAGAACAGTGGTAGATGTAACCACTCTGGAATGGGGACCATCTGTAAGAAGTTCTCGGTGGTATGTGGAGAACTCCATGTACTAGTCAGACATACTTCCACTTCAGACGAAAGTAAAAACTGTTTTCAGGAAATCCACTTATTTGAGTTGTTGCGATCAAAATGAAGACTTTTTCTTCTAATACCAAGGAGGAATGTAATGACATTTGGCAAATATATACTAAATATTTAGACTTCTATAAATACTATTAATTTTTTATAGTTTTCATCCCTGAAAACTATATTGTTGGAAATTAGGTAATGCAACATAACCTAATAATAATAAGACACATACCATAATGTATCTAGTTTACATCATTTGAGCCATGACTTAGAGATGCAAAGGTTTTTACCAAATAGCCTGAAGGTGTCTTTCCCTCATAAAAACCATAAGATCCCTAACGTTTGGTGCAAACTTGTGTATGCTAAAAGCAAAAGTATTTGCTATTCATAAATAGTTTTGTAAGTTCCCCTGTCAATCCTGGAGAAGATGGGAAAGTGATGTGTCCAATGGTTACTGTGAAATCTCCGGAGCTGTCACTTTGGTCAGGTGACAAAAATTTTAAATCACAACTTATGTGTCAAAGAGCTTGGAACATGTGCATGTTGTGTTGTATGCAGGTATATAATTTATTTATTCTATGGAAATATCCTTTAATAGTGCTTTAAAAAAGAGTAATTTGTTCACTTAATTCCTTTTTTAAGGCAGAAACAAATGAAAGTTCAATCATAAAAACTCTAATGTAAGATGCTTTCCTAATGGAAAAATGAAATAACTTCACAGTTCCTATATGTAACTAATATCTGTCTTTTACCTTTCGCTAACCAGAACAGTAAAGATTATTCACTGGAGCATTTCAGAGAGCACTTGAGACTATAAATTAGTCTTGTCAGGTACTTGTGATTTGAATTTGACTAGAATCAGTGATGAATGTTATTAGTGCGATGGGATTAAAGGAGAAGAATTAAGCAGTTAGTGTTATCTATGCATACTATACGTACATACATATGAACTTACGTGTGGGTAAATGTGCACACCTGTTATTTTTTCTGTAAATAATTTTCTGGCATTAATAAAGCAGTGCAGGTCTTTTTTTTTTATTAGTTAATGGCATTGTCTGTATCAGCAGGTAGTGAAAATTGGTGCAACAACACTAGCTATTTGTGTGCTTGGCTCTATGGCAGTAATAGGTAATGGTCATCAAAACAGTACTGGTTTCCTCTGAGACCAAGGTGAAATGTACATAAAGAGATTTTTAGTTTAGATGTTGTCCAGCTGCCTATTACTGACCTTGTTCTTTCTTCCCCTCTCCCATACATGTCTACTGAATCAGATAGGAGTTGAAGATTCTAAATACTCAGCAAAAGTTGCTCAAAAATCCTGAAAGCTGATGGCTAGAGCAGATCTTTTTAGTTCTCTATCCCTTTTTTTTTCTGCACTTAGTGTGAATTATTGCAATGAATGTGCTGTGAATTCCTACCAGTGAGTGAGCGGACATGAGCTTTACAGAACAGGTGAATTTAAATGGCATTTTGAATGAAGAGGGGATTGTATTTCACTGCTACATCTATATTTTAGCTGGTGAAGTTTCAGTAGAAGTTGGTAACAAGAAATACTGTCCTACACTTTAATATTTTATTGCTGACAAATATGTTTTTGAGTTATTCTAATAACTTTCTTCATATGTTAAATCATCTAACTAAGTGCTTTGTGTTGTGGGATGGATTCAACATTTATGAAAGGTAAGGATCCTTTTTAATTATTGAGTACAAAGCAGACCCCAAAATGTTTTGAATGCAGTTCTGGCTTCAGTGAAACCTATGGTAAGGTCATCTCATTTTAAGTGCCAATGCTTAATTCTATGTATTCTTAGCTGTTTAGGAAAAATGTCTGTGTTTGGTTTTGTTTGTTTGTTTTTCTCCCCTCACTAAGACTTCATAGCTGCAAGTATTCTGTCTTGTAGAATAAACCGGTATGGAGTTTGGTGCATCAAAGCAAAGTTTTGACTTCATTATGCACAGCTTAAGTGTGAGAATGATAACTATATATATGGTCCTTCTAAAATAACTTACACGTTGAAAAAATCCTTAATATTGGCATAAAGCATAAATTAGTACTTACTTAAGTTTCTCAGCTAACACTGACCATGCTTTAGTATTAAAGGGTGTTAAAATTCATATCCCAGTCTTGTGATGGAACATTAGTCCAGCTTCCTTTTGTTAAAGCTATGTCCGTAGTTAATATGAGGATTTTAAAGTACTGAAAAGTTAGTTTTGAAGACTTGTGACACCTAAAGGCAAATACTAACCTTCCCCTTTTATCCCTTTTTTCCTTCCTTCCTTCCTTTTATCCTTTTTTAATATCTCATAATCAAATGCTGCTCCATGTTTATGTACATCTGAGCATGCTGGTGCTAGTAAAGCTGCTTCTCTGTAATTATCATTGACACCTTTTTACACCAGGTTTTGATATGCTGCTTCTGTCGGGCTTTGTTTTAAGAGCACGGCTATATTGTTGCCTGTTATTTTGCACTGCAGCTTGAATTTATCTTTTCACCGTCTTTGTAAACATGACACTACCCTTAAAGTTTATAGATAGATTGAAGATGGGAGCTCCCAGTTCAAACCTAAACCAACTGTAATCGTGCCTGATAGCACTGCTGCCGTTTAGAGGTTTGTTACTATTTCCATTACAATCCCCTGTTCCTAGCAGTGTAAGTGTTTGCTCTGGGGTGAAACATGTCATAAAAAACACATCAAGGGAGCAGTTTTGACTTTAAATTTAGAAACACAAACCCCAAACATTTTTCAATCAAAGAAAGGTAAGGAAAGGAAGTTTTCAACTTTCAGCCACTTTTATACACTTATAAAACTTGTAGCTATCTGCTTTATAGTGGTAAACAGCTCAGGGGGTGGGGGGAATGGAAAAAGAGTGACAGCAAGAGGATATAGAACGATCATTTAATGATTATTTTTTTAGTAAGACTTCCGGGGAGTGGTAAAAATCTTGTATTACCAGATAACAAATCTCCACAGGAGACGTCTAAACAGTATCTATGCAATCTTACAGGGAGTGGGTATGCAGTTCCCTAGTTACTAAAAGATAGTTACCAGTGCGTGTATAAAAACACAAGTGCATCATTTTATATATTCACATTTTTAGGATGCTTTTGCAAATGTGCCTCTTGCTGATGCTTAGCTTGATTAAGAACTGCAGGAAGCCAGAAGAAATGTGTCTGCCGTAACAGCTGCAAATTCAGGAATCTATTAATCAATCCGGATTGCCTTTGCTCTGCCTTTGTATCACCAGCTTCCACCATTTTATTACAAGTCTCAAGCCACTTGGTGTCAACTTCTTCAGTCCCCAGATCTCGAAATCACGTATTAACAATAACTCACTGCACACCCACATGAACAGCTTTTTCATGTGAGTAGCTCTATTGAAAGAATTACCCAGAGGAGCAAAAGCACGCTCACCCAGATGGGTTTGCAAAACAGATCTTATCACTGTTCTTGCTTTATATCCACTAAACAAGAAAATATTTGTCTTTCATTGAAAAAAAAATATAGGAGAAAGGAAAAAAAAACCCACCAGTGGTGTAAGCACGTATTTCATGACATTTAAATATGAAACACAAGTGAATCCTTGTCCGTCAAGGTCTGGAACTGGGAGTCATTATTCTTAACACCGTAAAGAAACAAACCAAAAATTACTGGATACGACCTCAAACTAAACCTAACCCTTAAATTACTATTGTAAAAATCAATCTGAAGGTTCTTCCTTGGTAATGACTGAAAGAAGAGACAGATGCTACTATCAAATTCTGACCTTGAGATTTACCTCATCATAGTTTCAGACCAACTGGGAAAAGTCAGTGTTACAAAATGATATTAAAGCCGCTGTAGAGCATTTATATATTGATATAATTTATGCCATCAACTTCATAGTAAAAAGGTTTAACTTCCTGCTTTAAAGAATGATCATCAAATTATCTCTCATATCCTTGAAAGAAGTTATTTTATTATTGCAAAGAATGTCTTCAATTTTTAGGATATGCTGAGGTGGAAAAGTCAAACTTTACAAGAGTGAGAAATTAAATGTGAAATTGGCCTAACTATATTGTCTGAAGGATAAGATTTAAGAGTTTGAGGATATTTAATGCAGCTGTGGTACTCAAGGACCTGTAAAACCTCTGCGGTCATTTCAATATGGAAGACCTTACCTGATGAATTGCAAGATTTTGCTGGCTGGCCTTCCTTCTGATCTTAATGAGACACGTGTGTGTTTTTATCTGGTTATGTTAATAAAATAAGGCTGATTGTAAGGAGCAAGTTGATTAATGGAAACATAAAATCACAAATTTTTCTCATATTTCTCATTGACATTCAGTTCACAGCTACATGTAACGTTTAGCACCTGTCCTGCAGGGCTGCTTGTCTCAGGCCTGGCAGAATCCTTCAGGACCGGAGAGTCTCGTGTTTTCAGTCTTTAGCTTGGATCTTTCACAGTTTGAAACGGAGTACAAAGCTGTAAGAAGTCAATGCACTACTACAGTGCTTGGGCTTGCAGGAAGATTTTTCATTTATTTGTTTATTTTAAATCACTTGCATGAAATTTTCTATGTTTTCACCAACCAAACATGTTATTCGATTTCTGGAGGAACATTTTGTTTCTGACTCTGAGCAGCCCCATCCGGCACCATTTAGATTTTTCCCATGGAGAGGGATTGGGACTTGCACTTGCCTTTGCCTCTTCTGTCAGCAAAGTGGGAGCTGGGACTTGCACTTGCCTTTGCCTCTTCTGGCTCTTCCCCTACAGAGGTAGGGAAGAGCGAACAGGCTACAAGAATCTGCGTGGTGCTGAGGGTCTCGCCCTTGGGGGAGCGTTCAGGGGGAGCTCCAGCTGGGGCAGGCAGTCCCGTGTGCGCACACGCTTGCAAGGGAAGATGGAACCTGACACTGATGCTGAACAACAAAGACCTTCTTGTCACAGTATTTCCTCTTACTGCAACCTCATTGTTTATATAGGGCTTCTTGAAACTTCAGGAAAGTGTTGTCATTGATCAATGCTTAGATAAATAGGAATTAGGTCTTTTGCTTTCTCTTTTATCTGTACTAAAAATGCCTTTGTTACCTTCTGTGAGGGATGTTGCCAGCTCTAAGAGATTGATTTAAGGCTCATATTAAAGAAAGGGATTTGGGACCTGATCAATGAAACACCTGAGCTAAGACTTCAGTGAGGAATGTGAATCATTTTGACAGGTTGTAAATATTAAAATTGATATGAGCTCAGAGACATCATTTTTTTGTTAACTGGAGCAAAAGAGTCAATGTAGAAACAGATTAGAAATTGAGTTGGAAGTAGAAAATGTTGTCAAGTTTACTTTTCTATGACTTATCAGATGCATCTGTCACTGTTGTCAAAAAAGGAACTGGAATTATCAGGAGGGAAGGACTATTATGTAACTAAATGGCATAATAGTTATTATAAATGGAGAGAGGGAGGGAAGGGAGTGTCCCAAGGAAGATGAACTCTTCTGGAATAAAATAGCTCAGTAAATTTTCTTTTTAAAACAGCACTATTTGGGATAAAACATTTAGAATAAAGATCACGCACAGAACTCCTAGTCAATGGCAATGTTCACGGTCTTCAAAAGTGACCAGGATTCCCAGTATTACTTTTCTGCCGCATGAAGGATCAAGGAAGAACTGATAACGTCCCCTATTTTGATTAATTCCTCAAAAAAATCTGCTTTCTATGAGCTAGGGGAAATACTTAAACAGCATTTTGCTCATTAAAAAAAAAATAAAACTTCTAAAGTTAGTTTATGAGTGGCGCCATTGCCAGATTGGAGGTGTGCATTACGTAGGGCAGGATCTATACTGAGTGCGATTCCCTTCAGTGTTTTATTAATGACTCCTGTCTTGGCATTGAAAGCACACTTCTCCTATTTGCTCCTGATGCCAAGCCTGGTGGGGCTGCACTTATTTCTGAGATTAGAACAAGAAAATTTGGCTTGACAGGTTTTTTTTATTTTTTTCTCCTATGTTTTTCTCCCTTTTGAATTGCATCCTGCTGACAAATGCTATGCTTAGATAAGAATAGCCAGGCAATAACTTCTCAGACTATAGGGTTTAGAGTGAATTATAAACTGAGCCTACATCACCAGTATTACGTTATTGAATAGAAAACATCATATTTGCATGTGGAAACAAAACCATCTAGATTAAACTGCTTTCTTCACTCAGCGCTGAGGAGGTCATCCCATTACGTGTTTTGTCCGTTTTGGGCATGCAGGCACACTTCTAAAAACAAATCTAAACTTTCTGCTGGTAAAGATAGTTATGTACTGGTGTAGATTGTCCAGTGAGATGAAGGAATCACTGGTTTTGGAAGTTTTTAAAAGGCTATTCGTCAAATATCTGTCATGAATGTGCAAGGAAAGTAGTGTCTGCTGTCAGGCAAAGTGTGGACCATGTGACTTTTACAGTTCTTTCCAGAAATGTTCTCTGGGATTCGCATGAAATTAGGTTGCTCTCCACAAAATCCAAAGGTTCTCTGCAGATTTTTTCCCGCAGAACTCTCTTCTAAACCTTTTCTGGCTGCTTCTGCTAATTGTTATGTTTTTATCCTAGTGCTCACTGGTAATTATTCTTACATCTTTTGTCTTCACTGGTAATTATTCTTACATCTTTTGTCATTTTGATGGTATTGATACAAAGACTCTGAGCTATTTGTTATGCTGTTCACAGCTTCTGGATAGGATTTACCACTATGGGACTTGTTTGACTCTTACTGCAGGCCAAGTGCTGTAGTGTAATCAGCTCATTCTATTGCAGGAAAAAAATCTGATTTATTTTGAATTTTTCTATCAAATATCAAATACTTGTCTGATCCATCCCTTCGTTCTGCAATAAGATCTTGATTATGCAGCAGATCTGTTTCTGCTTAACAAAAATCCAGATTGCTGTCTATAAGGTAAGATATTTGTATATGTTTGCTGGAGTTTCACAAGGGAATATTAGCAGTGTTTTGATTGACCTAACTGGAAAGATGTATTTCTTGAGGGGAGATGCTCGCTAGTCTCTGTCAGGACAAAGAATCACTGACAGTATTTCTTATTTCTTGTGAAGAGGCGTATTTTCTGGCAGGGGCAGATAAGTGGGGCAATTAGAGTATCCACCACTTTCCCCTGCTACTTTCTACATATGGTATTCACCTTCCTGAGTATGAAACTAATAAAGAAATTCTCTATTCCAGCTACAAGGGAAGGGTGGCAGTTGTTAAGTGAGTGAGCCAGCTGATGATGCTTAGCTATTCAGAGGAGGAACAGCTCTTGAAAGGACAGTGAATTAGGCCTGGCTACAGCTCAACAGTTTTGAGAAGAACAGATTTAGCGAAGAGGAAGGAAAGGATGAGTGAGTGCTCTTGATGGTTTAATGAGGCAGATGGTTTATTGTTTTGAAACAGAGCTACTACAAACTGCCATGTTTTAACTTTATGTTTAAAACTAATTTATTGTTTTTAGAGACTGGACTGTAGTTCTTGTTAGTCTGTTGTAGCAATATTTATGTTTATGTCAAACGACTGACAGCCCTTTAAAATATACATTATCATTTAATTGAGATAAAATCAGTACAGTCCATCAAAAACTTAAAAGTGCTCCATAAAAACTAATCTGCTTTGGCCATCACTTAATTCTGTAGTATTACATTCTATGATTAGTGTCGTGGATGTTGATGGGCCTACACAAAAATACTAAAATCGCAGAATTTGTGTTCTAGAATTTGATAGACAGTACACTTCACAATATTTTGACTTTGGCATGGAATCCTTAGCTGAAGCTAAACTGAAATCAACATCCAAATAGTTGTGCAGAATTATGTATCTTTGGTCTTTTAGACACCTGAAATATTTTTGAGGTGTTTTACTTCTTAAATACATGGAAGAAAAAGAAACCTTAGTAGTAATTTACTGTTTATTCTAGCCTCTGCAATGTTAACATTCAAAGTTTTTAGAGATTTGTTATAATATCCTTTTTATGATGGGGCAGTATAGCAATGACTGAGAGTTTCATATGCTGAATATTGCAGTTTTAGTTCAGACCTCATAAAGAGGTTTTAAATAAAAACAGCAAAAATAAAAAGGATGGTCAGAATAGATTTTGATATAAGTTAAAAACCAGGTTGGTCAAGAAGGGAGACACACATGATTTATTTATCACAATTATGCTGAGCTATAATGAGTTTAAGGTTGGTTTTGTATTTGGATTGCATCAGGGTTTTTCCCATCTCTGTTTGCTGCAGAATTTTTCTTTAGATTCTGTAAACTAGAGGAAAAAACTGTGGTTCCATAGACAATAACTCAGTGAAGGAAGCTCAGTAATAGCTTCTTTCATAAAAGCTTAATGACCTGTTTTGTTAATAACCTTGGCTACTTGGATGGACCGTGGCAAATTATTCTAAAATCTCATTTTGTAAGCTGCTGGTTTTTGTTTTTCTTCAAATACAAGGAACTGTCTCTGTCATAAGTGGCTTATCCTCTCAAAAAGAAATCAGTGCCCTGGAAAGGGGCTGTTTCCTTCTCCTCAAATACATCTGCGATTTGCAGAGCCCGTGCATCTATAGCAATGATAAATCTGAAAACCTGATATCGTGAGGGATAGAGCATTTCAGTCTTCTAGGTTGCTTTAAAGAATTTTAGGAACTACTTGAATTAACGATTTATCTTTGCAATGAGCTTAATATAGTATAGAATCTACTGTAGGAAAAAAACTTTTAAATTGTATATACTACTTTGCAAAGAGAAAACTAAAAAAATCAAGTGGCTGTCTAGGCTGTTTTCAGGGGATTTGTCATCAATGATACTTTTAGAATCAACAGGAATATTTTGGTGAAAATCAGGAAGGTAAGTGTAGCTTTTGGGGTACAATTTGCACAAATTATATGTATATCATATACATTATATACAGCATGTTGCTGTAGATATAATAGTATGTGATAATGAAAGTGTTTACATTTGGCTGGTAATTCCCATCCTGGAGATGCTCATGACAAAACAATTTTTGTACACAAAGATGGCTCTAGATGCTCCATGTACTGGCTGTTTTTACAGCTTTAATTTAACCTATAAATATGATTTTGTGATTTTCATGGATATTTTTAGTGAGTAATTTAGAGTCTGCATTTGAACAACTGTTCATATCCGTTAAATGCAGGAAGGGTAAGGCTTGAATTTTCTTGTCTAAGAATGACAGGTATCCTTTTCTTTTCTCGTGTGGTACTTCTTGAAGGTCAGTTCCATTGTACTGAACAGGGAGTTATCACAGCTGAACTTTCAGTTTTGAATTTAAGTAAAATAAAATATCAGTATCTGGTACAAGGATCAGCAGTGCTGAGTGGTTCCATACTTTGGCCTTTTAATGCTATTCTGATACCATTCACAAGGTACAGCTTAGTAACCATTATGTCACTTGAGAAATACTATACTTCTAACTGTCCCAAGATGCATAGTAGTAGTCACGATAGCTTCCTTAAGCCAGATTTGATATGCTCATGTACAAAAATGAGCTCTCTTATTAGAGATCTAAAGCATAAATTCTGCTTAAAAATAAATAATAACAATAAAAAACCTTTAACTTGTTCAGTTCAGAAAAATATTTCTTTGGATATTATTTGGATGTAATTGAATCCTATAACTGGCATACACAGAGGATTGTGACAAGATAGAGAATTACATTTTAGTAAGTGGCCAGTCAAGGTCATGCTAAAGCCTACACAGCTCAGCAAAGACCATCTATAGCTAATAATACTGTGCACACAGAGTTTTAAATATATCTCAGTTAATCCATTATTTGATTATGGGGTCCAGCTTTGTTGATGCAAAATACTTTACTGC
The DNA here is from genome assembly GCF_000699145.1 of Aptenodytes forsteri. Classification (NCBI taxonomy): domain Eukaryota; kingdom Metazoa; phylum Chordata; class Aves; order Sphenisciformes; family Spheniscidae; genus Aptenodytes; species Aptenodytes forsteri. Next base: position 631,208 of record NW_008794431.1, on the reverse strand, counting down.
GGCTCACAGAAGATTTACCTGCTGGTAATACAGAACAACATGGCCCTTCAGGATTTTGTTAAATTAACCTAAGTAAATTATACTCTTTATTTATTAAATATGTTTCTTATTTGCTCACGTGTCCTGAAGGCAAAATGAAATCTTTACAATTAGAAAGGTAATTCTGTTACAGTGTTTTCTTAATTTAAACTGCAGATTTCTTAATGAAAAGGGAGTCATCAAGCATGTGTGTAAAAAAACAAAATAAAAAAAATTAGCATTTCAGGGATGTGTGCGAAAACATTTGCTAGGAAAATGTCTCTATATCAAGGAAACAGAGCTGTGATTATACTAATAGCTTTTGGTCTACTTGTATAGGCCCCATTTGCACATAAATTATTTAATTAAAATGTACCTATAATATGATATTTCAATCAAGTGTCATTTAAAAATGACTAACTTGATCTGTCATCCTGACAAATTAAATACCCAAAGAAACTAGATTTCTGTTTTAAATTAGCATCTTGCCTTAAGAGATAATGTCAATTTTTAAAAAGTATAATCTAAAACTTTATTTTAAAAAAGAAGCCTCACATGCTGTAAATAACACCTAAAAATAATTCCTAATGAAAGTAGAGAAGAAATGAGTTGTGTATGAATGACGCATAAAGACTTCGGCGGTTGGTTTGTGCCCACAATATTTTGAAGACATGAATGTTAGAGAATTACATGTGGTTAGTTTGGGCTGCTCTCTGTCCATAGCTGTCTGTTGTGACTTGCTTTCTTGGATGACAGAATGATTCGGGTCTTCCTTTTATGCTGTACTGTTCTTGGAATCTCTATATCACCTTCATGTTAGTCATGCTCGATCTTACCGCTTTCTTCTTGATCTTGTTTCTTGCCACAACCGTATTCTTTTCCAGTAATGTGTACTGAGTGCTATGGTTCAGTTTTAATTATCAAGATTGATCATTTGAAAGAGGAAGAGGACAATAGAAAAAATGAAGTCTATTCTGGAAGGCAAAGAGTCCAGATGTATACATTACACTGTAAGGGCAGAAGAAAGGATTTTGTCAGCTGGAGCTGTAGGCCTGGCACTCGCAGTTTTAACAGAATAATTTTGGACCCATGCAATGTAGGGTTTGATTTGGACTAATAGTGATGTGACGATTGGTTCTTTTCCTTTCCCACATAAATGAAACTTCATACTGGATGGAAATCAGAAGAAACTAAAACTTTATCCTTGATTAAGCCTAACTGGGACTGTTGTGCGCTAAGCGGGAAGTTCTTCTGGCTTCTATTTTCCTATAATTTGGTAATCTTGGTAAGGTCAATAGCAGCTCTCTGTGCATTTTATCAGCTTTGTTTTTCCTTTGCTTTCCTTCTTCATGGTTCAGAGTTCAGTCACAACCTATTATTCAAATATATTACCTTATCAAAAAGTTTGGAAAAGTTTGTCTGAAAAATCATTAGGTGACGATAAGAAAAGACAATAAGCACAGGAAATGATGGGATAAACAAACAGCCTGGGTAGGGGAAGATCAGTTTCTGGAGAAGGAGTTCAAGAAGCTCGTTATATATGGGTGAAGTCACAAAATCATTTTGGTCTGGGGTACTGAGAAGGATATATGAATAAGAGAGATATAGTAACAACTGATGTTAGACATATGAAAAGGTGATCAGTTGAGGGTGCACACGGTGACACAAAATCAGCAAATGGAAAATGTGATTGCTTTGGGCAACACAGAGGGCCAATTGATTTAGATACTAAGAAAATGTTAGAGGTGAACTGAATTAGAAAAGGAAAGTGTTGGATGTCTTCGCTGAGGTCAGAGCTCAGTCAATTAGAAGAATCAGTAGCCAGAGACAGTGAGTCTTATCAGACAAATTGGTGGGGGTCTGAATGCCAAGCAATGGATTTCTGAGGGGCAGAAGATTGGTTATGGGACTCTGGGAGGTTAAGGGATGATTGTGTAGAGAGAGGCGACAGAGATTAAAAGGAAATATTTTTCTACCCAATATATAATTAGCTATATGGAAATTATTGCCATGAGATATCAAGAAGGTAAAGAACTTAGTGGGATTAGATGTCTATATCGGTAATGAGAACATGTGCAGTTACGTTAGATGGGATAAAATTAATTAGGGCTAAGACCCCTCATACTTCGAGGCATAAACCAAGCAGTAATGATGGGGGCTAGATAGAAACATCTTTAGAGGTGATTTTGGTGGACTGAATTCTAAAGTCTAGCCTTAACAGGTCCTTGATTAATGTAAATCCTAAATGCTAGGCAGACCAGATAGATGCTCTGACGATCACATCTAATGTCAGACTTACTGGGGTCATCAGAAGTGGTAATGATGATGATCTGAAGTTGATAACATTGCATTGTTAATCAATTTTCCACTTTTCTGGTTGGTCTAACAACTCTTCAGTTCATCTAAAAGCAATAAATGTTATTTACAGACTTAATTTCAAGAGAAACAAAAGGCAGACCAGATAGATGCTCTGACGATCACATCTAATGTCAGACTTACTGGGGTCATCAGAAGTGGTAATGATGATGATCTGAAGTTGATAACATTGCATTGTTAATCAATTTTCCACTTTTCTGGTTGGTCTAACAACTCTTCAGTTCATCTAAAAGCAATAAATGTTATTTACAGACTTAATTTCAAGAGAAACAAACAAACAAAAAAACCCCAAAATAGGAGAGACTGAAAAAACAAAGGTTATTTTGGATTCACATTGCTTTATATCTGATTTTTAACAAACAAACAAAAAAACCCCAAAATAGGAGAGACTGAAAAAACAAAGGTTATTTTGGATTCACATTGCTTTATAAATCTGATTTTTAAGGATGAATACATAAAATAAACACATGCTTTTGATGTATTTAAGCATATTTTGGCTATGCTAATAACACTGGACATACAGTGTCATTTAGTCACTTTTACTTAAAAAATTTGGACAATTTTTAAAATCCTAGGTAGTTTGGTTTACTCATAATTTATTCTCCATCTATTTATGCCATTAAACTTAATGCTTTTGCTTCTTTCATCTGACAATACTTCAAAGCTTTTTACTACAATTTTGCTTCGTTCTTTCAGGCTGTGCACATATGACTCATTTACCTCCCGTGAGTAAAACTCTTGCTCTTGATTGCTATTTATTGCGGTCCCTAGCATGTCCTTAAAAAGGCAGCACACTACCGGCTTGCTGAATAGTGCATTGGATACTGGATTGTGTCGTTGCCAGAAACATTTAGGAATCCAGTGGCTGTAATACTAATAATCAAATATTGTCATTTTCCCTTATAAAAAAGTATTTGTTTTTCAAAAGAATAAGCATAAGCATTTTTCAATAAATTAAATACCATAAAATACTCTAGCCTTAGATCTTAGAAACTGTAATTTTTTTTTTCTCCTATTTTTCCTTTTTCATTACATAAGAAATGTCTTCTTTCATTAGTGAGGGTTCATACCAGAACCACAAGACTAGATTGTTTATTGGAAATTGTTGTCATGAAGCCAATTTTCCCAAAGATTCAAGCCCCCAAACAGAATATGTGTGGAATATAACTGATATTTTGCAAAAAAAGGATGGAAACTCCCATAACAGTACTCGGAATATCCTTACATAAAAAGCTATTTTTCAGAGGCTGGTTACAGAGATTTTCTGTCTTTGTAATCAGCCTCTTACAAATGAGTAACAATACTAACAGCATACAGGATATGTAATATGCATAATTTTTTAAGTTTTGTCTAGGTGAAGTAAGGAAGTCATTATGACACAATCTGACAAGCTAGGGAAGTAATATTCCTACTGATGTAATGGAGGCAACAGGTATATGCATGCCAGATATATGTATTGGGGGAGTGTGTGTGTGTGTGTATATTACAGATATGCATGTCCATCGCAGACTATTTTTCTTTGCAGTACGTACAAAAAGCACCTGTTCAAACCTGAACAAGAGGACTTTGTGGTTTGTATCACAATAAGTATAGTAGTTCCCAATGTTTTCCTCTATAAACCTGCCATTCTTGATGTGGTACATAGTAACTAGAAGTACTGCCTTCAGAAAGCGCTATTTGTGATGGTCACATATCACTGTCAGGAAATCATCATTTCTGACTGCCACTTTAGTAAGAGGTTGTAAAATTTCTCTTTAGAGAAAAATGTCATCCAGAAATGCATGCCCTGAGCTGTTTGGGAGGCAGCACAAACAGCCGTGCTCCTGCTGTAGATTCCCGTGTTTCTGAATTCTTGACCTCAGCAAGTTTATTGCCAAGACCATTAATATGCCTGGGGTTTTTGGTAGTTTCTCTATTTCCTTTGTATTCATTGTTGTGTTTTGTTACAAGTATTGAAGCTGTACCAGTTGCTACTGAAAGCAACAAGAATATTGCTTTGGTTTAGTTTATTATGTTTGTTTAGTTCAGTCGGAGGGGAAGGAAATTCAGTTTTTGAACCTTTGACTTACTCAAAAGCTTTCTTATTCATCTGTCCTAAATTTCCTATTTTTGCTGCTATAAAGACCACCCCCTCTTTTTTCTTTTCTTTTTCTTTTTTTTTTTTTTTTTTTTAAATCACTGTAAAACCCCCTATTTTGTCTACCAATTTCCTTGAAATCACTGACATGGATTTTCAACTTGAACATACTGAAGTCTGGTAAAGGATAGATGTCTAACTTGCTGTTCCTACTTAGAATAAAAGCCTTCACAAATTTTATTAAGCTAAAATCGTTTTGTTCCCATAGAAGAGTTCAGAATCTAGAAGAAGCAAGGGTTCTCCTTGTGCTTAAGAAGACTTCTTTGTTCTGTCTCAAGAGCAAAAAGAATCAGTTTCAGCAACAGGTTTTCAGAAAAGACTTGCCAATGTGGTAGACAGAAGAGGACAGGATTTTACAAAGGCTCTTACTAGATTTAGAAGTAGAAATCCTATTGGAACTTGACAGGAATTTTATACCTGAAATTCTTAACTGCTTTTGAAACCCAAGAGCTTCTTTCAATAAAACAATTTTATAAACAGTTCTTGATGTGAGCAGCACATGGTATTTCATGCTCCTATAGGTTGAAATTCACATTTCTAAAGCCTAACAGAAATTACATTATAACCATCATGTACAGAATTACTGTACCTTTGTAAACGCAACAGATTTTGTTTTGTAACACTCTTTTTTCCTAGTGTTAGATTAACAGGATTCAAACTTTGAGTTTGGAATTCATTTATCGTATCAACCTTTGAATAGAAAACTGGTTAAAATTTCAGGAGGTTCTAAAGTAGGATTTTATGAATTTCAGTGACACTTATAGTAGTGAAATGATGACAGGCGGCTCAGAGGTTGTCTTCTTATTTGATAGTTTATAGGAGATGATTGCATCAAACAACTTGATTTTCAAATACAGATTGTATAATCTGTATTTCAAAATTAATATAAATACACATTTTAGCATTAAGGCACAGAACTAGCTTGATTTTCTGACTTGTTTCATAATTTTGGGTAATACATATATCCTTGTATTTATCTGTAAAAAATCTTACGTATATAAAAAAGCTTTTATTATTTCCATAGAAAAGGATTCACTGCTAGCTATACTTAGAAGTATATATTTATATGTAACTGTATATATTCTATACCCTTTTAATTTTTCACTTTAAAACTGTGGTTTTGAAAGAATGTCGACATCTTAGCTACCTTTTTGAATCATGTTTAAGCATTAATTTAGCCCAAAGAGATCTCCTTTTTCACATTTATTTATTTATTAAGATTTTTTCATAAACATTCTAAAAACTTTCTATGGATTTTCTGTTGGACTGAGGGTTTCATTGTTTCTAGGAATTTTTCCCCTTTTGGAAATATTGTTATAGAATATATAAATGAAACAAAAAAATCATCAGGTCACCTCTTTCATATCCATACTCTACAAGTTTGTATGCACAAATACTTCTATTAAGTGGGTTTGTCACCTCAGTTGTGTGCAGCTCATGCATGTAATGGATTACATGAGATTACATAAAACCCAATCGTATCAGAATATTTTTTTTTTTAGGTATCCTGATTTCTTTCACTGAAGTCCTATGTGGGCAGAAACACCAGCTTACTCCCTTCAGGATCTGCTTCTAAGAAGAGCTAACTAAACTAGTGGGGAGTAATGCTTACGAACATGTAAAAATAACCACAGCAACATGGAGTCCACCAAAGCAGAAGACACCAGAAAGGTGGGTCTGTGTTTTAGTTAATTAGAAATCAGTTTCAAAAATTTTTTTGTTTGTTTGTTTTTAAATAACTTGGCTGCATTTCTTGTGTCTAGAGAAAGTCATTGTGCTGTTAAGATGACTTCCTGTTCGATTGCTAACTTCAAAAATTATTTAAGTCTTTCATGTAAATGAATTTCTCTTCATAATTATATGAAGTTACTGGGGTAGGTTTTAGATTACATTACAAGATATTTTTCCCAATGCTGAATTCAGTTTGTAGTATTTCGTTTGATTATTCCACTTGAAGTTGTCTCTCACTTGACTATACCTTCTGTGTCACTTGAAAGTTTAAACAAACAACGATTTCCATAAGCAAAGATCAGAAATAATCATAGTCCTTTAGTAATACTCTTTTTAGTAATAACACCTTACAGAAATTTCCATTTTCAGTTTCTAATACAAGTTCACACACACTCTGCCATGAAGAAAACCATTTACAGGCAAGAGCAGCAAGCATAGTTTGATGAAAGTCTGGGCCACTTCCTTCCTCTGTGCCACTCGTATTAACCAAACCATTAACACCTGCTGAACCTTCTCCCCATCAGTCATCAATCTTGAGCAATCAGTCAGGTACTTGATAATTAACGGAGGGGGGAAAACACTTCACAAGGCTAAAAATATATCTTTATGGTGGCTTCATGCATAAACTCAAATAACAACAGGGGAAAGGTTTAATAACAGCTTCTGTGCCTGTACACCTGTAAAACAAACCCATCAAAGTGGAACCCAGTAGTATGTTTAACACACAGGCCTTCCACATGATTGTTATGTCCGTTACTTGAATTGTAACCCAGGGATTGTGGCATGGAAGAAGAACTGAAGTTGGTTAAAACCTTGGAACAGAGCAAGTGAAAAAGATGCTAGAGAACTTCTTTGAAGCCTGCTGTTGTGATGTACTTCTGTGGTCCTTGTAGTATCAGTATTCTTAAATGAAGGATCCACCACTGAAAAGGCCTAGGTTTGCACTGTTCTTTATTATCCGGAGATGTACTTGGTTGGATGCATGGGCTGAAAATGCAAGACGTGTTTGTAAGTGCAAGCGTCCCCATTCTGAAGGGCCTCAGAGATTAAGCTGAGGGCTGCCAAAAAGATCTCTCCCAACTTGTTGGTTTACTGAACCCACTTTGATAAAACTTGTATCTGAGTTAAATGAATCGTGTTTCGAGTTGACAGAGTATTTTCATGGACAGAATGGTTTTAAGTTTACCTAGTTTGAGAATTTACAAAAATGGAGGAAATGAAATTACTATATGCTTGTATTGTACTATATGTATATAGTATATACTATATGTGTATATCTGTGTATATATACACTTGTAACGTACTATAGAGCTGAAAAGCTACTGGATCTACTATAAGGATACTTCCTTTCTGCACTCAAAGTAAATAACCTGGTTATTTCAAGATCAGTTCTGTATTTGACGTTCTGCGGTATTGCAGAAGGTAAATATATGAAAATTTACTTTATGTGCATCAGTGGCGTGTTAGGTGTGAAAAGGACTGCAGAACCTTGACTCTTTCCCAAAAGTGTCACAGTATCCAGGGACATTTTCTTGAGTACCGGTGTTAGTGCTTCTCACTGTTTTTATTAACTGTGGTGTTTTATCAATTCATACTGTGTCAAGGGCATTGTGTTAAATGCAAAATAAGCTTCTTGGATGTGAAGCACCTTACTCCTCATCCTTTCCCATTCAGAAGTTTCTGTGATGACTTTCCTATCATCTTGGCTTGTTAATGGGACTTCAGTGTAGGACGCTCATAATTCTTCTTTTCCAGCAAATTTTTGGTTTTCCTTTTTTCTGCATTTCTTGACAATGCAAAGGAGTTTTAATAAGGAGAATAATACGTAAAAACTTCTCCAGCAGGTTAAAAGTTGGTATTCAGGCATTCATTTAGCTATTCTTTCACTGAATAGGCCCAGTAAGACTGAATTACATGCTTCCCAGACTCCAGAGACTGCCATGAAAAGCAGAGAATAATTTAGAGTAACCAGTAAGGTTACACTGCAGAGTAACAGGGTCCCAGAATGTAGAGGAAGAATGTCTGAAAACATTTTTCCCCAGCATCACGGACTTCTATTTCAGCATTTGAAAGACAGGCATGGAGTAAACGTGGTCAGGTTTGTAGTCAGGATTCCTAAGTGCATAGAATTCAGTGAATGGGTCGAGTATGACACTGATGTACCTCAGTTTTAAGTCTCAGTTGTTTTATATCAGAGCTGTGTTGGATCCCCTGCACTTTTATAATATACCTAAGTATAAAACTGTTTATATTTACAGGTATATATGAAAAATATTAGTTTTAAATATCGGAAGTATATAATGAAAATATCCTTCATGTGACATTAACCAGTTGAAACTTGTTTTTAAAATCTATTTTAATCTTTTATTTTAAGTTGCAAAGCAGATGCAGCACACAGACCTTCCTCACTCTTGCTCTCCCACTCTACTTTCTCCTCCCGTCTCTCTCCTTCCCCTTTAGCATGCATATTGCAGATGAAAACAGCAGAGTAGAAGCCTGGAAAATATACTGATCCATTACCCATGCATATTTCATGACGTTGCCTAATTTCCTGCAGTTATGACTTAATTAGGTAATTATTCCGCCCTCTGTCATTGAATGTGTTTTCTTAGTTCTTCCTCTTGTGACCAGTGAATATCCTTTCCATTACTATGTAAATACAAAAAAAAAAAAAAATCAATGAAGTTTTCACTGAAAATGGGCCACATGAGAGCTTTTCAATGCTGGTCATGCTGGGGGTGAAAATGAGTTATTGTTCTTCGGATGGGTGCAGTATTCTAGGGACACCCACTGTCCCCCAGCTATTTCGTTTCAGAAGGGAAAGACCTTCCTTTTCATACGTTAGCCTTCTGATATTCTTTGTTGCTTCCCAGCCTAAATCGTGCCAATCTTCTTTTTGGAAGATGTTATCCTTCTTTCATTTTATTAATTTAGTTTTGATTTTCAAATATATTCTGAATTCTGAACCCTGGTGTGCCCAATATCTGCTACTGTGAGCTTCTCCCTTCCACACTCATGCAACTTTTGACAGGACTTGTAGATATTAAATCCATAAGTTTCACGAAAGTCATAACTGGTTGGAAAAGAAAATCCCTGTTGATGACTCCCTTTCTTCAGCCCCCCCAGCCTCTTCCTGAAAGAAAAAGTTGCGTTAAAAAAGTGAAACTCTGTTAAGAGTTAGAGCTCAGCTCAGCCTTTAGTAAGAAATTGAAGGTCCTATGATGATGTAGGTCATGAAAATATTGGAGGAACCTGCACTTATTATTGTTAGGAGAGCACACAGAAACTTATACTTGATTTGCTTCCAGAACAACTTATTTTGTAGAAAGACAGTAAGTGATAACAAAATTAGTGCTACAGGTAAGTTGTCATGACACAGCTTATTTTTCAGTTTCTTAGACCAAATGTAATAGCTTTTTAGAGACGTGACATCCTATCATGAAACCTTTGACTTCTAATGCAATATTTAATGTCAAAATTTCCTAGCAACATCATAATTGTTTATTCTCTCAGTTTTAGTATAGCTAATCATAAAACAAAGTGTTGAAAATATTTTCAGAGGACTTGAAAGAAAACCATCAGTATTGTGTGCAAATTCTTCCTTATTTAAAAAGAACAGAACTTTAAAGAACATTTAATTGCAGACTGTGTTTTGGTGTTTTTTTAGATAACAGTTAATATCCATGAATGGCCAAAGGTGCCAGAACAACTTGTGTGATTTCAAATGCATAACTTTAATTAGGAATGAGCTCTTAAAGGTCAATATCTTTTATTCCAGGGTTTAGCTGTGTGGCACACAACCAGTGCAATGATTTCTCTCTAAATATCAAGGGGAAAAGCGAGGGGTCACGTCTTGCGTGCCTGATTCACAAAGGTAGTTGTGTTGACTTCTGCAGAAGTGTTTGCAGGAGTCGGGCAGGCAGGATTTGCCTCTTGCTTCTGTGTGTTTTCCCCTCAGTCCCTTCTCTGCTTTACCCCACATAGCTGCTCTGTTCACATGTACAAAATAAAAATGGGCACTGTCATGGTTAATTTAGTGTTGAAATTGACCCACTGAAGTAAATGTCCAGTTTGAATGACCAAACTTGTATTTTGGGTATTATACGCACCACTGACTCTTATTTCACATGACTGCAAATTTAACAAGGATTTAGTAAAGACAGATGTAGTTAGAAGAAAGATGTCTCTTGGAGGCTTGGTGATAGCAGATTTAACTTGTTGCAGTCGGCAGGTGGTTTTGAGAGAGATGTTTCCAATGGTAGCCTAGCTGGGAGATGAAGGGCTTTGTGTTCCCGCTTTTCTACCAAATCCAGTAATACATCACTTGTGAACGGTGTAACTTAAAGGATCTTACCTTACGTTAATGGTTTCAGAAAAAGCAAACAAACCCCAGATCACCATTTTACACATCGCTCTCCTCAACCAAGGCAGTCACTTCCTCGAAGAGACTTCATAACTCCTTTCAAGCCCTCATGAAATTGTGCAGCTTCTCCTGCAAAAAGGAAGGTTCAAATGGATGCACTTTCTGCTTGGTACACCATCAGAGCCTGGAAGCTGTTCAAAAAATGGCAAATTCTCAGCTGTTTTCTATCCACCGATGCACAAAGCCTATTATTTCCCCCCTCCAGCTTTTCTCCCATTTTCAGTTCCCTCCGCAGATCTGAATGCTGCATGTTGGCTTCCATTTTGATCTGATTTTGCTCACCCTTTCACTCAGTGAATCAATCAAGTAATGTTCTCATTTGGGAATGCTAATGTTCAGCTTTCCACAGCAGTGACTTGAGACACTGTGACAATTCTATTTAGCTTATGGTAAATATTTCAGCAAGAAAAAAAAAATCCCTTGCCTTGCAGCTTAATAAACTGTCACAGCAGATGCAGCTGTGTAAAATGGATTTGAAATCCTCTTTACTTCTCTTTAAATATTTTCACTTCTGGCTTTACATTGTTTCCTGGTTGTTTAAAGCTTCTTTGGATTTCCAGCACCTCTCTTAAATATTAGGAAATCTTAGTCACAAAACCAAACAATACAGTGTAAATGGCTTCGGTTTCTTTTTGAAGCTAACATAGAGCTTGAAGTGGCCAGTGGGACCTTTTAAATCCCGCCTAATTACATGTTCTCTTAAGTGAGGCTATATAAAGCTCTTGGGGAAGTCTGCGGAAGAGAGTCACAGGGCATTTTCAAAAGGGAACTACTAAAATGTTAATTATCTGAACAACAACATTTTTACTTGGGGTCATTTTTCAGTTTTGACTTCCCACTGCAAAGTACAATTTGAGCAACGACTATTATGGTGCTAAATGGCAAGATGAATCTCATTGGACATTTATTAATGAGAGAATACAGGTTTTGATACAGATATCTTAACATTGCATACAACAAACTAAGTTGCATATTTAAATGGTTCCAACATGCATGAGAAATTGCAATGCTCTGACATTTTACGCTTTTCTGAGAAACAGTCCATAAGGTGCTGAAGAAGGCGAAGGGTGGTAAATTGGGTGTGGTAAATATAGTGGTAACACTGAAGTAATAAGGAAAGAGTAAGTAAAAGTAAGGTTAAGTAAAGACAGAGTGTAGGGCTATTGAAAGTAAAAATATTCTTTAGTTTTGAAAAGTTTTAGTGTCATAAGAAGTTGTGGTAGGGGGAAAAAAAGGGGATTTTGTGTGCATTTCCAAATGAGATGAGAATTGTCTGAGGAATTCTTTTAATACTACCAGTAACTATGAAACCAATGATATAAAAAAATGAAACTGGCTTTTAAAGTACAGAATGAAAGTTGTAGAAAGGTTGAGTCTTTGAATAATAGACAAGATAAACACTAACTACTGATGAGGAAATGCCCAGGGCCTCAGTACATTTGTCATTTAAACATCCGGGGGTATCCTAATTGAAGGTCTCGTGAAAATGTACTGGAAATCTCTCTGAAAGAGATTTTGATGATAACTGACTTAAGTGGTTTAATGAGAGTTGTCAGAAATGCTGGTGTCATGTTGCCCTTTTTGAGTCATCTAAGAATTGGAAATTCATACTCATCTCTATATGTTTTCAGCTGAAAATGGCAGGAACTTATTTTTGTTTTGAATGAAAAATATGTGGAAAAAAGAGAAGAGTTCAGAAAAATGGGCTGATGTGACATTAAGATTTTAAAATGACAAACAGTTCAAAGTTGAAATTATTATGGGAATCCACAGTGTGCAATAGACAGTTGAAGCAGAAAACTATTCGCAGCTTGATGATTTTTGTTCTAGCATATGTGTCTGCTGTCCATGTGTCCTCTGTCTGGAATAAGATTAAACATGAAATGAAAAGTCCTTCAAATGACAAGAAGCAAAAATTTGCGGTAGGATTAGTGACACCTACAACAAACAAATAGGGCCGTATAATGATGAGAAAGGACCATTTGGCATGGTAAATAGTATTTGCATCCCATCTGCTCCTTGCCTTGAACAAAAGTTTTATAAGCTTCGTGGTCTAGCACCGTTCTGGTAAAATTTGGAGAAGAGGAAGACGACAGTGAGGTGGTTCTAGGAAATTTGCAAGTGTTTCCAGCTATAAAAGATGGCCTCAAAAGGAGACTATAGAAAGATATTTGAAAATTCAACAGATGGAGAACTGGTGGGGAAAAGAAGAGGGTGGCACCTTAGTAGCGCACATGGGAACCGGTGATACAGGAAGACAATATTGTATTCAATTCAGAGAGAAGAGAAAACCGTTGAAGGAAAACAGAGTTGACAGGGTACATGCAATTAATGAGGAAAATTGACTTTTTGTGCAGCATTTTGAGTGGATTTCCATGGTGTAAAATGGAGGAGGTCAAGGCTGACAAGAGAAGATTGAAATACATTAGATACAAGGCCAAGGTGCTAATTTCATCTGTTTGGACACACAAGAAAGCCTTCCCCGTCGAAAATTTGTGTAGGAACATGGAGTGAAATTAAAATATCTCAGTGACGTGAGGACTTGGGAAAGATCCACATTAAAGGCAGTACCTGGGTTTGGGGTTTGAATTACAGATGAGATGTTAATGGGATTTATAAAGACTGAAAAATGAGTTAGGGCAGCAAGGTGGAAATTAAACGCTTTGATTTGTTCGTGCTGACTGTAAACTGATACCTGGCAACCCACAAAGAAGTCTCAGTACAACGTTCACAGCAGATATCTGTTATAAAGGCAAGGTTTTGTGCAAATTATAAGTCAATGAAAATCCTTTTTCTTGTTGTTCTGTTGTTTTCTTGATTTGTGTTCCCTTAAAGTAGCGAAAATTGCCATCTATGGAGTTAATCACACAAGGTACGCGATAGGCAGATGCTGGCATACCCATATTTTTTCCGACATTCCAGTTTTGGAGAGGCGATGATCATTCCTTCCAACGAGCATATGTGAATGAGAGTGTTACTCAAACTTCTTTGATACTATGCTTTGATTTTAACTTCTGCCAAATATTCAGTTGACATCAGCAGCTGTCTCAAACATTTTCAAACACAGTGATAGATGGGAAAATACTGTATAAAATAACAAATAATTGTGAAAGTTTTCCATAGAAACCACTGAAGGATAGCCGAGGCCTTCTGAAACCTTTTTTTTTTTTTTTTTCCTGGATACCTACAGATTAATTTGGACATGTCAGTAAAATGTTTTGCTTTGTTTTCTGGAAATTTAAGTTCACCAGGAAGTCTTATAGGACGTATTGGAATGTCAGTGTGGGACCAAATAACTTGTGAACTTGAGGTAAATATGTATGTTATATTGATAACTTCATCAGTGGAATTATGTCAATTAATTGTTTGTAGGAGTCAAGATTATTAAAAGCATAAAAATACAAAAAAACCTCTAGACCTTTTTTCAGATTATAAATACAGTTATTTTGATAAATTCACTTAAGCAGAAATTTTCCCAGTGTAAGAACAGTAACCAGTCTGTTGAATTGTCATGGATGATGCCCTATGCTGTCACTGTCTTCAGGTATATGTTGTTGCTTACGATGTTATAGAGACAGTCAGAAAAAAATACAGCTTTCATCTTGCATTGAATAAGTCAAAAATGAAAATTCTGAACTGACAGTTCTAGGCTTACAGTATATCTGTAACTTTTCTGATTTCTCCTATATATATTAAGGTTCAATTTCAGTCATTTTGGAACAAGTGCTATGACAAAGTCAGATGTGCAAAGCTCTGAAAGAGCCAAGGTTTTTTAACAAGAATATTGAGCAGCAGATGTATAATGGTATCTAACTACTTGATAGGAGCCCCTGTAATGGTGCTGCATTTGTGTGACAGAGCTAATACCTTATGTACGAGCGCAAAATCACCATTTCCACATTTGCTAAGGCCATGATATAGCCTGAAGTTCTTAACCTTAAAGTTGTAATTGGATTTTTGCTTATTTTCAAAGGAGAGCAAAGTGAATTCTTCTTTTTATAAAATGCCTATGTTCAAGAAGCGCTAAACGCGAATGAAACAAACTGTAAGGATTCGAACATTCTGAAAGGAAGCAGCAGAGTAAGCTCCTTGTCAGCAGACCGAGGCACATGCTATCACCGGTGCTGGAAAAAAAGAGGATTGCACAGCCACATCCTATCCAGCCAAACAGTTCACATTTACTTCAGATAAATTGTACATGACACCAACCTAAATCCAGAATTCCAGTGATATGAATATGAATTTACTCAGTGCTTGTAAACATCTTGATACAACATCAGTGCCATGCAACTGCAAAACACTTTAAAGATATACTTGATGACAGCCTAATGTAAGTTAGACCTGAGTATGTTACACCCTAACGCAGAGCTATGGTAATTGATTTGGCTACAGTTGGACATCTGTTCTTGAATATAAAACACTGGTGACTTTTGAGTACCAGCTCTGCGCCTCTTCTCTTGGTGTTTCCCCAGGAAAAAGAAAGAAAGAAAGGATCAATCCTGTATGAACATGTTTTAGATTTTCTGAGCCACTGGACCACAAGACCTGTTTGTGTACTGTGCAATTAGTGGTGTCCCTTTCCAACATGTGTTATAATTAATATTTCTCTTGTTCTAAATGGCTTTAACTTGCTACAGCTTGCATCGATGGTACTTATTTTTCAGCCAGCCCAGGAACATTGTGATCCCTTTAATACTGAATATGTATGATAATGGTATCGCATACCGTGAACTTATTTTCACTTTGCATGTTCTACTATCTTATAATCTGTGATTTTAAAAAATCAAAGTGTGCGCTAAAAGTTCCACATTAAAAACCATGTACATTTTATTATCGTTCAGCTTGTAGTTAAAAGCTGGAATCTTTTATTAAAGCATTTTATATTTTCTATGACAGCCTAAAGGACATTTTTAGATTAAAAATGTGTCAAATACAAGAGACCTTTCTCAGGATTTGATCATAACCCTGTTCATTGTTTGCTCTATTGGCTTTTTTTTGGCCCATCTTTCAGCGAGGGCAAAGGCACACTCATTGTCATTTATGGTAAGCTAATAGTCTATTTCAGGTTTGATTTCTAATGCTCTGTGATGTTGCAATATTTCAGTGGCAAAACTCCAGATGTTGATTTACTTTAAATTAAAAAAAAGCCGGTCCGTTGATCAAAAATAAATAAATATAATGAAACATACAAAGATAACTAACTAATTGAATGCCCACTTTTATATTTGACTTGAGGATTTTTTTTAAGACTTAAGGCTTTTTTTTAGTGCATATTTTGCAGGACGTAAGTCCAGAGGCACAAGTTGTTCTGGCACTATCCATATAAATTAACAAATTTCAGTTTTACACTAGCAAAATACTTGAGCATAAAGTTAACAGAACGGGGACATAATTGAGTGGGACTGTTTTCACGTTTCAAATCTGGAATGCCTTGCTGATTTATGTTGCTGTGCTTGATTAAAACCCCTTTGATTCCAGGTAGCTGTCCAAAGTACATTCAAATAATATAATGCATATAAGACAATGTAAAGCTGTGAAATAATAATGACAATAAGCTGTGAAATATGTTGCCATAGACAGTTGTGTATGGTAAAACTTTATGCCGGTTCAATAGGGGAGTAGAAAAGTTCATGGAAGATAAATCCTTTCAGCATTACAACATCCATTGAAACCTTTGAGTTATGTGTCTCTGAAATGTTTAGAAGGTGTTAAGAGTATTCAAGGAAGTAGCATATGTATTTTTATTGATTTTTATATTCTTGTGTTCTTTTTGACTCTGTCATTGGTGAACATAAGTTCCTGGGTTTGAGGGCCTTTGGGGTGACTTTCTACAACCATTTGTATATCTGAAATGCTGGTCATATTTTCAATATTATGTGATTTTAATAATCTGACCTCAGTGAAATGCACTTATGTAATAATATGGACAGCAGTAACATAAGAATGATTTGGAGTTACGTTTATGTAATTAGTTTTGGTGTCTTTAAAGCTATAATACCTCCAGCCTTTAGCTCGGTTCTGCAGCTTGAGGACATGCAATTCAGTACAAGGAGCAAGACAGACAGTATGCCAGTGTGCTCACAACCAGCTCATAAATATTAAAATGGAATGGAGAGTGGAGTACATGTTTTTACCAACGCAGGTAACAGTTTGCACATTTAACATAAAAAAATCTGGCTTTTATTCAGTTCCTGTTGGAATCCAGGAGATTCTAGATCCAAGTATAGTATTTTGGAGTAACCCAAACAATTTTGTCTTCCTGTCCCAGCAGAACTGATACCTGTTCTCCACGTCTGAACCTCTGATAAACTTAGTGTTAAGGTGGGGCAGCAAGAGAATCCAGATTGTTTTCTTCAAATGTGACTTAAGTTATGCTACTGTGACCAGAGAGTCTTCCCAGTTTCCAAACGCATAGCTGCTTCTCACCTTGTTTCTTTGAAAGTTAGCCTTTATCACTGGAAGCTCTGTGTGCATTTCTTCATATTTGCAAAGCTGGAAAATTACAGTCTAATTCTTCTACCTTGGATCAGGTGACTATACTTGCAATGGTAAATGGTGGTGCCCTGCGCACTTGGGAGATCCATAGAATCTATAAGAGTATTTTGTGAGTAAGGTGCCGCTCAGCACAAGGAACCCCTCAATGCATGCAAAATCAGACTTTTGAGTTGTTTGTTTATCGCTGGGGTTTTTTTAATGTATGAAAAATGAGATTCTCCATTATACTCCTTCTTCTGGTAGACATATCTGCTTTCCATACACTTGCGTGCATTGAACCTTATTGGGCTACGTGCTGGCTTTTATCGTTTCATGCAATGCAAATTTAATTTAGGAAGGAAAAGCACTCAGGTAATGCAGCAGGACTTTAATCAATGTGTGGATCATGCCTAGAATTCATGAAAGCACTGGAAAGGTGACCTCTCAGGTGCTGTGCTGTTTCCTGTACTCACCCTCAAGGCAGGAGGCGTGAAGAGGGGCATGGCAGTGTATTTTGGCTGTGCTTATTTGATATACCAGTCTAGGGACTGTAGCCAGCTGATACATATTAGTGTCCTTCAGTCTCATCTAAATAATGTCAGCGTGTAGGATGGTACAGCGAGTTTCCTTTGACGACTTTCTGCTTGGCCATTAGTGTGCCAAGAGAAGCTCTGCAGAGCTGAGACCTCAAATCTTGGTTTTTTTCTTCCGAAAAATCAAAGAAGTTTGCTTAACATATTAAAGATGGGCAGAAAGGCAACAGAGGTCCCTCTTGTAGAATTTTTGGGTTGCATTGAAAGCAGAGCTTAAAGAAACTGTCACAAGAGCTTGTGCCTGCAATATTTTCACTCTATTTGGCATAGGCAGCAGATTCAGGCACGCCGTTGAGACTTTGCATGCTTTACCAGGATCAGCCTCTGAGCTTTCTAGAGCTCATCTGTTTTTACTTTTTTATAATGATTCATTCCTGTATGTAAAAAAAAAATCCTTCACTGAATGCATGATTCTAACCTTGCCACTGATTGGAATTTTAATACAAAATGTGTGGACAATTACAATACTTGTTACCCATTCTGTCACTTACATAATCTTGTATCTCATAGTGTAGGTAAAAAAGAGAATGCTTTTGATTTAGATGGATTTCATATCACACTAATTTATAGCACAAGGAGCATTACTGAGTATGGCCTGGCACAGCCCTGCAAATTGCTTCATACAGCATCACTTTCTTTTGGATCAGCTATCTGTTTTCAATTTGCATAGAGGATACCTCATCTAAATTTATTGCACTGGAGACAAGTGAGTCAGACATTATCATGACTATACTGGCTGTGTGTCTCTGCCTACTGGTTTAGAGGGAGCAGAAATTAATTTGCCATTATTAATCCTATCTTGAGAGACTAAACATAATTTCATTCTACTAAAAATGTTACAAGCAGTTTGTTGCAAGATGTTTACTCACAATTTTGTGCATATATCATACAATATATTGCATATAGCACAGAACAGCCTGCTTTGCTCGTCTTTACTCTGATTTAGATTTGAATGTATCGCTGTCATGTTAGAAACAATAGCTTAAAGAAAAAAAATAAACAATTATATGTCCTTAACCATAGTCCCAGACACCTCAGCTCAGAGCTGTGTTTTGTCTCCAGTTCTGCTAGCACCAAATTCTGCGCAGGTGTCTTCTGCAGCATGCCTTTCTTCTCCTCATCCACTTGCTAAAGTTGTGCTGTATTCAACTTCCAGCCTATCTACTGAGGCTACCTTCTTGCTAGCCACCTTTTGTACAATTTACTTTCCCTTTAAACGAAGAACATTTATTTTTCTATCATTTCTCCTGGCATGCCTACACCTCTTCAAAACTGTCTGCTCAGTTCCTCCTCCGTTCTTTATCTGTACAACTGAGGAATGCAGTGTTTCTTCTTTTTATGTCTTCACCCTTCCTCTCTTTGTTGCAACAAATCCAAAACCTACTGGTAATGGCTGCCTCTTAATATATGTTCCACTAACACTATGTGTTTGAAATGTCTTTCCCTGTCATGAAAATTCTGTTTTAACAATGCTCTTCCCGGGAGGTCTATTAATCCAACAGTAATCCAATAGACAGAACAGCCAAAATAATACTCTGCGCTTGGAACATTTTCATTCTTCAGGTAACCTAGAGCTTTATTTGTATAAATAGTATTTTTTAATTTTGAATTAAATGCTGATTATTGTAAGACCATGTCATACAATATAATTTGCTCAATGTCAGGCACTCTTGCAGCACGCAGTGGTTAGATGAGACCGAAATGCTTCAGAGATGAAAGTCAGCCGCTCAAAGTTTGCAAACTTAGAAGTATCTTTTTACAGGGTCAATGCCTAAATGGTTTCTACTTAACAAAATTTATACAAGATATTTTCCACCTATATTCACACAGGCAACTGAACCACTTTATTTTACTTTGAATTTGCAATGATATTCTGCTAATAACCTGAAATTTTGTTATCTGGTATTTCATTTCATTTTTCAAATGAGATGATTAAACATCTGGCTAATATTCTAAAAAGCACTTTTACTTAACAATTATTTAAAATTAAGTTCAGTTAACATTTCTAAAAATTCTATTCTTTCTTGTACTGTAGCTTGTATGTTCTGTAACTCTCCTTGCATTTTTATTGGAATTACTTTTCAGTGCTTCTTTTCCGAAATTACCTCAAAGCATTTTGCATGATAAACATGGATTTGCTTTTTATATCTCTCTTTGGTTTGGAGAACAACTGCTTTCACTGGCATTTAAAATATAATTTTAGTTGTGGACAGATTTGTTAGCTGTTTGAAAGAATCCCCCAAAACTTCCTGTATATCCCGACAGACAAAGAGTAAGAGGTGATTTTCAGTGGTTTTGAGATATGCTTTAGAAGGTTTTTCTTGTTGAGTTTTGTTGATAAATTGAGTAATAATTTAAGTGAGTGCATTGTTCAATTAACACAGCTTTCATCAAATCCCAATAATTGTATTAAATCAAATAAAAATGGTAGATTTGTCTAGGTAGAGGTAATGATGTTTTGCTATAACAACAAAGTCCTAAGGACACAAGCGAAACAGGTTTGTAAATAGTACTAATACCTTTTTGTTAGACCAGCTGATATAGTTGCAAATTTATACCATTTTTAATTATCCAAAGAAGGATTTCTGTGCATGAATGCTTGTTTGTTTTATCAGTTATAGCATTTAGCCTAATAAATTATTAGGCTAATAAAATATATTTTACTCTACCTACAAACCTGTTTTTGTCTCCATAGACACAGGACATGGTTGTATATCAGTATTCTGCTGTAAATATATACTGATGTTTTATCTTTATGTTAGTTTTAGTTGGTTCTTGGTACACGTTCCCTTATACATACATTGATTGATGGATGCATAGATAGGCTCTGGCATATTAAGAGCATTGTACATGTGAGTTTTTGTTTAGGGGATTTTTGCCTTAATTTTTTTCTCCCCTGTAGTATGAAAAGATTATTTTCCCCCTTATATGCCTTCTTTGTCTTCTAGTTGGTAGTCTGACATTAGACAGGTAGATTGTCTGCCAGTGATTTTAGACACTTTGAGCATATTTTGTTCTTTTTCACATCTTGGATTTCTATATTCAGCTTTGATCTCCATTATGTACTTATACATTTGCCTAAGGAATGTTTGAGATTTAATATAGTCTGCCCCTGTTTTAGGATCTTGCATTTTGCTTTTATAAGAAGATAGCAGCAGAAACTTAATTCAGTACTGAAAAGCTCATGTGTTGAAATTCTGGCTACTTTAAGGTACAACTTGCATTTATCATAAAACCAGAACATTGGATAGCAAGGTGTGGTGTAAATGTTTTACTGACATCTCTTTTGGATAGATGTATCAAAGATTCATAAGCAGCAAAGCCATGAATGAGTTATGTAGGTCATCCAAGTGAGTGCCTTTGTAACAATATAGTCATGCCTTTAGCGTGTGTCACAAATATTATGAGAGAAAATAACCTTATTAACAATGGATTTAGGGATTTTTTTTGTTGCTATTTTCTTATCTAGGCACTTGCACAGGCAGATTTCCTTAGTAACATGAACCTATTTGTTCTAGTCTCAGAGGGTGAAAACAATTTTAACTTACTAAATTCAAGAGACCCTTTGAAATACTCTAACAAAACTTTTCTATGAACAACAATAAAATGATTAATAAGATCTGGTATCTTGGGGCCACCTATGCTTGGACATCAATGTTGTATGGCCCACTGAGAGTCCATGAAACCTGTACTGCTCTCTGGAATGGACCATCTACTGCCTCACAAGTATGAGGCAGTGAGTGTACCATTTGCCCGGGAACAAACATTATTCCATCTATTATGCTTTTCGTGCTGAAAAGTGAGGGTGTTCTGTGGCTTTTGTTTCAGATTTAAGAAAAACAATGAAGAAAGGTAACGTGGATTATAAAGTATGAGCTTCAGCATAGACTGGACGGTGGACGGTATAAGCTAGGCTATCACCCCGGGTTAACGTTTGAGAGAAGCCGGGGTGCCCCAGCTGCAATTCCATGACGATCCCTTGGATTGAGCTCGTGGAGGTCCACAGGAGTTGCAGGCAGTTTTAGATAGCAGTCTGGTTTTCCTTAATCTTGAAACCTTGCTCACACTTGCTCTTTAGCAAAAAGATGGATTTCTTACATTTCAAGATGTAGTGACTAAAACCTAACTGATCGTATCATATACACAGGGAAGAGTAATCCGGTGTATTTTTCAGACTGGAATTTCAGTTTTGGGAGAAGGAAGGTTGTCTTGTTTCTCAGAGACATTTTCAAGTGCTTGCTTTCTGAAGCTGTTCATGTAACAGTCCGAGATTGATGCAGTTGTTTCACTGTGCAACGTTTTGCATCTTCCTGTGAAGCACTGACTACCAACTAGTGTTAAATATATGATAATGGCCTAGTGAAATCAATGCTCTGCTTCTGTACTCAGCACCAGTGAGTAAATGGTACACGGCAAACGTTAATTTTCTTATGCGTGTCCTAACTGTGTGTGTACTCCAGACTGATGTGCTATTGAGGTAGTAAAGTATCATTACAGGTTTTTGAAGTTGGAAAACTAAGACTGTGGAGAAATCTTATGGGAGTCACTGAAGTGTATATATGGAAGACCACATGGGAACTCTTCCTTGGTGAACACCATTTTGGAGGTGGATAAATGGAGAAAAATAATACCTAAAATTTTGATTGGTTGCCCCATACAGGAAAACAGTAACATAGTTGCTGAGTTATCTGAGAGCAGGATCAGACTCTTAAATTGTTTCACTGAAATAATTTTTTGATTCAGTTGAAAAACTATGGACAAAACTGAAGAACCCTACTCTGATTTCCAAAACAAAACTGAAGAACCCTACTCTGATTTCCGACGTGCCAATGCGACAGTTGGTGCTTGATTTCACGCTTGACCTTGCATTTTCTCTACTTCTTCAACGCAGGAAAGAAAGCAGAAATCTCATCTGAGAATACACATTCTATTAGATAGTTCTCTCGTAAAAGGCTGATCTGCCCATCCTCTTGCCGTCTGCCATGTTATTGGTTTGCCTGCTGCTTTCCAGTTATTCTTGGCAATAGAGGACAACACATTATAGCGTAAAGCAGGAGCCTGAATTGGCTCAGGAGCAGCTTTAAAACTCTGGGAATGTGAAGGTGGGTTAAAGCTGTCAACCTCTCCTTTCCTGCCTTGGCACAGAATCCCACTCCATCTACCTGAACTATTAAACTTGTTCACCGGACAGGATTTCCAAGTCTCCAAGCTTTAATTTGTTACTGCAACAATTATATGCATTTAAATTATCTAAGGGACATTTTAGGACTGAAAGCTTTTTTGTTACCTACATGTTATAAATATGACAAACCTCTGTTATTCTATCAAAAAAGTCACAATTTAAATTACTCTACGCACAGTGTAATGCTTTCCGGAGTTGTTCCTAATGAAGGTCAGGTTTATGAGATAATATGCTATTATTGGATGGTTTCTAGCTGCTTTGTATGCTTTATGCATTTGACAGCTCAAGGAGAAGCAATTCATTTACACAGAAAATGCTTCCCCGTAAGCAAACCAGAGCATGCCCACAGCCATATATAGAAGTGTGTTGGTGGATTGATAATGTTTCAGTGGTAATGTTTTTGAAATGTGCGTGTTCTTAAGCACTGATTACTAGGTCAAACAACAAGCATTTTATGGTTAGAAGGGGACTTGCTTTTATTTCTTAATACCTGTCCTGCTTTCTGTCTATGCTAGGCAGGGTTAGTTTTGACATCAAATAGGGGAAACAACGGAGAGGTGGTGTCTTAGTTGAAACACAGTTGTGACAATACATGAACAGAGGGAAAGGCTGTAATGCCCCTTGCACAGTGAACACCATTTGGCTTGACAAGGTGCACCATTTATTTTACTGGGAGTACACTGAGTCAAGATAAATTACATTCCAGCAGGATAAATACATCTGTGGGAACATCGTGCTACTGAGATTTGGAAGCCTGGGCTAGCTCGTTTAAAGTTGGGTTAGGTATTATCTGTAAACTGCTCTGCATTCTTTGGCATAGACATTTCCTAGGAGTGCATATGTACTTATTTTGTAAGGTCCTTCTTGGCCCTTACAACAGTGTGTGTTGCCCTTTACATGCAGCTTACTGAAGAGCTTCAGTTTAATCTTTTAACCTGTGCTCTTCAGGTGAAAGCAAATGAAAAATCTGATAGGTTTCATTAGAACTAAAATTTTTGGGTGTGTTTATTTTTCCGGTACTGACATTTTGGTACTTTTAAACATACTTATGCTGGAAGGTTAAAGCAAGTAGAAGTATGGTGTGATACATGCAGTAGCTTCCTGCATTAGCCATTTAGAATATCTATATTCACAGGAACATGGAAAGGTCAGCTGAATCAATCGTACCTTTAGACATAGCTTTCAAATGCATATCCTCAGAAACACTGCTTAGTGGCATTTTAGTAACAACCTGAGTTTTCACTTGACCATAGCACAGAAGTAAAAGCAAATATTACAAAATGCTGGAAGCAGAACCTGTATCAGAATGAGAGCCAGGCACAGACAGCGCTTCTTAGCTTCTTCATGTACTGAAGACTAGTTTTTATTTTTCTTTTGGTGTTGATGCTGGTTGGGAAGATGCTGCTGGCTTGTATACTCAGATGTTTCCGGCTTTATTGCATTCCCTGGGAGTGAAACTTGGACTTTTACAGGAACAAGTCTAGAATCAGAATGCACCCAAAGGCTTCCTAATGATTAGGTTTCTTATAACCCAGACTTGTCTCCCAAACAATCTAAATAATAGTTTTAAAAGTTTGCAATATGCCGTTATGAGCTTTTGTTGTAGTTCCTGAGGGGTGAAGCAAGACTTCAGAGGAGGTAAATTTGTCAAGTAAAACCTGTGAAAAAACTCTGCTGTGATTTAAGAAAGGGGAAGTGTATACATAAGCACACGTCCAAAGATAGAAATTTCAAAAGATCTGTAAATAAAATAAGGATTCAATATCCTTCATATAAAATTGTTTTGAGAGATATCTTTCGGCTTGTCACTGCTCTCAGCAATGTTTCCTCTTGGAGTGAAATTCATCTCAGTACTAAAATCCAGGGTAGGTCTTTCCACATCACTTGGGGCTTGTGCAAATCTTCTGTGGGGATTTGGTGACTTGTACGGCTTGCGCCATTACTTATCTTCGGCTCTAAGGCAACATTCTATAAACTGATCTTGAACGTAGCAAGTCCCGTAGTTGGGACAGGCTAGGTCAAGGCTCAGCAGTACAGGGTCTGACATAACGTTTAAGTAGTCTGGAGGTTTCAGTATGCCTTTGAAAGTGTTACTAAGGAATTAAGTGACCTATAGGAGGAGGAGGAGACTGTCTTCTCGATAGCCCCTCTTTGTGGGAAGCAGATGTCATCTACTTATTTTTCTTACACTTCAGCTTTTCAGAAATTGAGTATCTGAGCTTTCAGAGTGAATTTCGTTGTTGCTCTATGGCAGACATGAGGCAGAGTTATGCTTATTGATTGTGAATTGTTTCAGAATCAGCTGTAGGAAGAAGAATGCCTAGTTTTACGCTGTCATATTATTTAACTGGGTACATTAAAAAGCACATTAAAAATTCTTAGTACCTAAATAGAAGATGTTAATAAAGTCAACTTGAGTACACAGAAAAAAACCCCTTAAAATACTTAAATCAAATTTAATTATTGCAATTATTTAAAATAATGTAACAAATAGTTCAAGTGCCTATATATTCCATGTGTACTTTTAAAAGCAACATAACCAAAGGGAAAGTACTTCCTGTGTATCAAAGGATGTTGAAAAGTAATTCAGTCAATCAGTAGACTTTGTGTAAATTTAGATGTTTGTATTTTGCACCCCAGAGAAACACATTAAGAAAAATGAAATATCAAGTTTTCAAATGTCAGAATGTGGGATATCTATGGAAATTTTATTCAGCTCCTCAATGAATGTACAGTTGGAAAGGTTTTAATTACCAGTTCACATAGAGTTTTTTTCCCCCCACAGGACCCTTGCCTTTTACACTGTGTGTGTGTATATATAGTTTATATATGCACTTATACACAGATGTACAGTGGTCACCATGGGGTTAATTGTTCAACATTTCCTTGTACTGGATCATACGGTACATGCCCCTAAACCTTATTTACTTTGCCATCCAAACCCCGCAGAGTACAAAATTACTAATTTCCTTGTGTGCTCCTTTGTTACATGCTTTAGCTGTAGTATTGAACTGCTTCACAAACCCTAAGGAATTTATCTTCACAGCAATCTTAAGTTTCCTTGTTTCCCTTTCATTATTTATTTTTAGTGCAGAAGTTTTAAAAATTTAAAGTAGAAAGTTTTCACTAATTTTGAGTGTCAAGTTTGCTCCAGTTTTCCATTGGTCTTAGTATTCATATAGTAATTCTTGAATTCAAAGCTCAGTTCCTGTTGATTTGAATAGTCAGCCCATTAGTTTTATAAACCCTTGAGCTGCAGATCACTGGGCTCTGGGGAATTTTTTCACCATATACTTGCTTTATTCTTATACTGTATCTGAAACATCAGCTATTGGTCAGTATTAGGCTCACTGGAGAGAAGGTCCACTTGATTTGATATCACCGTTGTTCTTTTCCAAAGGACAAAACTGACTCATTCACAGCACTTGGCCTTTTTCTAATGAAAGAGTGGGTCATTTTGTCTGGGAGGCAAAGACAGGGGAGAAGGAAAGGGAAAGGAACACAGCGTATGTGCATGTTACGCAAGGCAGCATTCAAATTGTAGTGTTTGTGCCTAAAGGATCTGAGCTGTGTTGCACAGCACATCTTTATTTTATTTGCTACCTTTTGGAGCGCTTTGCTTTTCAGTCTTAACCTTTAACACAATTATTTTGTGTGAAATTTCCTACTTTTTTGAGTAAACAGTAAAAAAAGAAAAATTCTATCATGTGGAACCACACTGGTCTTCACATGGGACTTTGAATTATATAGCACTGCTTGATCTAACTCAGCAAGTTGATAAGCTGTTATTTTTTCCAGGTAGACTGGCTGCTGCAGATAGAGGCCATAGGATTTTAAACTGTACTACTTGCTGACAGCAGAAGAATATTGAGAATCATATCCATATGTTGTGTAGACATGGTGGGCTTTTGTCATGCACCTATAAACAGAGGGCATCTCAACTGATAAAACAGCATTATACAATATCAATGCTGTAATTATTGTTTCTGTTAGAAGGATGAGAATTGGTGCATCTCAATACTTCATTATCAGCTTGAATATTCAGAGGAAAAATTTTATTTGTATTTGTCTGGGAAACAGGCCCACAGTATTCAGTTTTTCTGAAAGAAAATTTAAAATAGTTCTGGTATTATTTACAGGTGAAACTAACATTGATGGAATAGTAAATAATAAGGTACATAACTGTCACTGAGCAAATGCAAAACTGTACGTTGAGGAACAAAGAATTCAGATAATTTGTAAAGAACATGGCATTGCATTCCAGAATGCCAAGAATCCAACTTACACAACTTTAAATAAGGGTGAGTTTACATGGCTTGTATGACTTATGTGATCTAAGCTACATTTAGTGAAAAAAGAAGAAACAATGACCGGCCATGGTGGTTGTCCATGAGTGCTCAACATTAAGTCAACCCTAAGTCACACTGTTTCTTTAGAGGCAGAATCACCCACCTCATTACTATACAATTGCATGCACCCCTCCCCCCAACCAAACAAAAACCAAACAAGCAAAAAAAATCTTAAATTATCATTCAAAGTCAAGCAGGTGCTAACTTGTGGCTGCCATGTCTTAGGAGTATCTGGACTGTAAACAAGATGATACTGGTGTAAATAAATGTAGTGCAATATGTGCATTACATTTGTGCTGTTTTGGGCTTAGAAGGGACTGCATTTATAAGCTTCATTGGCATCACATTAACTTCATTTCCTGTTTCTAGAACTATCTTCTGGAAGTTTCTGTGAGCTATTCCAAGTCCTTCTGTGCTACCTTAAGAATTTGAGCAGAACCATAAAGAATGAAGCCAAAATCCTTCAGCCCTCGGGGAACACACTTTGCTTTCTGGGAAGCTACACTGAGTCTGTTAGAATTACCACTATTTCCAGTAATTGGATGATTATCTACCTATTGCTAGTGCGGTGTCTCTGACCTACACCGACATTGAATTTTAGTGCTGGACAACGATACACATAGGAGTTGCTCAAAACAAATCTAGCCCAGAAGAGCAGTTAACATGGCTGTTATCCTGGAAGATATTTGGGTTGGGTGAATTTATGAAAGTATAGCAACGGGACCACACAAATATTATAATAGGTAAAGCCATGGAAGCTTGAAGATCACTAGAAAATTATGATTGAAATGTGCACAGTTGCTGAATGTCTAGGATTGTCTAACACACCTCTATAATGTCACCTCCAGCACAGTCACAGAATCATGTGGGTTGGAAGGGACTTCCAGAAGTCAGATAGTCCAACCTCCAGCTCAAAGCAGGTCCAGATGCAGCATGTCGCTTGTGGCCGCGTGCAATGGGGTTTTGAACACTCGCAAGGATGGAGATTCCACAACTTCTCTGGGCAGCCTGTTCTTGTGTTTCATCCTCACTCAGTTTTTCATTAAGAAAAATGATAATAATTATTTGAACCTTCTGGAAGCCAATATTTTCTAACTGGCTCTTGTGTGAAAAATACGAACTAAATAAAGAATAAGAAAAAAATTAAAGCATCTACAGTCCAGAGTCATGGGGGGAATAAGGGAGTGAACTGAAATAAAAGTTTTCCAAACAGTACATACAGTCTGGTTACCAGAGATTGCTTGCCCCGGGACCTTATAATTAGAACACTAGACTTTTTTTGACCTGTGTTCAATCAGTCACAGGGTGAGGATCTGTGGATTGTTTCCAAGGAAATTGCAAAGCACAATTAGGAAAAGCAGAAGAAAAGTTAATATATGTTCTACAACAGTCTATGTGTGTGAAAAATTTTTGAGGGGATCTGCATCTTCACTGGAAAATTTGGTGGACTGCAGATTTTTAAAAGTTGAAAACCATTGAACTACAAAGATGTGAACAGGGAGGATTTCTGGTTGATGTTAATTGTTATAGACCCTTTCATGACTTCTGACAATTTACATTACCTGAAAATCTTCCCTAAAGGTGTATTAATGATCTTAATTTTTTCTTCCTTCCTGAATCACAGAACATTTCTTTAAAAAGGTAAATATTTCTGATGCTCTTATGTCTCTGTTTCTTATTAGAAGTTGTCCTCCATAGAAAATCTTCAAAAAGTGGGAAGATGTGTGTGGACTACAGGAAGGTAAACAAACTTTGACAGTAAAGGGTACTTGCAATTTATTCATAGGAATTTCTGTCCTATTATTAAATTTGTATATATAGGACATGAAGAACATTCTACTATGTGCTTCTTGAGATATTAAACATTCCTCAGTTTCATAAAATTAAGTAGATTCATAATTTATGAGTATGCCTTCCTCGTAGAAAAGTGAGTCTGTGGAACATTACACAAAATAGTGTTTATTCTTCCCAGTTTTAAGCCTGATGGCGGTTAAATGCAGTATAGAGGTTACTTTAACTTTTTTCTAGAGACTGAACTGGCTTTACCTTGCCATAAGGGGATAATTCTTAGGTGGTGCTTGTTACTTCATTACAGCTACCTTGAATCAAGCAGTGCCTCAGCCAGATTTTAGGATTATTCATATGACTACTCAATTCAAATAATGTTTCTATGCTAGGTGAAATGTTATCATCTGAAATAAGAGGCACCTAATCATCCTTGTTTATTGATGGTGACAGCTTACGGCCTATTCTTTTTCTTTCAACAAGCAAACAAACAAAACCACAACAAAGCTAAACAAACCCCACACAGAGGATTCAGCCTGAACTGCTCTAAAATACTGTAGAATTACTAATTATTAGATTCAACCTCTGCATGTAATAATACTACTTTTTTTTCGTATTTAAACTTAAGCTGGTATATTGTTAGATTCTCTAATTAAACGTTATGTATGGGCTTCTAGTACAAAATACATGACTCTTGTTTTGCTTTCGTGCATTCGTATTATGCTTCCACTTAACAAAGCTTACCAGCAGGAAAAAATGATAAAATACATTCAAGACTACTTTGATCTTTGTCCTCCCCATTGAATAGTTTTGGTTTTGATGTTGTCCTGCTGTTCATTTGCTTGCTCACATAGCCTAGGAAGATGAAAGATAGAATCAGTACTTTAGAATCTCCTATCAGTTTTTGCTGAAACATTTATCAGTGGTTCTTCCTCTTTTCTCAGGTCCCATGTTCTGTTTAGCATCACCAGTCCTCCCTTTCAGTACTGATTAGTGTATTTCTACTTCGGAAATAGTGTGTTCCGTTTATCTTTCTGCAAGGTTCTCACGCCTTGTTGTTTGACATTAAAACATAAGATTTCTGGATTAAAATGAGAACAACCACTGTTACTGCTACTTCTGTCATGTGTTGTTACTGCCTCTGACACGCTAGGTTAGAAGTTACTATAAAAAGCAGAGGATACATTTCATCATGCACCCGTCTAATGTTGCGTTCTGTACCTTAATCAAATATCGGAAAACAGTTCTGCCAGTGCTGGTGTTTAACTGTATTGAGGCAGAATTTAAGTGAGTATTATCTTCTCTCTATTTCATGGTCCAAGCTCAACTCTATGCTTCATGCATTAACCAGAATTTTTTTTTTTTTTAAACAAATTTATTTGGCTATTATTTTAAAGATGCTCAGTGGAGTGTACAAAATGCAAAACAAATTAAGATGTACTGAAAACCATGAAGCTGAATGAGACTCATTTGGCAATATCAACACGCATTCAAAGTGTTTTGGTCTCCTTTGAATGCATACCTCACGTGAGTAATTATCTTAACTCGGCCTTTTCAGTGGGTTGACTGCCAAGGCAAAAACAACAAAGAATGTCTCGTGTTCAAGGTGGAAGTCCATACCTGTATTTGCAGTATTGTTTTTGAAACTGAATTTTCATCCTGGCAGGTGAAACCAACACAGAAGCCAGGAAGCAATAGTGTTTCACAGACAAGTACATAGTGCAGCACTACTGGTGCGTTTCTAATAAGGTGAGGTAATAGTTTTTCTTTTTTTAATGGTTTGAACTTACTATCATTCTGCAACCTATCGCTTTTTCATGTCCTGCCACTTCTAAGAAATAGACCTGAACATCATTCACCACCCTCTGTCCAAACAAAGAGCCTGAATCCAATTTATTAGAACAGAATGAATATAGCCTTTAACTTCTCTGCAGAGATACTATTGTTAATTAAATCAAAGTCCTTTCCATATGCAGCGCTAACAGTTCTAGCCCTGCATCCATTCTCCAAACAGTATACGACATTGATGGATAAACTCAATTAAAGCGTGAGCATTAGAGAAGTAATGTGGAGAGCTGAAGTGATCTTTACCAATCCACCTTTAAAAATTGCAATAAATATTTCAAAATGAAATGTTCATAAATTATGCTGAGGATACCCGTTAGTGAGATTGGATGGAAATTCAATTCAATTATTCTAAGTAAGTTTGCTTTTGGTTAGGCAATGACGTTTGTTTTCTCTCCAATTATGTTATAGTATCTTACAGATAGATTAAAAACAGAATGGAACTAGTGCAAAAAACACTTCTGCTTTTTCCATAGCTAACAATGAAGTGGGATCCCTTCTGTGATTCAACATTTTCTTGCAGTTCGCCTTTTTCAGGTAACAAATACTTTTATACAATATGGAGAGTATCTAAATGTATACAGTAATTGCTGTTAGAGTGCACTAACTCCTAAAGCAAAACACCGGGACTTAAAAAAAATACACATACACAATTTTAATAAGCTGAATTACTTCCTCCAAATGTTAAAACTGTGCTTGGGGATTGACCTATTGATTGACACTTGAAAAATTAGTTGATTTAGCAATGAAAAAAAAAAGAAAACCAAAAAGAAAAGAACAACTCCTTGGCTAAATCCTCCTGTGTTTACTAGTAAAGTGAGATGTCGGTGTCCTTGTTGTGTCCGCTTGCACAGGGGGTGCTGATTTTCAGTGTATCCTTTTCACTAACTTTCCTTCACAGAAGAGCTTAAAAAATTGTTTAACCACCTGGGCAAGATTTTCCTCTGCATAGAGGAAACTGTCGGGTAAAAGATTCATCATTAAGGATCTTCCCATTCCACCAGTCTCCTGAAGCTAGATCTTCTTTTCTGGACTACAGAGATGGAGGTACAACTCAGTGCAGACCTCGGGCTGTTCTAAATTATTACGCTGGGAACCGGGTAGTCAAGGAACTACAAAGGAAGTGTCAAGCCATGTTTACGGGGCATTGTTTTTCTGGTGAACTGTTTTTGACTTGGGTTCTTATTGTTTGATTTATAGTTTTAGGTTTGTTACTTTATAATCGTCGGGTTTTAATATCTTTTACAAGAAAAATCTGCGTAGTCAAGAGTGAAGTTTTAGGAGACGAATTTTCAAAATTTTCTCATCTTTAAACCTTCAAAACAGAACTTTGCTGAAACATCCATCTTCAACACTTTTTAATCAGTGCTGTTCCTAGGCTGAAATGTTCATTTTATGTCAGTGAAATATTTCAATAGACATGATCTGAATGTTTTAGATTTATCTTATTAGGATTTACACAAGCTTTATTTTGGACTTGTGTGTATTTTAATAATTCAGATAGCTTCAATTTTTTATTCAGATTCAAGAGACTTCTGCTTGATTTTGCCAGGGTAGAATTGAACCAAAAATATCCACTTTTTTAAAGAGCTGTATTTAAAGATGACTGTTTAACTCACACTGGAAATAATTAAATTACTTCAGACCACATGGGATAACTTTATTGGAATTGAAATGTGCTAATTTATTAAGAGCTGCAAGTATAAAAAAAGGGGAAAAAACCTTTAATAGCACATCAATATTGAATGTATTGAAAACGGATCCTCGGCCAATGTTTTTCTAGACCCTCAAAAAAGCATTTCTAATGTTAACAGACACTTTCTCCCATCTATCCTCCATTTGTTAAAGCCCCCTAAAATGATAATGGAAAAGATGTCTGTGGATGTGATGAGGTAATATATTTAAATCACTTTTCTCTGAAGATTAGAGTGACACACAATATTTTAAACCTACCAGTCTCAGTGATGGGTGCATGAGGAAAACTTGCACATCTAATAGTTTTTATTTAATTAATATGCAGTTATCTTGCATTTGGGAGGGTGCTCTAGAGGCTAAGGTACTTGGCTTGGACGTAAAAAACCCCGGGTCAGTTTTCAGTTAAGACACAGTTATCCTTTGTGGCGTGGGGTTGGTCATCTCCATTTGCCTGTGCCCTTGTTCTCCATCTGTAACGTAAAAATTGTATTTCCCTCCCAGAGCTTTATAAATCTAAAGAACTGTTCATAGTTGTGACAGATTCAGATACTGTGGTGGAGTGTCTGGCTTCTGCCTCCACAGACAGATATTAAATTCAGGCAATTTGAGAAAGAATCCGCCAGATAACGTTAACCACATCACTTACAGGAGGTACTGATGCACCTAATAATCGTGCAATAAAATAGTGACCTTTACAAGAATATCCACTTCAAGTACAATAGGGGCAAATCAGAACAATCTATGTGTAACCAAATTATCTTTGTCAGTTGGTACAGCTGTGTGTGACCCAATTAAGTGAACACTGGACGGTAACGTCAGTACCAGATTTAAAGGCACAGCTAGCCTTTTTTTGATCTGCCTGTTGAATGGACAGAATTAGGCCAGATTCAGGTAAGAAATATTTCTTACTGTGGGTGGTTTAGTCTATATTTTTTCTAAATGCTAGGAAGGACGAGAATGATTGGGTTTTTTTTTTTTTTCAGTCGCATAAATACTGACCATAAATGCACTTGGGAGCATGAAATAGACACTGCTGACAGCCACTAAGCCTCTGCTCTGCAGCTACTGAACCCTGCAGTTTCTGCCTGTGGGCATGCTCTTAAGTCAGATGTGGTGATAATGTTTCACTGCTAATGACCTGGCTGGAGCCCAACTTTGACCAAAGCTGCACAGGTGGGATTTTAAGCAACGTGCCTCTTTCTTATTTCAGAGTAGATTTTTGTCATTGGTAACTTGAACAGAATATCCTACACAGGAATATTTTGGGAGTTGCACTCCGTTTATGTATCTCTGCATCCCCTAATGTAGGTGAGGCTAGTGGCTAAGCCGCTTACGATATACGAAATGAGGCAGTGCAGGGTGTCGAACCTGGGTGTCCAGAAGTTTGCAAAAATTACTCTGGAGATTCTTTCTCTGTTTTGCTTTTCAGATATAGGAAAACCAGGATTATGCAGTGAACTACAGAAGAGACATAGCTGCTGATGAATATTTAGCTGTATTTTACACTTTGCTGATGTAGATGACTTCCCATGCAGTCTCCTGTTGACTTTTCTTACATACGTAAGTTTTGTAACGATGTACGTGCAGAACTCAGGCTCCCTAACCTGAGCCTCATTCCTATAGGTCGAAGGAAATTTAAAGGTAGGACAGCTGGTATAGTATCACCTAAGTTCCTATAAAAGTTTAGATTTTAGTCTAGTTTCATAGGAATTTTTAGTATGCAATGGAAGATGCATAATGGCCTATTTAAAAACCAGCTTTAAATAGCCATAGCGGTAATCATTTTAATTTCAGAAGGTGATAAAAAATTGGGTTTGCATGTTTAAAAAAAAACCCCACATATAAACCAATGACTGAACCTTCAGCTAAGCATTCTTATTGTAAATAAACAGCCCCAGATTTCTTTTCAGTCTCTTAAGCTGCTTGCAGGCGCTGAGGTTTTTCTCTTCCTGTATTGTATTTGAGAAATTGGCTGTGGAGGATGTACTGGATGATCCAAGCTTCAAACAGATCTTTGACTTTGCCCCTTTCAGCCAGCCATCTCTGCAGTGAAGTATGACTTGGCATCAGCTTATCACACTTATTTTCCTTTGACCTCTGGAAGGTGCTATTCTGTGAACAAAAGATCAGCGCGTTTGGTGGTCATGCCTTCTGCGAGTTCCTAGTGCTAGAGTTCTGGCTGTGCAGAGCCTGAAACAAATGAGCTCCACAGTGATTTTCTCAGGAATATGAACAATAAAAAACAAACCCCGAGGTCACAAATCACACCAGTCTCCTTTAGAGGCACAGTTTGCAAGTTGGATGGTGCTTTGTCAGACATTTCAGTTCTCAGAGAGTGACCTTGTCTTTGTGAACTGTTTCTGCCTGAAAATGGGGTGCAAAAACTGTGGTCGCTTCATTAGAACTGACTGTCAGACAAATTACCATCCACCTAGCAGTCAGTTAGGAAACCTCTGATGTGTTTGCATGCCCATCTAGCATCTAGAGAACCTACTTTGTACACAGTGCAATTCTCTTCTCTTTTAGTGAAACGTTAAAGAACGTTATTTGGAGGCTTTTCTGAAGGAGAACTGTTAATAGACTACTGGATGATGAACCGGATAGGGTTCCAACGTTTGGACTAGTGATAATAGTTCGATCATTTTATCTGGACTATAGATTGTGCTTTTTCCCTCAGCACTAGAGGGTTTTGGCATGTTCAAGAGTTCTCATAAAGTTTTGGACTAATGGATTCCTCCCTAGAAGGATAACTTCCTGAATTTGTGTCACACATCACTGTACTCTAGTAGTGTTCTCGGGTTTGTTTATTTGGATTATTGCTCTTTTTTATCTTTTTTTCTGCTTTGTCAATACTTGGCCAAAAGAGTATGCGTTTTTGTGTTTTGTTTTGTTTTGGTTTTTTTGTCTTGTGAATCTCCATTGTTTTTTATATTTAATGCACTGGCTCTTTTGAGACAAGTTAGCAGTGTATTTGCTCTGTTGTGTTCCCAAATACTACACCCCTTTCAAGTTAGAATTTTTCTACCAGAAAATACAGAATTAAGAATATCTTAGAAAGAACTGAATCTTCTTAAAGGTGACACGTTCCTATTTTCTTCCCTTTTGATTCATATTAGAGCTTTCCTGGTTACCATTCAGATCATTTTACCTTTGTATAAGGTGTATTGTTGTCAGGTCAGTCCAAAGTACAATACTTTTTCCTTTGTAATGGTAGCTTTCTCTATATTTATTTCAGTCAGGTCACACATTGGAGTAACATAAGGAGCAACATGTGAAAGCATAGTGGCATCTGTCCTTCACAAACAGCAGGATAGGCAAAGTGTTAAAGCTATATCAAATACAACTTTATGTGGTGCTTCATAGCTGATCATCTTCTCTATGGGAAAAGTTTAATAAGAGATAATATGTTAGATAAACTTAAAGAAAGAGCAAATACCTGGCAGCTTTACTTCTTGAGCTATAGAGATAGTAAATCTTTAGCAACTGTGGAAATTCAGCCGTGTCTGATTCCCTGGTTAATTGGTGAATGAGCAATTCTCATGATTAGTGATGACCTTACCCTGCTGAGCAGCTGGTGGTGTGTCTCAGGATCTCCCCATGGCTCTTTCTGCTCCAAACACTTCTAGTCAGTCTGATCAGTGACCCACTGAGGGGATTCCTGTGTGCAGGCGCTTACAGGGCATGCAGTAACCCACCAAAGACTAGTACATTGCATCTCAGGTAGCGTTGTCTTTTAGGGCTTAATGCTCACAGAGAAACTACTGCAAATTACCACTTCAGGTGCCACCCATTTTAATGGATCCTCCTCCATCAGAACATCAGTGCTTTGAGGTGATGGAAAAAATTTTAAACATACTTTAAGGAAAAAACTTGAGAGGGTTGAGAGCCTCCCAGCAGGGTGGGAGTCATCTGCAGTGTCATGGCCTTAACTAGTGTGGCCATGGAGACTCTTGCTGTGGTCAGTAGAAAGAAGCAGAAACATGGTTTAGGGGATATGTGGTACATATCAGCACTTTGATGATAGATGTTTCTACAGAATTATTTATATTTCTCCAGTAACTACAAAGAAGAAATAACGGGCTGGCTTAGATACATATGTCTGCAGTGAGACGAGTTAAATCCCACCTCTGCTGTCTTTACTGAGGCTCCACAGAGCCTCAAGCATCCATTTGAACTGCTAGACCATCCCAGAGTCCAGCGCATAGCAATCAGGGTTATTCTGAATATGTTAAACAGTAACTAGTGATGTTCTTATTTTTACTGTATGAAGGGTTAAAAAAAATCTGCTGATTGATTGTAAATAGCCTGTAGATGACATAAAGAGCTGATTATTCAGCGAACTCTTTTCATATACATGGAACCTGGTTGATTGTTAACATGGTATCATCTCAGAGCATAGTCATACGGCTGGCTATAATGCCTTGAATATAAAATCAAGTTTCTTTAAGACACAGAAAAGCACATAAGCCCTTGCCTAGCTTTAAGCACGCAAGTAGGCACATTTATGCCACAGACAGCCTTAAATACAGGTGCTTTAAGTACTTTTACTGAATCAGGGCCTGCATGTGTTTACATCAAAGTTTCCCAATTTGGGTGTGAGCAGCAAATGAACCAAGCAAAATATGGAAAGCCTTGCAGCAAGAAAACATGAAAATCAAATTTTGGTCTGCATAAAATTCTCAAACAATCAAAAGGATGAAACAGATTATCACTGATATTTGGTATAGCCATTGTATGTAAAGAGGATTATGTAATGAATAAAAGATAAATGCTTTCAGTTAAAAAAAAAAGAAAAAAGATTTACATGAAATTGGAAACTTATTACCATATGAAAGTTATCAGTTCATATACTCCATACCAAATGTGCTTGGAGCATGATTGTCTAAAAGACTTAAAAATACATGATCTCACCGAAGAAAAAGCATTTATAATTTAAATTAACATAATCAGTGCTTGTACCTGTAAGTAGTCAATTTTGCTTTTAAGTAATTTTAATTATTAAATAGAGTTAAGCTTACATTGCAAGGAGGTTTCTGTAAAAACAATGGATACAAATAAGATTATATGGTATATTAGAGTTAAGACAGATTAAGAGTCATTTACTGATTAGGTTTCTTTATACCTAGCAATCTTCAAAGAAAATAGGTAAGCCTTCTCTGTGTGAGTGACCATCTTTATCGTTAGCGTTTGGATTTGTAGTCTCTCTCATTTAATAGATTTACTCTGGATATGTTAGCTCTAATATCACAACGATTTGCACCAATAATAAAATGAAATGAGCAAACACATCAGTGAGGATTTTAAATGAGAAAGAAATAAGACTTCATAGCAGATAGTGTAATGGAAGTTCCACTGAAATCAATAGGCATTCGCACATGGAGTAACTCTACTGGAACAGGACTCTAAATAACCCTAAAATAGTTTATTTGGCTAGAGAGTCAAATGAGCACCTGTAAACTGCTATTCTGAAAGAGTGAAGGCATTTTTCCAATAAAAATGTAGAACACCATTGGTTTTGTATTCCATAGCTTATTCAAGAAAAGATTTAAAGTAAATTTTAATGGAACCTGTGAAGGTTTTTCAGATTTTAGCTTACGAATCACTGTAATTGCTGGATTTTTCAGAAGCAGCTTGTTAACTTAACATCTTTTTCTTACTCTAATCTATGGAATAGTTGGAATAATATATGCAAAGATCAATGAAGTGTCGGGAAAGAGCCAATATACTTGACTTCTGCAATATGCATGTACTGAATAGAGCGGGTCAAGCCATTCATTGTATATAACTGCTTTGGGATTTAATCAGTTTTTCTATCTGTGAATTATCCATGACCTGCTAATGATTTTTTTATAAGAATGTGTGTGTTTTATGTAGTTCATCAAATAATCTTACAATCACATTAGGCTTGTAGAATTTTGCAAGTGCTCCTCTGAGTATAATTTGCAGAATGAGATATTCATGTTGGTTACCCAAGTCCCATGAAAGTGTATCTATCCTGTTATTTGTTGACCTAATGTCTGCAAACAAGACCACTGGACTAATTGGATCTTTATAAGCAGGGTACTAGTTAAGAAGAAAAGCAAGCATAGTGAATCTTAAATATTTTAGTCTGTTTTTTGTACTCTTTTGTACTGAAAGGGCATTATACATAGCAGAATACTACCTGCGCTAGAAATTTAAGCTCTTTCCTGAGCAAGAAGGCATAAGCTAGATTTATGAGAGACCTTCTCAATCCCTAGCCCCTATAAGCAACAGCTGCTTTGGAATCCTTCCTCTCTGAGCATGGTAAAGCTGCTTGTGAAGCAAAATGGTCAGTCAGATTTTACGAAGATGTTCTTGTATTATATTTACTATTGCCATTCCTAAAATATTTTTAATAGATGTTCTCTTGCTTAAATATAGAATTCAAAAATATAACAGCTTCAAAAGACTTGAGTCATCTCTCTTTTAAGGTCTCTGTGTATGTAGTCACATTTCAAACTATTTTCTTCATATCTATAATTTTTTTTAACTGAGTTTCTTAAGGAAATGATAGTTTAAGACTTCTTTGTGTATCACTGTCTCCAGTAACTTTTGAACCTACCCAGCCAATTTCAATTAGATTAGAAAGAAGGGTTGAAGTCTTAACATTCTTAACTCCCCACCCCCCCGCCCCCAAATCAGTAAATGGAAAGCAAAGAGAAAAAAAAATTACCATCTCCAGTGAAGGAAAGCCTGGTACATTGACATGTTATACTGTGTGGCAGCAGCCAGCTTGCTGTCTTATGTGTGGTTTTATGTGTGATGATTGTAAGACTCAGGATTTATTGTGGTCTTCTGAGAAGGCCCTGAGGGAACTGAGCTGCATCAGACCAGGATTCATTAGTTCCATAGTTGACGGAGGTTCTGTTTGTTTTGTTTTGTTTTGTTTTTAAATGAAAGTCAATATTCTCAAGTGTCCATGTGAATACAGGAACAAAGAAAAATCTCATTCTATTGCATCTTTCATGATAAAAACTAATTCCTACTAACATCACTGCTCTCCCAGTTGTGATTTCAAGTCAGGTGGGTGAAGTAAATATGTTGGCTAATGGGATATGACTCTAGAGGCCAAGAGAAACACAGGATACCTGTGAGATAGTGCTCAGATGTCTGGATATATCCTCCCTTCTGATGCTTATCCTTTACTACTCCACACATGATGCTTTAATATGGGATATTTCCAGGGGGCATCTGTACCTTCTTGTACTACTCGAAGAGTGTTAATGAGGTTAGGAAAGTGACTTTTCAGTTCTATTCAAGAAAGGAAAAGAAAGATAGAAACTAACCTGTGTATTTATCCACATAGAACAAACTGTTACTTTAAGCAGAATTTTTTAAGTAATCCATTTAAGATTGGATAACGATCATTTGAAAAATATGAGCCCTCTGCAAAGAAAGAGGGCAGTGGGGACTGAAGGCCACAGGCTGAAATTCAGTTTATGTGCTTCTGAAACACAGCCACTTTAGGCTTCTCTCCCCTTACCTTTCTACTTGAATTCTGCTGGCTTAAACTTGTATGAAAGGGTCAATCCAATCTTCACTTTTTGGAAGGGTGGTTTATTCCAAAATACCAACACATTTCTGCAGCAGCAGTTTCTTACTTATAAGTAGAAGGGCAAGAATAAAGTCCTGTACAATACGCTGCACACAGATCCTTCCCAACGACAGCAGCTGGTACATTTTCTGCATGGAAAAAGAACACATTACATAAGGAAAAGTTATGAAAAAATGAGACAACTATTTTAAAAAAACATTTAAAAGTTTATAATGGCTTTTAAAAGTAGGTGATAGATAAGGAACATAGAGAAATGCTAACTAGTCAGAAATATCTTAGGGAAAAGAAACAGTAAGAGGGGGGTTTTGTAGGAGTTTTTTTTCTAAATTTTCTAAATTTCTAAAATTTTCAGGACTTAAGTTTATTATAGAAAAGATTTAAAATCATTATTATTGGGTTACATTTAAAGTGATGGCACATCTTCAAATCCTTCTCTGATGCAGGTATTAGGAAAAAGAATATTAGATTATAATATCAACATCTTTAATGATTTAATAAATAGAAAGAGTAATGGGGAACAGTTGCTTCATTTGTGAGTTTGACTCTTAAAAGATAGTGAAGTAGTTTTATTAGGGTAAGAGTGTATGATGTTTGGTGATATCCTACCTGTATCATGAAACAAAGGTAAGCAGACAGGGTTTTTTCCATTAAAACAGGAAAGTTAAACAAAATACAAGTGTGAAGGATTCTTTCCTCACTACACTGGAGGATAAGCCATAATTCTGCCACTTCCTTGAGGTATGTCAAATTGTAAAGCAAGTCTGTCTATATGATGCCAGGATAGCTATTCTCAGATCCCAGGATCTAGAGATCAAAGGTTACATGGAAGATGATCTTTATCTGAATGCTGGGAAGCCCCACGCTTTCCCAAGCGTTTATGGAATTAGAAGTTTTATAGTTTACTTATACCTCGTGCTCCAAGAGAAAGGGTAATAAACATAAACAACCTTCTAAGTTTAATCCTTTTGTGGGTCGGTCTCTCGGTGTTTGGTTACTTTATCACATACTGGCTTAGAGAATGCATGATATTGTTGCTGTATTAAATGAACGAAAATTATTCTGCTGTTTCTCTTGACCACCTGGGATTAACAAATCCGCATCCTCTTCAGATGAAAATATCTGCTTCAAGGCAACTCAGCAATCCTTAACAGCCCCCTTTCTCACCTTCTTCCACAATCCTTAACAGCCCCCTTTCTCACCTTCACTGTTCTTCCAAACTGGCTTTCTCACGCTTATCCACGTATTAGCTCTTTTACAGTTATCTATTCTTGACAAAATGATTGCTTGCAGTGACTGCTTCCACTGTGGGTTGTTCCAGTAAAGAATATAAATATCTGCAAGGTATGTGCTGCAAACAGATCCTTGGGTAACTAAGGTATGATCCTGTGCATTGTGTGTGGTGAGTTAAATTGCTCAAAAGTCATCCAAAATCACACAATGAGAACAGCAAACTGCTTAACTAATAAGTAGGAAATAACAAATAAATTTTGTGCCTGAAATCCCACCCTCTTACTCTTTACCATGCTTCTCAGACCTGTAAGGAGGCATCTCCATTTGCACCACCTCCACTCTAAAGGAATATTTCCTAATGGTAAGTGCTTCTAACCAGCTTCTCCAAGAAGTGAGCATGTGTCTGTCTATTTCTAAAGCAGAGCTGGGCAGGAGTGATAGTTGTAGAGCTGCTGCTTTGCTTCATACATATTCCCTTTAGCACCAGGGAAGTGATGTGAATCATAAAGTAGTCTGACTGGGGCTGCAATCTCAACAGCAATCTTAACTTTGCCCTTGAAGCTGATCCACTATGTAGAAAAGGATTCAATAGTCACAAGAAAAGAGATAGCACAAGTGAGACCATGACTCACATAGCTTAAGCATGCCTGCAGAAGGAGGAGTATTAGCATCTACTCTCTGCTTACAGCAGCATTTGTGCAATTTACATTCAGCAGTCAGTGGCTACAAGACATAAACAGCCTGGAGAAGAGGGCCTGAGTTATTGAATGAAAGGTTACTGAACGCTATTTTCACCATCTCTTTGCATTTTAGAACAAAGGGGAACTGTTCGTATCACTTGACATTAGCACTTTACTATAGGCATTTAATTTAGCCAGCAAAATTATCTAGCTGGGCTTCTACAGTTGTCAGCAGAGAGACAGTCTCTTCCTGAATACAATTCAGAGCCTGTTTGCTTTTTGCTTTGAATTGCCTTTTTCATTGACTGCTAGGGGAGCTTTGCCACATAATTTATTTGCCAAAGTAGGTACCTACAGCCCTTCTCACCAAGTATCCAAGCTGGTGTGTTCTAACTGTACAGTGAAAGACTATTGGGTGTGGCCCCTCGTAGGCACAGGTGGGATTGCCTGCATACTGGTTTGCCTTAAAAGCATCAATTCCTTTTAAGTGAGGCAGTCCTGGGCATAGAAAACATCTGTCAGATTAGGAAACAGTAGTAACTTGTAAAAGAACATAGCTTGGAAATCCAACATGGAATATACCCAGGCTTTATGTACCTTCAAGTTAGGCAGGTGCTGAGTTAGGAATTTCAGGACCGTAGCTTTGGATTTGGTATTTCTACCTTAATTCTGTAGTGGGAGCCCTAGGTTGCTCAAGCTGACTTTGTGCGCTCTGATGTTTTAAGTTGGCAATCTAAATTTTAATGCTAGGGTGCCTGGATCCAAGCTATCTGAAAACAGTAAATATCCTTTTATTTCGTTACCCATTGTTTCATGGCTGCTGTTACAGACGTACCTTATTGTGGGATAGATCCTTTAGCTCCTGATCATGCCCTGGGAAGTTAAGAGATGAAGTTGCTGAGTTCTTTGTGGTGTGCTGTGCT
Source organism: Aptenodytes forsteri (assembly GCF_000699145.1). Lineage (NCBI taxonomy): Eukaryota > Metazoa > Chordata > Aves > Sphenisciformes > Spheniscidae > Aptenodytes > Aptenodytes forsteri. The sequence goes on along the minus strand of NW_008794431.1, from coordinate 588,191 downwards.
GTTTGCTTTAAGATATTTTATCTCCTGCGTGTGAAGAAAGCCAGACTTTCCAAACAAGGAAGGGAGAGGGAAATAAAAAGACGTTAATTTGAGCCTTGCTAAGAAACTCAGATAAATGAGTGTGTCAAATAGGAAAGGACAAAATTAATAGGGAAAGATGTTGGATTTTCAAGGTTCTCAGAGGGCATTAAAACAGTAGAAGTGAAAAATAATAAAATTATAAGAAGTGCTCAAGAATGTCTTTAAAATATTAATTGGGTGCTAAAAGTGAATGGCACATGCACAATACTTCCTCTCAATAGCAGTAACCTGAAACGACCACCTTCTGTCTCTGCAAGCCTTTAGAGTGCTCTTCCCCTTTGCAGCTCCTTTCCTTTGATACACTTTGACAGAGGAATCAACGCCTGTGGCTGCTCGCAGTGTGGCTTGGTAGCTGTAGACTCCCCATCAGTCTGTGACTTATTTTTTAAGAAATGGCATTTGTTCCTCTGAATGGCATCCTGCTGGTGTTTGCTTACGCCTCTTGGCTGGCTGCTGGTTATTCTGTAAGTCTAGAGCTCTCCTGTTGGTTTGGTGAAGACTCAGGTTGGTAACAACTGTGCTTTTACTCCCTTTTCATTCACCTGCAGCTCTTAGGGTCATACTTGCTTGAATGGAGCAATGGAGTCTGGTTGTAATGTCACTCAGCAGGTTGTACCCACATGGCATTGAATTCATATTTGAAAAAGGTCAAGAGGTCAGGTTCACGTGCATTTTGCAGGTCTATATGCTAATGGAACTGGTAACTGGCTGCACCTCTTTGCTGGCTCCCTCAAGCTGAATGCTCCATCACACACGTTCTGCTCAGAGGTACAGAGTGGTGACAGACCCACCCAGGAAAGGAAAATAGCTGCTTCCTTCCCAGATGATATTCTGGGTGTACAAGGCACAGGATAAGTTGTGCTCAAAATAAAGTTGCAAAACTCAAGGGCAAAGAAAGCAGGCACAATGAAACATCAATTCTTCCTCTGTACGCCCTGCCCCAATTGTTTGGGACTGCAGGAGGGAGGCTTTCAGATCCAGGAGTTACAAAGCAGGAATTTTGTTTGTTGAAGGTACTTTGTCATTGGAGAGAAGATTTTTAAATAATGCTTTGGGTTAAAACTGAAAATTGGGCTTAATACACTTTGTAGTGTATGCGTCAAATCCTTAAATCATCCCTCATGCAAGACTTCAAGTGAAGACTTGTATCTTGTATAAAGAATATATATCTCTTGAGTTGTGTTTTCAGCTAATTTTTAAAAGCTAACTACAGGAAAATAATTTGAATGGAATGTAATATGCACCTCAAAACAAGAGGTTTGGGAGTTTTTTTGCATATTACTAGGTATTCAGGAAATAATAGATTCTTTTAGTTTACAAAAGCTGCAGAACTCAACAGAGATTAATGGCAAGGTGTTTGCCCTAAAATAGTATTTTTCCCATTAAAAAAAATAATTAGATTATGTCTGTATTGTTCTCATTGAAGCTTGTTTACTTGTGCAGTTAGTCCACTGGAGTTGCAAAAGTTCACGTGGCAGTGTAGCTTCTTTTGTCGGTCAGAGACAGGGTTAACAATGATAATAAATGAAGAACAGTTATGAGAAAATATCAGACACTACCATCAAGTGTGAAAGGCATGTTTATATTGTTTATTTATGGACTACTTAATTAGAAAAATGTTAGTGAAGTATCATGTTAGTCATAAAGCTACATTGTTCATCTTTTACTCACATGTGCCTGAGGTTGGGGAACTTTCACAAACATGGATGTCTAATGGAAACCTAAGTAAGAGGACTGGTTGCTACTGGCAAGGCATGACAGAACAGGAGGAAGAACTTTAAAATTGTCTTGTAAGTGTATGGTCCATAGGCAAAAATTAAATGAAAGACCATTAAATGAAAAAAAAATTAAAAAAATTAAATAAAATACCTACAAACTGAGTTGCCGCTATTAGATTGGGGTGAAAATAATACTTGTCCATGGAGAAATGTGACAAGTAACTAAAAAAAAAACCCCACCAAAAAAACCCCAAATTAAAAACATTACTATAGCTAGTCTTCTCTTTGTCAGCTGAGAAACAGTTGAAAATAATGATAGTTGCTTGGACTGTATGGTGATTTCTAGCATTAACCCACAAATCAGTGTACAGAAGTAGTACTACGACTGTTATAATTTTAACATGAAATTGAGCTATAGAGAGGGCAAACAGCTATCTAAGCGTAGTGAACGTACCGCCGTATGTGTTGATTACACAGCCTGAGTGGTGCCGGCTGTCTGGACTGCCTGATTCGGTAGTTTAGAAGGGGGCTCGAGTAGATCCAAGAAAGCCTCAGCACAGGGAGGACTGTCATTTGAAGAAGGCATCTGAAAAGTTATTTGTAAAACAGGAAGATAAATCTGAGCTGCTGTTGTAGCCTAGTTTCAGAGCGATGGGGAGCGGGCGGGCAGCAGGAGCGGGAGGACGGAAGGGCTCATGTGAAATACTTTTTCTAAGTCCCTCCCTAGAGCTGGGCAATAGCCGCTGAAGCGATAGCTTTTATGCAGAGAGGTGGCAAGTGGCTTCCTCTAAAAGAGAACCTCTTTTTCAATAGAGGTCAAAATAAACCCAAATTCTCTGAATAATTAGAAGTAAGGTATGTTACACCGTTGTATAACCACCGTGGCGGTGGCCCACAGGCTGGCCGTGGCCAGGCAGGCCCTGGTTGAGCTGGAGAGGTAGCTCTGGTGGGGCTGAAGGCCCCGGGCTGAGGTGAAATGGTGCCCGGAGAGCAGGGGTGGAGGGGAGGCCCCAGGTGAGGCTGCTGAGGCCCGCTGTGAAGGCCTGTTGGTGCCCTTGGGGCCCTGGCGGCAGTGTGGGCCTGCACAGGGGCACAGGTCCCCCTGTTTTTGTCCTCACGGGCGGGGAAGGGAGCAGGTAGGAAAGCCCATGGGTACAGGTGAGGGCCGGAGGCCTTGTTGGATGGTGGGGAGGGAAGGGAGCAGAGCGGGTCCCGAGTTCAAGAGATGTGCTTGTGGGTTTGGTGGCCCCTTGCACTGTCGTCCCCCTTATCTCTGCTCTTTAGCCATGAGGAACCTCATTCTCTGTTCGTAAGAGCATAAATATTTCCTGATGGCAAATACGAGCCCTGGCATCAGTACCACTGCGTCCGGGCTCGCTCTGCCCCCTGATGGCTTGCAGCACCACAGATTAGCCCAAAATAACTTGCAGTTCCTTTCCTGCCCTTCCTGTAAGAGCATAAAATTATTTCTGTATGTAGACCAAACAAAATGCAATTAATTTGGGGCTGCTGTCAAACACCTACTAAAGCAACTTATAAATACCTCCATTCCCGCCCCCCCGCTTCTGCTGCCCCTACTAAAACTTTGTGATTGTCTCTCCATTTAGCAGACCAAGTAACGAATTTTTCACCAATAATGTATTTAACAAAAAAAGGTGCTTGACATTGGATTTATATTTTCCAAAGAGGAGCATGCCTACAAGTTGAGGATTAGTCATTTAAGCTTTCTGACTGCAATTTAAATTGCAAATGTAAACTATCAGAAGGAAACACCTGTAAGTATTAAATCAGGCAACTACTGATTTTCAACCAAATCAATAATTTGTAACAGGACAATGAATTTGTACCATCCAATCAAAACAAATAAGGACTATCTTCTTATTATCATAAAAGCAATAAAAACACTTGCACAGCATTCTTTAACTAATTTGTCTTTCATTCTGTACCATAAAGATAACAAAGTGTGGTGTTCCCTTAGAACATATTGTTTTACTCTGTATGTTTTTCATCACTATAGTCTGGAGTATATTGTTTTTTAATTTGCTGATGGAAACCATCAATTAGAATTAGCTTGAGTGCTGTGGGAAGATAACGACAATAGATATGAAGGGAACAGAATAGTATCTAGCATAAATTAATGATGCATTTATTGTGCATCTCATTAACTTGGTGGCAGGGCTTATTCTATGAGTAAATAACAGTTGTATCAAAAGCTGGGAGAGTAGGAGGATTTGGTTAGGGAACCATCTAATTATAGTCACTCATCTTAGAATGAAGGACTCTACTTCTTTGATAAAAATCTGATTAAAAGAAACAATATTTTTCCAAATGTCAACATTTTATGTACAGTTACAGCCTGTGCAAAAATATTCTGACACCCATGTCATTTACTGAGTCTGTCTAAGGCTCACAAAACTTTCTGTAGAAAAAAAAATTAAAAAAAAATCTTAGACAAAGAGGAAGTGCCTTATACCTTCTATAAATTTTAAAAACTATTTCAATTTTGGAATTCTATAAGCTAGATATCATGCACTTGTAACCACTTCCAACTGAGAAAAAAAAAAATCTCCCTTGTTATGCATCCCAACCTTCTAATAAAATTTACTATGCTAAGGTTTTGATTATGCTGGTTTTCTACTTCTCAAATCAAGAGAGTTATCATAAAAACTGTGATACCTTCAGCTATAACTAGCCATTATTATCAGGATAAAGAGGGAGCCAGACTTCAAGCTACTGTCACTGGCAGTAGTGAAAACTTGTTGTTTATCAAAGTCTGAAAATATCCACATGCCCAAGTTAAGTGTCTGTTCAAAGGTTTTTTCTTTGTGGACACATGGACAAATCCTGGACACTTAACTCAGTAGGACAGTTAGGAAGGGGATGTGGATCCTCCCATAAGGATGGGTGCAAAGAGATAACTTTATTTTCATTTACAAATGTGTTTAATGTACATGTAAATATATAGATGGGTATATTAGTCTTTCTATATGTTTGTATTTTAAATGGTCTTAAATAGTAAGATTTTTGAAATTTGAATTTTCTTTAAATGCAATCCAGAAAAGGACAATGAAATTGATTCTGTTTTGTTGTTTGTTTTTTTTTTTTTCACAGAAATGGCCTTATCACCAATGGAAAAGTTATTAACTAGCTACAGTGTGTTCTCTGTGAATTACTAATACTGTGCTGTTCTGAATTCACTAATGTATAGCAATGTTTCTTCATCTCATGAAACAGGCAGAATTTTTGGAGATTTACCATCCAGTTACAAAAAAGAAAAAAAAAATATTCTGTTTAAGTCAGTCAGCCAGAATGAATTAAAACAGTCAGATCAACGTAGAGCCCTTCCTGCCATCCACTGTACAGTAGGTATGTAATTTCTAATTAATGTTTAAAATGCAGTTCACTTGTACTTGATAGTTAATTTATAGCTATAAGCAAAGCATGTAATGTAACAGTAAAATGAATTTCTCCATGAAAGAATCTGCCTCCTTAAAATTATGGGAAAGAGGAAATACAAACACAAAGGTTTCTTTGTTCTCTTTTACAATAAAAATAAATATTTCAATGTCTTATTTGTTTCACCTTTAATTAAATTAAAATTTTATGTGAGACGAGCAGTAAAGTAATTGTGGTGGTAATATTCTTTAAGTCAAAACTTGCAAAACATAAAGTCTGAAATATGTGAGAATTCCATGCAGGCTGACAATTTCTGAGCGCTGCATTTGAAATCCGACTGTTATGCCAGAACTCTGACTCAATGATGAAGAAAATGATCTCCTCATAGTTGAGAGTAATTTAATCAGGACTGTAAAATTTGGGTCTGGTTTACCCAAAAGTCTGCACTTTGTAAAGCCAGCTAACAAATTCCGTAACTAGAATTAGATTTATTTACTTATTCATTTGAGTGTTTAACTGGAATTAATAATAAAAATAAAAAAAATCCCCTAGGCCTATCTGGATATATACACAATGTAATTATTTTAATAAAAGCAACAGAACAGAACCAACTTAGCAATGTATGTTATTTTTATCCCTCTCATGGGGAGGAAAAGAAAAAATACCTCTGAAATATCCCATCTGGTCATTTAGAGGGAACAAAATACAGGTTTGTATCACTTAAAAAATTAAATCTGAGCATGTAGCATTTCCCCCTCTTATCAGGAGACATATTCAGCAACACTGACTGTGGTTGGAGTATGAAGGATCTTGAAGCACTGTATGAATTTTTATTATGTCTTGAAGTACTTCTGAGCGTATAGTTTTATCTCACAAGCTATGTACTGTATATATCTGAATGAAGAGTTTTGTTCTTACTGGATTTCTTGGTGGTGGGAAGGGATATGCTTATTTTGTGCTTTTTGTGCCCTGATACTGGATGAACAGTAAGAGTCATATTAAAAAAAAAAAAGAGCTGTAAACGTTTTTTTACTTTCCCCCTGTTGTGGCTTCTCTGAATGTCTTGTCTGTCTCACCACTTTAGAGAGTCTGCTTGATCTAGGAATCAGTTGTATGGCTAGCCTTTTAAAAAGAGTATTAAGTAGGGGCTTTGTTCTTAATGACCCATATATAGGGTCCTCTGCAAATTGTAGGATTTAGCCTTGGGAAGGAACTGTAAAAATGTAGGAACTAAAATTTTAGCAATGTGATCCAGCCTTGCAAATTTTTTTAGGTCTTTTTTTCAGGAAGTCTAATTAGGGGAGAAAAAACCCCAACCTGTAAATGTCGAGTTTTAAACTTTTAAAAACTGTGAAATATGAAAGGAAGTCTATTTTGATAACGGGCTGTGTAGAAGAAAGAGAATAAATAATGAGAGCTGTGCTTAAAGTGGCAGACTTGGCTTCAGTGTCTTTCAAGGAATGACAGGCAGCACTGACTTCTTGTTATTTATTGACAGAGGAGGCTGGTGACCGTTAGTGATGCCTTTTCACAAACTGAAGCAACCCTGGTTTAATCATTAATAAAGCAGTGCTAAACGTCTAGCAATGCAAGATGATAGCGTTAGCTTTGAGCTCGGACACATGCTAATTTGAGGAAACGGCTACATATTGAAAGAAAGGGGGAGAAAAAAGGAGCAAAAATACTAGAAAACTAGCTATCATCTTCAGTGAATAGGTACAGACAATCGCCTGCAGATGTTCAGATACTTCACCACTGAACTCTGAAGGCAGTGGAAAAAGATACCAATGCCATACCAGCAGGTTCCTGTCACAGAAGAGTGATACAATTTGTTCCCTCTTGAGACTTGGGAAATGTGATCACGTATGGAAATCTCTCTTGCACAGGCAAATCACACTGTGTAAAGAGAAGAAGAAAAGGGAACAGAGAGTATGTGAATTTTCCTAGTCGGGTTGTGTGAATGTGACTTTTGAAATGTCATTGACACAGAGTCAGTATTTCACCTGGGACTAAGAGTTCATAGAATTTTCTCTGAAAACTGGTTAAAAATCAGACTCTCTGCTTAACAGGAATTTATTTTTCTTGTTTGTTTCTGTCCGGTTATGTAGACAAGATACTGTTGAGAAAGAACTGCCACGTGTAGTGCACAAGATCGTGCTCTCATCCAGGCACCAGTACGTGTTTTTGAGTGCCACCTGCTGGCTTTTTGCCTCTTAGCCATTCACAGATACGCAGACATTTTTTCTGAAGGTGTATGTACTGTTGTGTCAGGTGCCAGTTCCTGAATATAGCCTTAGAGAATACAATTCTCTCATGCCTGTCAGCTGTCTTAGGGAGAGGCAGACGAAAAGACAACAACTGTGTATGCGTTCCAAGGCTTTCCTGGTAGCCACATTTCACTGAATAAAACTCTAGGCATTGCTGCTCATCTTTGCTCTTCTATTCTCTTGATAGAAAGGTGCAGTAAGGGAAACAAAAACAAAAAAACAACAACAAAAAAAAGAAAAAGGATCATGACAAATATACAATGGATTTCATTATTCTGAATAGGAAGAGTTTATATTGAAAGCACGCTCCCTGCATCGATATGTGAGAGAGCTGTTGGCGAACTACCTATCTGCTCAGTGTCCAGGTGTCACTAAGTAAAATAAGCAGTAGAAGTTGTGCTCATGTTATTGCTTCTCTAAAGGACTTTGCTTTCAGGATCCTATCCACGATTTGTGCATGGCATGTGTGCTCTGTTTTGAAAGAGGAGAGAATAAGCACATCATAAAAATGCATTTTGTGGAAATCTAGGACCGTGATAACTATTTGGCCAGAACTGCAGTCATAATGACACGATTGGGATGTTGATGAAACAAAAGAGAGATTATCCTTTGTAACAGTCTGTTCTGAATAGACACTGTCTTCCACTGCGGATGGGAAGTGCCGTGATGAAAAGTACTTGTTTATTCTTCTGATTCCCGTAGAGAGCAGGCAGGAATAAAGTGACTGGTAACTCAAATCCATGTAACTCCCACTGGATTTCTATTTACAAACTGCCAGAAGACAAGTTGTCTCTCCCAGGGGCATTCTCTGAGGAGGCCTCCGTGTCGTCTGTGACATTCATTACACACGTGCCTGCACAGCACCTGTCAGTCACTCTCACCCAGAGAGACACCCGTCACTTCCCGAGACATTCCATGAGTTAGATGAACAAATTTTTAAATACAAAATGTTGGAATTGAGTGAGCCATGGATAACTAAGCAAGCACTGGTAATGTAGACAAGCATATTCTAAGACCTAGACTACTTGTTCTGTGATTTTGTATTTTTTGCAGTCCCCATTCAGCTGTCTCTGTTTTGAAAGAATTTGAGATACATTCCTTTGTTTTTAAGCACTGAGAATTTGAAGTGTGGTGTGGGTTGGGTTTTTTTGGTGTTTTTTTTTGTTTTTTTTTTTTTCTTTTTGTCTTGTTTTTTTTTTTTTTTGCTGTTTTGGTAACTAGAAACTTTGGGGTTTTGCCATTGCACTTGGTCGATCTTCCCCAGAGCCAGGAACCCAGAGAGGGTGCGTGGCCCTGTGGCAGTCCCAAGGCATGCCGTCTGAGTTCTTTCTTGAGTCCTCTGCTGGTTTTGACCAAAGCTTTATCAAACTAGGGATGCCTTGAGTGAAATGTTTCAGGGTCAGTTCACTGGCATTTTTAAATGAAAGTTTTCCAACAGTTAAAAACTAGCCTGGCTTACAGGGGAAGAGAAAGCAGCTGTAATATATAATGAAACAAATGGAAAAAAAAGGGAAGTTGATAGCAATGAATAAATGAATATAAATGAGAAGCTAGGAATTGAAGACATTTGTAAAGGAAGCAGAAGGACACAAGGAGAAACCTATGGCCACTGGAATTAAGGACTTCAAAAAGTTTTTTTAAAGAGGCAAAAATCCTAATGATGGTGTTAGCTTGTTACTATGTGGAAAAAGCAGAAATGTGTGCAATAAAGCAGGAAAAAAAGAGGTAGTCAATAACATTTCTGTTACATATTTAACCAGCTACTTTTCTGAATTCTGTGCTAATCTGTCCACCTTTTCTAGCTAAGATAACTAGTTTCCCAGCTAAAGGGTATTCAGTGATCTCATCTGGGTGTATTTAGGAGGCACAGAAGAGAGTACTACCAGGGAAATCATTGATTAAGCAGAAGTAGGTAGGGGTTAGTAGCAGCAGAGGAGTTGTAAGGTGGTAAATAATTAGAGATGAGAAAAAAAAATTACTTAGATGAAGATTTTCGGATTTGCAAGGATTCATTTTGAACAGAGTTTCATTTGTGCCTACAGACTTTTCTTCTTAAGCTGCCAAATGGCTGCTCTCCCTTCAAATCCCTAGGGTTCCTTAGTAGCCCTCACCCTGGGAAGCAAGCTCCTTTACCTTTTCTGGGTTCTCCAAGACTGATATTCTCCCCTTGCAACCCTTTTTATTCCCTGAGCAGGAGTTGCATTTATTTCTCCCTTATTGTCTCACTTGCTGCCTTTCCCAAGTGGGACTTCTTACAGGTTAATGTGTAAAATTCAATGTTAGTGGTGATCCAGAATGCTCCTCCTGGTTCTCTGTGGAAAAGAAATAGGGTGATAGCCATATGATGATGCTGAAGCTGAAATACCTTGTTTCAACAATTAAAGAAGATGAAAATGGGCACAGGCTGCTAACTTTCGACCTTTTAAAATCAGCATTTCTTTATATTAGGTGTCCAAATGTTACAGAAAAACTGTCTGAGGAGTTCAGTGGACCATTGCCATTGCTTTTCAATAAAACTGGAACTGGAAAAATCCAGAAGATGAGAAGAAATCTGTTATTGAGCCAATATTTTGAAAGGGTGAAAGAGGTTACAATGGTAATTATAGGCCTGTCAGACTGACATCCATCTTAGGCAAAATAATGGCATGGCTGATATAGGAGTCAATTATAAAGAATGAAATAAGGGTAATAATAATTGTTAGACTTGTGGAACACAGATATTGTAAAGCTGATATGACACCCTTTTGATGAGATTACAGTTTGGGTTGATAGATATGAGAGGTGTTGATGTAGGGAGGCTTTTTTATGGCAAAGGGGGACTTGGGAGGGTAAGGAATTTTGATTAAGCAGCTAGAACAATACAAAGTTGTCCCAGTACTTGCCGCACAAATGAGGAGTGGCTAAACAAGTGATGAGTAATCATCAAGCAGGCACAGGCCTCGTGGTCTTAATCAGGGATGGCGACATAGTGTTTAAGGGCTTGTCAGTGGCCTGGAATAAACAACATCATTAGTGACACAATGTGCAGATGATGCGAGGACTGAGAGATCTGAACATAATGAGCTTGGGTCACTGAAACTCAGAGCAACACAGATTGTTGGTAAACAGGGTGTAAGTGAGAAAACCGCATTTGGATAGGGAACAAAGACATGGGGGAATGCTTATAGCATAACAAACTTCACGAAATATGAATGTGAAATGATTGGCTTCTATTATACGGTGGAAAACATGACTTGTATAGTCCTCATGGGCTTAAACAGGAACACTGAGTGGGAGTAGAGCATTTACTTTTATCTCGGTAGGTGTTTGTAGGTTCCATTATTTTTGGAATACTAATTCTAGGTGACCACAAAGGTTTCCTTTCATCTTACAATCTGGTGTTATTAGTATTAAACATGGATATTCTTTTCTTCTATTCTTTTAGTGCTAAGTGTCAAGTTTTACTTGTTTAATTGTGCTGCTTACTCGGTAGTTGGAACAAGTCTCAAGGCTACTGTAAAAGACAGTGGAAGTCTGTGATGCACTTGCTCTGACTAATTTTACATAAGCAGATGTTGTCACCCTATACTAGCTTCAGTATGTGCAGAGAAGAATTTGTATCTTTTTGCTCATTCTACCTTCCTTGAATCGCAGATAGTTCTGTATTTGTGTGAGGCAAGGTCAGAATGCTCTTTCTTCTCCAGATTCTCAAAAGTACTTTAAGGATATTTTGCAGTCATCTAATAGATGTAGGTAGGTCTACAGTTCCACCAAGCTTTGTGGTAATTCTGTCAAGTAGCATCAAGTTGCTCTTGGTAATTTACAAATATTACTTTGTAAAAATGTGAATTTTAAAAAAATATTTACTACTAGTACCTCTGTGCTATTAATATACTGGATAATTTTAGGCATTCCTTTTGATTTTTCTCGCTCATTTTCTCCATCTAAAACCTATCCTCCTTTGTAAAATGTGTTGAAGTCTCCTGATGAGAAGATGGTCTCTGTTCAACAATATTGCAAACAGAAATATTTTACCTGATGCTGTAGGATCAGTCCTTAAAGAATTTGCATTGTACACAACCTTCAAAGACATTTTTCTTTGTAGTAATAGTGTTTTTTCTAGATTATGTGGAATTAGGATTCTGGGATTACATAGGGTGTAAGTGAGAGCTTCTGGAGGTTAAAAACCCCAATGAGTACATCAAACAACTTTGGAGATCTGTCCTTTCTAAATATTTTCTCTGCACAATTCCTGATCTTTTTGATCAGTTCAATGCTTTTGTTGTTGGGCACCACTCCACAGCAAAACTGCATTCCTTCTCGGTGAAGCTGAATTCTGTTCCTTATTTTAATCAGCTGAGATAATTAGATATAAAATTAATAAAACTAGCAGTAGCTTACCGGACCTTCATTATTCGTCTATCTTTTCAAATATTTAATGAATATACCGGATGTCTGCATTGTATTTGTTCTGTCAAAGGCTGTAAGGGAAGTAGTCAAACATTATAAGTTCCAATTTGTATATGACTGTTTTGGTGTTTTCTCTTTTTGTCAGTATTTTTGTTCGTTCTGCATTTATTATCTATGAAAATCTAAAAATGTCTCTCTCTGTAATGAAGAGTTGTTTATTTCCTATTGTTGTTTATTGTTTGGCAGTTCAATTTAGAGGTACTACACTGTAGATTGGCACATCTCTTTCTTTTCTCTTCCACTCATTAGCAGGGAGTCTTTAATCTCTTCTTTCTCTGCTTTTCTTAATAATCACAATATCTCACTTTCCCAGTGGGACTCAGCCTAAGATTGAGTAGAAAATTAGACTCACATCAGGCAGGCTGAGCTTATAATAATGCTGATGAAGTAATATAACATAAAAAAAGGAGACATTTCTGCTCTACATATGGTTTTAATTATTGTAGCTTTTAGAGTCTAATTCAAAAAATACACTAATGAATTGAACTGAGATTGAAAAATCTGCTTTATCTTTTAAAATAGAAGTATTCCAGTCCAAACATGCTTTAAATAATCTACTGTGTTTAAAAGTGTAATAGGAACTGTTTATTGAATAAGAGTCCGTAAGACTCCTTATTAATGTGGATTTTTTAATTTCTTATATATCTTTGTATTTAGACCATATTGGCAAAATAGGAAAAATATTTTTAGTATTGTAGTTATTTGGTCACCAAACTGATCACCAAAGGAATCTTATTGTAGCCATTGAGGAAATTTTTTTTTTCCTTCCTACTTTTATTGTCTTGGATTTATTGGGTTAGTGAATATAAGTAAAAATCTAAAATCCCATATTAAATATTTTCTCTGAAGTACAATCAAATGTATTTTTTTCATACATTTGTATGACCATTTAGTTTCTAGAATATCATCTTAATTTGCCACCAGATTTAATATAACTTTGGCTTTAAAACATATCTTTAACCAAATGTCAATTTAATTTACTCGTGTTGTATGGTTGAAGTATTTGCACAGATTTGACTTCTAATTGGGTATGGTCAAAATAAGAAAGACAACAATATTTAAGTTGATTATGAAGATGATTAAACAACATCGGGTGATTTTACTTTAAAATTGTTTTATATGTATCTGTAAAATAATATATGCTACAGATTCTGTAAGGTATTTTTTTTTCTACAACTGTCTTTGACAGTAAGCTGTCAAATGTAAATGATTAATAATACTTTACAGGCAGTTCAGTGAGTACCAGCTAGAGTGACGAGCACAGGCTTCCAGAGCATTGGTCCTAAGCCTCCAGTTGCAACGGCCCTGCAGCTCACGCTAAGGAGGTCTGGGGCTCGATGCATTTCAGCAGGCGTGGTCTTGTTGCGCATTCAGTACAAAGTTGATCTGTACACCCCTGTTAAAGCAGCAGGACTAGAGACATATACACAGTTAACTGGCCAACACCGAGGATCGGTCAGTTCAAATTTACTTAAGGTCTGTTAAAAATGTTCTTTTTCTTCATCAGGATTTGGATCAGGTCCGGTGATGTTAACATGGTTAGAAGATCTTTGTACCCTGCAAGCAACCTAAAACATGCTCTTGAGGAGTTAATTACTTTTATTCTTACTGGTTGAGGATTTTGCCAAAATATGATTATGCTTTGCATACATAAATTTTTTTAGTCTATTTTTCTTGTTGAAACCTCTACATGGCAGGCAAACAGTATTTGCTACATTTTAGGGAGGCACAAAATGTTTAAAGGCTGGATCCACAAAAGACATTTAGACTGTACTTTTATTCAAGTACTGTTTGTTTATCTCCCAAGCTTTCTTGGGTGAACAGAGTTTACATATGTAAATATCTTGTTGGCCCTGTGCCACAGTGATTTACCTTCAGGCACAAGAGAGAAATTTGCAGAAAACCCCCAGCTGAGCTTGGCTGTCCCTGCATCCTAGGTCAGCCCCCTTAACCGCCATGTCATTCCCACTGTTGCTCTGGACCTAATCTTGATATCAGATATGTGATTTTTTTCATATGCTGGCTGGCTCAGTTGAATACATAAACAAGACACGTTTAGACTTAAATCCATTTCTGAGATTAGAAATAAAACATAGGACTGTGTTTGGATATGCCCTTTGACTTCCTGATTACTTTGTAATCAAGAATAGATGTCCTAACAGAATGAGATCCATATTTAACACATGCAGATTTAAAACTCACAAGTATAGCTGGTTTGAAAAGATAATAGTTTAACACTGAAGAGTGTGCTGTCCTAGTTCTCTGCTGTTACATATTTGCAGTATTAAGTACTGGGAAAATGACAGGACTGGGTGATCTCTGATCTTTGAAACAGAGATAATTCTGAGTATACTCATGTTACTCTGACAAAATTCTGGCCTCATTAAGAATAACAGTGAAATTCTTCTGGTTTCCTCTGCTAGAAAGGCGCTACACGATTGCTGCCTTTACTTGCTAGTGAACTTTTGAACAGTCCTGATTTTTCTTCTTTTTTTGAGGGCAGGGGTGAAAGCTGTCTGATTGCCTGTCTGCTAATTGCTCCCCAGTAGCTTTTGAACCAGCTGTTCGGCTTCATCTGAATTTGAAGGAAGGTAGGAATCTTGAAGTTGCAAATTTTATGAAAACCCAAAGCTGGGCAGAAGAGAGAAAACTAAATGTTTGTCCTCCTTGTACTCTGAGGGAAAGGCAGGAACATCTCAGCTGTTATATACCCTGTTTGGTCACAGGCAGCAGGTCAGTCAGCATGAAAACAACTTTCTAGTGACTACATATGCTATCTATTGGCCAGTGGAAAAGTCACAGGGGTGCTTAGAAAGGTGGTGTGGAGCACAGCGGGGTAAGGGAAGAGGTGAGACAGGAGATGACCTTATGGCAGTATAGATATAGGGGGAAGAGAAGATACATATCCATAAGAAAATCTGCCTCACCAATCTTTCTGAGCTCAGAAGTTCTCTGCAAATGCTAATCATGATAGTATTGTAACAATAGAACTATTTGAATGATAATGACAAACTTCTTGAGAGTACAAATGAAAAACAATTCTGTGAACGGGTCTTGGTGTGTGAAGGAGGAATGCAGTTCAAAACTTTGTCATTTTAGACTATAGAAAGAAAAAATAGTGACGTTATCTTCAAGAGAGATTATTTTGAAATGACTGCTGGGTTTTGGGGATGGGGCTGTGAGAAGGTGTATGCTGGTACAGTAATGCACTCTGAACATCAGGCTGCTGCATAATTCAGACCACTCTTAAAAACTCTTTCTTGTTAATGGAGATCTTCACATCTTTCTGCTGCAGGGTTTGTGATACTTTGCTATAAAGCACTTTTTTACCTTTTTTTTTTTTTTAAAGAGAAAAAGGAGCTCTCTACATAAAAAATTAAGCAGAAATAAATTTTGTATTTACCATTTATTGAAATCTAGATAGGATAACTGAGTAGAAGTTTTTTTCCAATGTGATAGTGTAATGTCTCCCTGACCTCTGAGTTTGTATAGTCTGTTCCTGGGAGTCTGGTTCCCGAGCAAATGCCAGGAGCGTACCGAATAGGTAGGAGGACCCATTGTTCTTGACAACTGATCTGACTTTTATATCTTTCAAAACTGGATATGCATTTCCATGCTTTCTTTGCAATGTCAAAAAAATTGTACAGATTTATTCCAAATTTAAGTTATTAGCATCTTTAGTAAAATGCCCTTTATGTCATGTCCCCAGTAGAAAAAGCTTTTTGGTGCATCATCATTTTCCTATTAAACCTGATTAAAATATGTATTCTACAATTGACTGAGATTTGAAATCTCTGGATGGTTATGTCTTGGAAATGAAAGGAGAAGTAAGGGATTGCAATGAAAAAGTAGCGGCATGGATGGTCAGTGTAATACACAAAATAGCACAATATAATACAGACGCAGGATTTCTTTGGGTAACTCACAGATGTTGTTCTGGTGTAACCTTGTGTGGGAGGTGATGTAAATTTTCTCCTCTCTAAAACTGACAATTTCAGTGTAATATTTTAGTATTTGAAATTTTCCATTTTCCATCCTATTGTAAACTGGAAAACGGTAAGGATTACTGTGGTAAAGTCAACTGTAACTGTCTATGAGAAACAGCAAACTTTTATTGGTGACTACAGTTGATGTAGAAGAAAAGTTTGCGATTCATACATATGGAGGTGAACAAAGAACTGCATCAGATTGGAAGGGAATTGGGGCAGATTAATTAGGTCCCTGAGCAGCCAGTCAGGGACTCCAGAGCTCTCCGGAGTGCTTACGCTCTCACACTGGCTTCAGAGTCTGGAGTTTACAGATGCACTAAGCAGTGGCCCAACTCTGCTCCCGTTACGCTACGTGATAAAACTTCCAGTTGAAGCAAAGTTAGGCCAATACTGAACATATCTGAAAATCCATCCAAAGTGTTCATCAGTGGTTACTCTGGAATGTGGATAATGAAAAATATTTGCTGCTAAGGGTATAAAACATATTCCTCGAGACATTTGTAGCTGTTGTTCTCCACCAGTTCAGCATATAAATATACTTATTTTAATACAACAGTCTTGTCTAGTACTTTAAATTTAAAACAGTAAGATGTGATGTATATTGTTCTGTCTGCATTTGCTAGTGAAAGTGCATGCGCATCATAGATAAAAAATAAAATATTAATTATTTTTAAATACATGCAATTTTCCACCTGGGGACAGAAAGACAGAAAAATGCTAGTCATGTAGCTTAATGCACTAATAGAAAGGCACTCTGGTACCACACTGACAAGAGAGGTATAAAAGCCTGATTAGAATATTTATAACTGGTAGCTTGTAAGCAATCCAGACAAAGGAACACGTCTTTAGATTTTTGTAATGTATTGCATACATTTACAGTACTGTATAAATGGTTATTACTTAGAATATATTCCTTAAAATATGATGATACTTATTAATTTACAATATATGGCATAGCTATGGATTAATTGTTATCATCTTTTTTCTTTTTTTTTTTTTTTCTCCACTGGCTGCATAACTGGCTCCATGGCTATCTATTATTAAAGATGTAAGAGAGGAACATTTTAGTTTTCTTACAAAACCACAGCTGCCCTAGTAGAAATATATCCTTATATTTATCCTCTGAATTTAACCTAGTGTTAGAAGAATGTTTATTCCTATGCATTATTCTATGCTGTTGCATAGAATAATGTGATGATAATGATGGTGTACCTGGAAATGTAACAGCAATCTTTCAATAAATCTGCTTGTATGGCAAGACATTGTTATTTAATTTCAAGCGAATGTGCCTGGTAGCGTTCAGTTCATTTTGGTTAAAGTTTGTTAGAGACAGTTCCACGGATTCAAGGTCTGGGGGCTTCGAAGGTCACAGTTTCATGAACAAAATCTGTTTTTTTAAAGGGACAAAGTAAAACATAGGACTGTTTCCAAGTCATTCTGATTTTGTATTCCTTTTAGTGTAAATCCTACAACCCTCCACATATTCATGAGAACTGAGGGCAGGAAACTTGCCAGAAATGCAGTAGTAGCTAGGCTGTCTTTGAGGAGGTTGTTATTTTTTAAACACTTAGAGTGGTACCTCGCAGCTTGTGACATTACAAAAGAGTGATTCCCCTTTGTGTTGGGAAGCAGTCAGCTAGGGAACAATCCAGTAAGGGAAATTAGAGATAACTATGTCTGTGGGTCAGAATCCGGAGTTTTTGGCACCAGAAGATCATCATGTTTCTATTAATTAGTAGGTAGGTCATAACACACTCTTCCCTGTTTTTTGGGGGGCTGAACACTAATAGAAAGTGTAATTAGATGTATTAAGCAGCTTATTACACATTGCTGCATTCTGAGAGAAAATTGTCTGGACCACCTGAGGTCCATCACCATTCTGATTATACCACAATATCTTAAAACAATGTCATTTATATGTTAATTTTCATGCTGTGTCCTGCAGAATCCAACAGGTGCGATTCTCTGTAAGAGTGAATAGCTTCTGGTTTGTAATCCCATCTCAGCTCTGTTGGTTCACACCAGTGAACGCCTCAGCATGACTAGTGGTATTGAGAGCTGTCAGTAGGACTACTAGTAATAGTCAGGGTGTTTATTTTCTACTTGTAGCCTTGAAGAAATCCATCCTTTGAACAAGGATGGATCCCCTTATCCTAATGGGTAAGGGGACTAAGCAGTTTTGTTGCCACCTTAATCAATAAAGTTTATTTTGGGATTTGATTGGAGGTATTTAAGAGATTACCAACAGGTAATAGTTTCTTGAGCAAGGGATAGATCACAGTATGTATAAATAAGGTTGGCATTTTGCCCTTTTGGAAGAAGGCCATAACATTAACAAGATTAAAAATCTAATAAACATTAAAAGTAGGTATGGAGTCAGTGCAGACAAGACAGTATGTCACACCTTCAGGCCTTGTCCACATACAAAAGGTACATCCATTTAATTGAACTCACATTTATATAAATCAATTTATTTACAAATCCTGAAGCCCTCATATAGCTACTCCTAAATTGTTTTGCAAAAGGCTTGTATTGATTTACCTTAAGTAGATTTCTTACTGACTTAAGCTAAATCACAAGAAACCTGTTGCAGACCAGTTTAAAAGTGTTCATGTGGGTCTGTACTACTTAATTAAATTGACCTGCAAAATAATTTTAGTGAGAACAATGCAATTTTTGTGTTTAGACTTGCCGAAAGTTACTGCCAAGTTTCATGTACGTTTACTTTCTTTTTGCTTTTAACATCAGAAGTTTCTTTTCATCATTGCAATTTGAAAATATTTTTTGTCTTACCCTCTGTACCTGAACACTTTCTAATGTTTGACCCTTTTGCTACTAATCTTTTAGTGTTTTGGTGTGTGCAAGCCATACACTCAATCATTTGCAGTGTCCGTTAAAAAAACCCCTCCAACAACCTAAATGTTTCTTAGTGGTCAGACTAACATATCAGAATCATAGAGCGATCACAATCCTAAATCTCCATTACATGATAGTTTGACTCTAAAACACACTAGGTAACCAAGAGAAACACACATGTACAGTAAAGAGAATAGGCTGCATGCTTTAAAGCCACAACTTTTCTTCCTTAATCCACAGGAACAAATTTTCTTCCTTATTCCTCCTTTATTGTTCAAGGTTGTGTCCGCTAAACTTGTACTATTTTTCAGGCCATGCACAGGAATTAGTGCTTCCGAATAGCTCCTGGCTTAGTTTTCCACCTTGGTAAGTAGTTGCTTGGAATCCTTCTTGATGGGTGTAATTTAGCACAGTGGGTCACTTCATAAAGTAAATGTCAGGGACTGGCATGCAAGGCTGTGTTGTACCCCTTGAAACCAATTCTTTGTAGCAGTCTGACCCAGAGTTTACTCCCAGACATATGGGGAAGTTGTCACTGAAGGGGATGTGCTCGCAGATGCAAAGGCGAGGGAATTCTGTATCCTGATTCAGTTTGTGATATCAAATGCCCTGCTGGGTCATGAATTTCAGTTTTGAGGCTTCTCTTTGAATGTGAGTTGTAGGTCTCTTGAGAATCAGGGCTGTGAACTGTAAAATTTTCTGAGTAGAAAAATGAGGGAAAAGAGTATGCAAGCCTTGTGAATTATGCAGGGTTTTGTATGTTTTCAGGATGGATAGGCCATTCACACTGGATCAACAGCAATTACCTAATTCATTCACATGAAGTTGTATAGCAATGATATTTCAGAGGGTAGTGTTGGAGGCATTGGATGGTATCATCGTTATCTCTCAGGTAATTTCTCATTGGTGAAGGAATACTTTGTTCTTAATTGGAAGCAAATAGCCACAGTTTGCTGCAATGCAAATAACTACCTGTAGAAATTCCGCTTTTGTGATGGACAGCCCTCTAATGAGTGTTTTGCATTTCACTGATTCTTCATAGAATCATAGAATCATTTAGGTTGGAAAAGACCTTTAAGATCATCAAGTCCAACTGTAAACCTAAAATTGCCAAGTCCACCACTAAACCATGTCCCTAAGCGCCACATCTACGCGTCTGTTAAATACCTCGAGGGGTGGTGACTCAACCACTTCCCTGGGCAGCCTCTTCCAATGCTTGACAACCCTTTCTTTTGGTGAAGAAATTTTTCCTAATATCCAATCTAAACCTCCCCTGGTGCAACTTGAGGCCATTTCCTCTTGTCCTATTCACTTTATGGAGTGAATAGAACCAGCTGTTTTTGAACACAAGGGGTTCAAGTTATAGCTTTTATATCAAATAGGCACCTAGACAATTAAATATAAGGAAAGCTGTTTCTTTCACATGATGAAACAAAAAGAACTAAAAAAAGGAATACAGTGACAACAAAATTTCAAAATGCACTATAAATTTTAGGCTGAGTATAATTATGTGGCTGAACAATCAGTAGAAATAAAAAAAAAAAATCTTTTAGTTTTAAATGTGTAATTCAGTTTTGTTCTACAAGAAAAGATGCAAGATTACCTGTATTGGAAGTAGACCTTGTTAGTATAGTTAACTATCGATAACTAGAGTGTGGATAGAAAATATTTTACCCATACGACAAGGAATTGTAAAATTCACATCTATTCCATTTCCTGTATGAATATGTATTGGAAATCTTTCCCCCTCTACCCTTCCTTTCCCCCAGTAAATCATAGCCTTGTTATACCATTGTACTCAGTAGCTTGCTAATTCTCCAAGATAATTGCTCCACCAGAAATATGGAAGAAAGGTTTCAAATCATTCCTGCTTGCCCTTTTTTCTGAAACAGATACTTGAAGGTGGGTGCCGTAGCCACCAGACCATGTAGCATTTGGGTCTCTCTTGTCCAAATGACACATTTACTTCTATGCAGTAGAACAGTATCCAAAATGGGAGCTTGACAAAGGGGTGACAGAGGCTAATATCCAGAAGATATCTTCCACATCTTGGGATATGAAAGACCTGGAGTCACGCCCCTTCTTCAGACTTGTAAAATTTCAACAGCAGACAGTGAGGAAGAACGATTCCAATTTTCTTCTAAATTGTGCTCTAGACTGCACACAAATGGATAACCGGAACGCAGTTTTCCTGCCAAGCAGTGAACGCTCTTGCTGCAGTACTGTAAAGCCAGTGCTGTTATCTTCTTCTTCCTCCTACTGTTGGAGTTAGTTATTATAAACGAATATTCACTGGACAATGGGCAGACTATTTCTCTAATTTATGGTTAGGATAATCTCCTGGGGATGGATGGATTTGGACTATACCTGGGCAGACGTGTTTCTTTCTCCCTGTTCTTTCTGATTTTCCTTTTTGCTTTGAGCACTAATTCCACTGTGGACCTGAGGAGTCCTTCTGGAGAAAATATTTGTTGAAGCAGGCATGTTTCTATGAGCAGTTTTGGTTGATTGAAAAGAAAAAATCTCATTTTGCAAAATTAAGTTTATTTGCTTTTGAATTAACTGGGCTACAAAATCATTGGAAGATAATCTGGAAAGTTTTTTAATTAGGATTTTGGTGGTACTTGGTGTAAGCTTCTGGTAGATGCTTCTGAATTCTGAAGTTCAAAGGCAACGTATCTTGGAGGGTGGTAGAGACTGTATTATTTGGAGCCATTTCTAACTTCTCAAAGGACAGAACTCAAACCGGTGGGCAAATCTGCAGAGGTTCAGTCATGGTTTTTAAATCTGCGCTTTGTAAAGCGTGTTCTTGTAATAAAGAAAAGGATGTTAAAACTGAGATTATAAAATTCAGGCCCTGGGCAAATGTAATGATGATACGCTTTTTTTTTATTATACATAGATACAAGAAGCTATATTTAAAAAAATGCATGAGACATACAGTTCATAGAAAAATTAAAGAAGTGAGTACAAATCATTATTCTGGGATGTTAAAGTAGCATATGAAATAGTAGGTGGCAAAAGGAGCAGCAATGATCAATTCATTTTGCTGCTGAAGCGAACAAAATAGCAAAGAGACAGCGGGGCCACTAAAAGGATGAAACTTTGACATAACAGAGGGCCAAAATGAATTCTTCACCCTAATGATTATGAACTGTGGAGGTGGTAATATTCCAGGAACAAAGAGAGATTTTGCTCACGTTTTTTCCCTTTCGTTCCTAGCACATGAAACATTAAAAGTCTTTATCACTGTAGGAGAGCAGATGATAATAAGGCAATTAGGACGATCAAAAGCTGACAAAGAATCAGGCTCAGAAGAATCATATATTAGGATTAAAAAATTATTAGCAATAGAAAAAAGAAGGTCTTCTGCCAAGAGAACTAATAGATGTGATCAGTAGTAGGGGAGAGAAAGATGTTTTTGTAGAGTAGTGGGAACTAAGGGAATGCACTAAATTTTCTTGGGAAGATATAGAAAATACTGGCAAAACTACAGGATATTCAGGCAGAAAACGTCATTCACCGAGAGGCCTGTTGGCATTGATTCATAAAAAGGGGACACTGAGACTGATAAATGTGTTTCGTTTAAACATTACTAAATTAGTAGATAACAGTGAAACAGCTACATGGCAGAATTTATTGAGGTTTTAGGAAAACATTTGTTACTTAGATGGATTTACAAAATCATGAAACATTATATCAGCCAAACCTGTCGAAATAGAATGAAGAGTATTGTGGGCTGAACAAGCATCCAGTAATAAAGAACAGCATGAATAGAAAATGCTAATGATTCGTTTATGCTCTTTACAATTACATTCATGGGATTACCAGTAACCGTGTTTACTGGTTTGTGAGAGAAATGATAGAGGATCAGCAGCGATATCTCAGATTTTGAAAAAGCACCATTGCCTTAGTGGAGAATTAAAAATTACACGTCGTTTGTTATCTGATTTGTCTATGTGTTAGTGATACACTTGCCGACATTTCCTGCATATCTTGTAGCATCTCATGAACCTCTTAGAAACTATTGATCATGGTGGATGGGAGGAGCTGCAAAGGAAGTATCTGCTGGAATCTAGAACAGTTAGGAATAACAATATAAACAAGCACAGCTAAACAGATATAAATTGAATTGCCTCACTTA
Organism: Aptenodytes forsteri; assembly: GCF_000699145.1. Classification (NCBI taxonomy): domain Eukaryota; kingdom Metazoa; phylum Chordata; class Aves; order Sphenisciformes; family Spheniscidae; genus Aptenodytes; species Aptenodytes forsteri. Next base: position 565,291 of record NW_008794431.1, on the reverse strand, counting down.
TTCCAGCTCTCTCTTTTTATGTACTACTGCCTCAGGATGAATCATATGCTCCTGGTACAGTCTTATTACTTCATTAAAGTATTTCCAGTTTGTCAAAACCTGTAGGGAATGGCACCACATCCAAAAAGTATTATCTTCTTGTTGGAGAGAAGTGAAGGTAACATTACTGTGATTCATTTTTAGTGCTGGATAACACTTGGAGATGCATCATGAATACATTTATTATTGTAGTGGAATAAACCATGCTGTGCAAAGACCTTCTTGAAGAATCGTGTTACATGTAGACTATAGTACAGTACATTACAGCTCTGCTGCTACACTTAGGACTCAGTTGACACTTCCATTATCCTCTCCTGATTTATTGCTAGTGTTCGTATTACAGAAGCATCTAGAAGTCCCAGCTGAGCTCATGCCTGCATTGCTCTGGAGCTTTTACTCTGAGTGGGTAAGATATGGAAAGTGGGAGGGGAAACAAAAAGATGAAGTGACTTGCCCAAGACTGAGAACCAATTCACTTAGGAGGTGAGAGATGAGAGGGGTCTGGTCTGAAAGCTGAATAACCACATAAGCAGAGACCTGAACTTGCAGGAATTTGCTTTAGCTCTCAGTGGGCTTGTTAGCTCAGCTCTCTGGTAATACAATCTCACAGTTTTCAGCTGAGGACGATTCTGCCAGCAAAGAGAATGAGTTTGCACCTACCCATTTTATTACTAATGGCTGTATTCTCACTGACAGCACCCAATTTAGAACCTGTATTTCCCAATTCTCATTCCAGCCAACTCATCACAATATTACACACCCCATTCAGATGGACTTTTATGTCAGGTATTGTTGCCAACTTATTCCAACTGGATATTTGCCTAAAAACCAGGCCTTTTTCTTTAAAATATTTTATGTAGATCAGGTGGTTATTTCCAAATAAACAAATATTGCTCAAGTCTATTTATTAAAATATTTTATGTAGATCAGGTGGTTATTTCCAAATAAACAAATATTGCTCACCTAGTCTATTTATAGTAATCGTTTACAATGGGATTGGATTGCTATGGGGAAAAGTGCTAAACAACACACTGCTCAGTAGAAGAATAGGATTCTGCAAATAAAATACTGCAATTTTTCTTTGGCTGTTTGCAAAACACGTTAGCGAATGCTCCCTAGTTGAGTTTTTAGATTAATCAAAGGTATATTTATAAGTATCTATTTTAATCTATATGCTTAGAGAAGGCCTTTATCCTTATATGAATTATTAATGCTTAAAAATGCTCTATAATCTTTTCAGAGATGCAAGGGATAATCAGTCTTACAGCTTGCAATGAATGGAAGTATCGATTTGCTAATATGAAGTAATTTGTGTGATCTAAATACGGTGCATACAATGTGTGCAAATTGATTCCAGTTAATAATTTTTGACTGTTCTCCTAAATCTTGGTAAGAGAAAGCCCTGACTTTCCCTACTTGGATTTCTTGGTGGCTTTCAAAGGATTGATTTTTCCTCTAAATCTTGGGGCCCCAATCCAGTATACCACTTGGTGGCCTGCTTAGATTTAACCATGTGAGCATCGATAATGACTTTAACAGAAAAAAACCTGCATGCTTAAATTCAAATGTGTGTTGACATGTTTTGCTGCATGAACGTCTAAGCTTGCATCTTATTTGATTTTCATTTGATAGTAATTATTGGACAAAAATATTGTCAGCTTTATGTTAGGTGATACTGGATTAGTTTAAAAAGACAGAGCAAAATGGAATTAAATTAAATGCATCCATTATACAACACACATTTACTATGCTATTAATGAAAGGTTTTACAGGATTAATTAATCTGAACAACTCATAAAACTGTTGTTAAATAGTTTTGATGGGAAATGCATGTCTCATTAATTTTAAATTTATCAGCATGAAAATATAAGAGAAGTATAGACATTTTAAAGGAATGCTAACAGCTAATACATGTCTGTAATTTCTATAAAATATATTAAATATATTT
>NW_008794431.1:535578-562999 GCF_000699145.1 Aptenodytes forsteri | reverse complement strand
CCCCCCTCCTCTTTTTTTTTTTCTTCCAACACATATTTGCGTGAAGATAAATGTGTTCATTTGAGTGTTTATGGAAAGTGACTGAAATAAGTCACAAATGCATCATGATCCATCTATAACGGAATGCTTATTTGCAAATGCTTTTGCTACTGCTTATTGATTCTACTGCAGTTTAATTTGTGATCTTATATTAAGAAATGGTTTCTACGTACACCTCTAACATTGCCACATGGAACATGAAAATAATAGTGTGTTTCATAAATTATTTTTTTTTCTCAACTTTATAGAAACCAATAAGACTATGATATTTTACAGCCTTCTACAAAGTTAACGTGGAAATAATGTAAAAAAAGAAACTAATTAATGGGAGCCTATATTCAGTGGAATCTTAGTCCTTCCTAATTGTAATGCCACTACATGATAATTCAGGACACATAAATGCATGCAAGAGAATATGTTAAGACGAGACAACAGAAAAGTACCGTGCGTTAACATCCGTCATCTCCTACCTCTCAGGAGCTGACCATCTAAAAACCATTGCAGAGGTTAACATGTTTGCAAGAATGGTTCTGATTTTCAAACTGAGAAGCATTAATAGAAACACAAATTCTGAAAGGATGTTATTTAATTAGCATGTGGAAACAGACAGAAATTAATGTGTGTTTTTAATAATTGATTGTCGCTACATAATAACTTCCATGCATTAATTATGTTCGATGCCGAGCATTATGGTTTTCTTTTCTCATATTGCTATGTGCATACAGTATTGTGAGAAAAGAATTTGTCCCTTCCAAAAGAAGACTTAAGATCAGGATAGGAAAACAATTTACCCTGTATATAATACAGTGGGACAAGGTATCCAATTCAGTTTGTCAGCTGCTTCCCACTAAGAGCCTGTGTGCTCCTACCATATCCTAAACACAGATTGATTCTGGTCTCCTCTAATTCCCTGTGCAGTTCCCTACATTCTGTAGACTCTATGTAGACATAGCTGTGCCCATAAAAATTAAGTACTTTTTTTAAGCTATATCAGCAAAGTAGCGAGTTTGGTAGAAAATACTGTATCTCTATATTAGGATTGTTTGTTGACATATTACTGTTGGCAAACCCTGTTGGTGCAAAGGAAGGCCTCAAGCAGCCTTCAGAGCTATAGTGCCTGTTCCTGTACATGATACAGGAATACCGCATTAATAACAAATCCATATATAATAAATGTTGTGTTATCTTCATTAATTCTCATAGGATTCGGATGTCCAGATTCTTGCTGGACTTCCTGAACCCGCAGATTTGGGACAGATTTTCTCTTAAGTACTTCTTAGTAGTTCTTAAATCGATCTGATTTATCCTAAGATACTTCTGTTTCCATGATTTTGGAAGGTAAATAAATAGGTGTGTGTGAGGGAAGGAAAAGAACAAAAATTTAAGTGAGGAGTTTGGTAAAGTGTCACTGAACTTTCTTTCCTGATAGCTACTTCTGGTTTAGGATTGCAGTGAGTTTTGGGTAAAAGTGTGTTGGTAGCAATGGGAATAACTTTAATATACCAATTCATGCATTTCAACATCCTTTATTGTATCTCATTTTTGCAAAATGCTGCATTGTACAGCTTCATAAAATGAACAAATGGAGCTAATTAATGCCTTTTCACTAACTGTGCTTAATCTAATGTTTTTAAAAATCTAAAACTAATCCTGAAGAGAATTATATGAGGATCTAATGGGATTAAAATTATATTTGGTTATGCTTAACAGTTTTTCCATATGATTACTTAGAAACTGTGCTCATATGATAGTGTGACGGACACCTGGATTATTTAGAGCAGACCCTGGCTATTTGTCTTGCTGGAGGACAAACAATCCATTCCTCTTCCAGCACAGAATATATTTTCTTGCTTGTAATAGCTGCTCGGCTGGACATACGTACACACCTATAAAAATAATTATAACCTGTGAACAGCAGGCAGACACTAAAAGAAATTTTGTGTGTGTGAAGATTCTGAAAACCATGCGTTAAATTAAGGAAGTGAGGTGCGAGGGCTAGGGTAGGGTGCCTGGCTGAGGTCCTCCATGGGCTGCAGGATGGGGATTCACCCCGGCGAGAGGGCTATGTGGTACCCTGGCTACCTGTTCCAGGAGTTCCTGCCAGCAGACCAAGAAGCTTCATTCATACCCAGGCTTTCTAGAGGCAGGTCTGTCTATGTGTTCTCCAACATACACTGTTCCTTTCTGCTCCAGTACCACTGAATTCCTCTGGCTGCTGCTGTGCCCTCTGGCATAAGAAGCCTTTAGGTTCACTCCACCCACTGCAGCAGCTTCTCAGAAGAGTGATGCTATTGAAATAATGTACTGTTTTCTCAATTTTGTTTAGCTCAGTAAAACTCGAAAAGCATTTTAATGCAAAGGCTGAAGGGAAGATATTTTTGTCAATACGAGGTTTTTCACTTCACCTCGAGCTCTTGGTTTGTCATTGTCAAGTATAAAATGACAGGTGCATGTTTCAAGTTTTTTTTGTCTTGTAAGCGACAGTACATTTCTTAACACTGTCTTATTTTTGGTGGGTATTTCTGCTTTAATTTCCTGTTGTGTATTAGAGCCAGAACACACACTTGGAACTCTTGCAAAGCATGTGCTTTGGGTAATCTGCAAATGTGGCTTGGCACCTTTAATCTTTCTTCATAGATATGACACAGCAGAAAATATCTGTGGTCTTTCTGGCCATAAGATCAGAGAAAGTGACTGATCTACCTAGAAGAAATTCTGGCAAGCTGTCTTGACATTCACCTTATTCCTTCAAGAATAATAGAACATTTTTAAGGTGGAGGAATGAGACATAAAGAGCTTAGCCTACAGTCTCAGGTACTTTGTCAGTCCTGGCCATGATTCATCTCTTTTCCAAAAAATACTCATGCCTTGTACCCCGCACAAGCTTCCTAGGGTAGAGGGGCTTGCATTAATGCACTTAAGATGAAAGGTGGGTCATCCTAGGCTGGTTCATTAAGGAGAAATAACCTTAATATGCATGTTTCTCAAGCACGAAGAGGAGGGCTCCCACCTTATTTAACCTCATTGTGTTGTGGGTTCTGAAATATTTAGTTTTGTTTTAGAGGGTGAGAAAGATCTCTTCAGAGCTTATGATTCCCTTCCTTTTCTTGTTTAAACACTGTAGTTTTTTTTTTTTTTTTTTTAATAGCCTGAGAGTTCTTTCAGTTTGCATCGTTCTTAAAATTCCTCTTCACTTGACTGAAACATCAGCCAGGAGCTTAATAATTCAACTGGCAAGTAAACAGTCATAGCTTCCCTTCATGGAGAAAATGCTTGGTAAAGCATTCTGCTGTAGCTATGGAGTCCTGTGCCATCAAAGCCTTAACAGAATGCCAGCCTAATTGTCGCATGCAGCTTCATAGAGCTGTGGGAGAAAGCAACTCAGAAACGAAGTGGCTCGCTTGATATCAAATCTGAAATTATTTAACTCAGTCAGAAACAAATGAGTGTTCTGTGTCTAACCAGCACACCCTTCACTAGTGCTTACCCAGTAAGAGGCAAATAAACTTTGTTACACATAAATATAGTTGTAAATCTTAAAACAAAATCTAGCTGTTGACCATGTACAATAATGAGGATTTATTAAACTCAAATCTAACATGTTCTTTCACGTAGTTGAGGATTAGATGGATCTCTGAGGGTCACTTACATTCACCAGCAGTGCTTCATAGATGACTGTGTAAGAAGCACTGTTGAAAACCAGGCATGAGTACTTTGAAGGCATAATCAGTGTATAAAATTGTTGTATGTGGATAAGTGATACCAATTTAACTTTGTCTCACTTCAAAAGTATTACTCAGCTCAACAGTATCCTATCTCTCTGAGCTGCAGGGTTTCAGTTTGAATTTTTGTTTCTGTGTCTCAACTTCTGTTTTGTTTGTGATTGGAAGAACTCTGGGGCAGAGACTGCCTTCATTTCAAGCATGCTCCACACTTGTCAGGTATTCACAAAGATAATGTTAATATGTACAGCGTACTGCTTTGCACTATTATTGCCAGCATCTGGAAAACATGAAGAACATTTTACTGATCATCATCTCTTTAATGTCAAGAACAATTCATTGGTACCTTTGCAAATCCCTGTGCGTAGTACGGGGGGGAAGAAAATGTTTTTCCTTAAACTGTGAAGGTTTAAGCTTAACCACCTTTACTTAAAGAATTACTTTAGCAAAACTATTTTTATGTCTAGGAGTGAGCTGTGTTCTTCCTTTTGAAAATAGGTTGTATATCAAGGATATTTTCCAGCTCCTGAACGTGTTTAATTTTCCTAACCATCACAGAGATCAGAAACCAAAGCAGCCTGCTTGTAAAGCATTCAGGATACAGAACTGCATTTTAAAACTGATAATTAAAGTTGGAAGCATACCCTTTTTTTCTTTTTTTTTTTTTTCTTGAGGATCCTTATCAAGAAAATGAACATGCAAAATAGAACATCTGGTAGAAAATGAGGGACAGTATTCTGTACTAAATCTACCACTACTTTCTAATATATTAGGCTATCTACTTAATTTATTTAATCAGCTGAAGCCTAAATAACCAGGAAACATTAAAATTAAATTCCTCAACAGATACCAGCTCCTGAGTAAGAAATCCTGCTGCAATCCTTCACAGGACCAAGCTGAAAGTGAGATAGTTGCCTTAGAAGTTAGCAGAACTGGAGGATCTGTAAAAGCCTACCTGCCTTATACCAGCCTGAATCTCCAAGTAAACTGAGAGATGCTGTGTAATAGGTGAACAGTTTTCATTTCTTTCCATACTTTTGCTGGCTATGCTACTTCTTCCAGGAAGATATGCCTTAAAATGACCTGGGCTTGCCACTAGGTATTTATAAGAGAACTTTAAATTCTTAGTCAGCAGAGATCTATGTATGCAGATCTTGCAGATATTTCTCCAGCTTTTGCCTTAGAGTACCAATAGTACAGTTCGTAAGCAGGGAAAGACATGAAAGAGTTTTGCTGGTTAGCCAGCATATTCAGTCGTAACAGTTGACAATGGTGCTCACTACTGTAGCAGGGACCAGGTTATTAATAGTGAACCAATATTGGGAAAAATTACAGCTAAAGCCTTGTAACATGGCATTCTTGTTAGCCTGGATGTTTCTCTATATGTCGTTAACCATTGTCATTCGGAGGGTTGTGTCTTTATTTTGCTCAGTTGAGTTGCCATGTTGTCATTTGGACATCCTGTCATTCATCAGCAGGAAGCTGGGCAGTACTTCACTCAGTCTCTGTCAGAAAGTGGCATTGGGGCTCTGAAAGGTTGCATCTCTACTTGAGAGACAGAGGTTTATTCTGTTAGCCTGTATAACAACGTCTGCTGTATGTTAATGAAGCTTGCTCATTAAGTGAATTCTCAATTTCACTGCAAACAGTAGAAGTCCTGGTTTTGCATTGCAGTACATCAGGATTTTGCTTATTCTTGCTTGCTATTAGAATAGTGCTATTATGCGCCATCAAGTCACAACATTTACAGCTTCTGAGGTTCTGGCCTTTGTCTTTGCTTTTCCAGTACTAAAAATGGTAACTTGCAAAACAGAATGCATTGCAGGATAGGTCCTTCACAAGCAATAATAACAAAAAGGAATACGTATGGTTTTTGTTAAAAATTCTTCATTTGTCAAAACAATCTTCATGAATTTCCCACAGATTTTTTTTTTCAGTCCTCTATAGATTCTCTTTTTCACTGTAGTTTCTTTTGAAAATGGACAGCCTATTTTTCCTACCATGGGCACAGCTGAACATTGTAGGCTTGAAGGTTCAGCTCAAGTACTGTTTGATGTTGTTTTGTGTAAAGAGAAAGGATACCAAGAGAGTCAGTTTGGGGGAGAGGAAATAGAAAAGAGCAGAGAAAAAGAAACAGCTGTATGAAAATAAATACAGAAAGAAATTCAATATTTTTGGTTCACAATAGCAATCCAAAATGCTTTTGGATTAAGGAGTGCTTAAATACTTGTTGTGTTATAGAACATCAAGCTTTTACACTTCTGCTCAGATGCGTCTCCTGGACAAAGCTTTTGCTAACATAGGTAAAAGTCACAACTGTCTTTGGCCAAGTATGGTGATGGTATGGCCTACTAAGGACAAAACCCAACGCGGCAGCTACAGAAAGTGTAGAGGGGCAGATTACTCTTCCTAAAACTTGTTTCTGGTCTTCTCTTGCTATGTATTTGTCTTGTCAGATGATTTTGTGTAAAGACAAGATGAAAACATATAATTAATTAGACTCACTTTGTTGCCTGAAGGGCTTTTATAGAGATGGCTTAAAAATCTACTATTTCTGATGGAAACAGCTCCGTTAGATGAATTTAAACACAGTGGATATAAGGAATAGGTAAAGTACAACTTTCTTTTGTTAATGCTACATAATATGCCGTATAAAACTTATCATGTGGGCTTGTTGCTGGAAGGAAGATGTTTTAAGAATTTCCAGTGGGAAGAAAAGGAAGCATTTCTATAAAGAGAGAACAAAAAAATTGTTTGTTTTTTATTACCTCTGTTGCCACTGTTCTGTAATGGAGACAAAAATTCTGAATTTACTTGCAGTAAAAGCCCTACAGCACATAAGATGATGAACAGATAAATACAAGATTTTAATTTTAGGGCAACAGATAGAATAGAATTTCTAACAGAATTAATTCTTCTGAACTATTCTCTCGATAAATGAAAAGTGAAAGGAGACTTTTCATGTGCAAATGTATGGAAATTTATGTTTTCTCAAGGTTTATTATACTATATGTATGCTTTTAAAAAGAAACAGCTCTCTTCTAGGGTCTGAACACATAAACCCTTTGGTGCCATGACCATATTATGTATCTAAAAAGACACAGAATGGAGACACACGAATTTAGTAGCTGTCTGGTATTGTACTTGAAATGTGGAGTACTGCTAGGCCCAAAGGCAGAGGAGAAGAGAGATAGTGTCAGGATGGCTGGAATTTTTTTCCCAGTTATTAAACAAGTGAATCTCACCACTTCTGTAGTTGCAAGAGCTCCTGTCTATTACAAACTAAAAAAAAAAAAAAAAAGTCTAGCCTTTAGAAAATGCAATTAAGCTATCTTGCTTGTTCTGGACGTATTTTGATGGTAATATAGGAAGGGCATATGTTTCTTTAAGCGTGTGCTCACAACTTCAGTCTTCTGAGACACCTTTGACACACTGAATTGGAGATATTTTTCCCCCCAGGGTGCTTGCAGATGATATGTAACTCTGTGATTTTCCCGGCAGCAGCTCGAATTGGTCTGTGCTTTAATGTTACCAAACAACTATAAATGTGAGGATGGGGATTCTCTCACCTATATATCTATAATGCTATTTGCATATAGAATTAAGGCAAAGAGCAGAAAAACCACCCAGTTATCTGCTACTGTATCTTAAGTCCTAGATAAATGGTTGTTCAAGTTGGCTAGAATTTACAGAGGGCACAGCTGACACGTATTCATTTATTCTGATGATCTGTCTTCCCTATTTCACTATTAGGTAAGTTTCTTTCTTTGCATTCTGAAATATTAATTCCCTTTGTTTTCTGCTACTTATGAAAATTTATTTCATGAGCAATTGGTAGTGAGTATGTCTACCAGGAAAGGGAGTAGCTGTTCTCGGTGTGTTAATTGATTTGCAAATTTAGCTGTCAAAAAAGACCCTGAGAGGAAACCACAGTAAAACTTTGTTTTCAATTAAGCTAGTATCTCCACAGCGGTGCCGTGGGCTGCTCTGCAAGACTCCTTCACATCTAGACTCTTGGAGATCAGGCACAACACAGAGGTAATGCCTTTGGCCCCTAAGGGAAGGGAAGAAGTCAACCGCAACATACCTCTTTTGGATGAGTCAGTGGGAGTATCATTAGCTGAGATGACTGCAGGTCAGCCAGGACTCAATGGTATGACAGTGTGGAGATCTGGGAATAAGAGAAAGAGGAAAACCAGACTTTTGCATAGGCTCTCCCACATTGTTCAGCACAGCATTCCTTTGCTTTTGTTGTATCATGAAGAAAAGACAGAGAAAAAGAAACAATCGGCCTCTCCAGCTGCCAGAGTAAAGAAAAAAAAAAAAAATCATCTAAAATTTGTATGCATGAAGAATTAAGTTACACCATTTTCTTTTGCGTGAGCTTTGGTCAACAGCGTTCAACATTTTGTGGGGGAGCACGAAGGATTTCTCACTTTTAGTGGCAGCTCCTGATGGGAAAAGACATCTTGACAGTAGGTGGCAGTGCAGCTCTTTCTTTGCAGAATTTGAGAAAGCGGCATAAATCCAGCATTTACAAAGTACAGCCTTTTCCAGATGCAGGCCTTAGGGCCATATTCGGCCCTGCAATTCACTTCTCATTGCTGGGGATGTCTCATTAGGAGATTAACTGTTTAAAATGCAGCGCTAATGTGAAAGTTTTAATTGGGAAATCCTGTGCATGTTAAATTAATCTTAAGTACTTTTATCTAGAGTGCCTGCGTCCCTTCCACAGTGCTTTGTATTTTTAACTACCTCATATTCTTTTACATCATATTAAAAAACTTGAAATAGACCAACAATGCTTTTTACGTTAGAGTTTGCTGAAAATGCTTTAAAAAGCTGGTTTCTGAAGCCTCCTAAATCCTGAAGTACAGGGCTTCCTAAATGCAATGTGAGCTGGATGGTAGCAGTACTATAGTATATTGACAGACAGTTTATATCTATGGAGAGAATTCAGGGCAAAGGTTTCATCCTAACTACAGCTTATGTTTCATGGATAAGCGTGTTATGCATTAGGAAATTCTGAGAACTGGGATTTGCACTTTGAAAGAAAAGCAGATAGTAACTCAGCTAAACATTTAGGTTGAGATTTTCAAAGTGGCCTTGGGGATTTTAGAGACTGGAATCTCAGGCTGCTCATAAAATCCTCAGTCCTTAGGCCTATTTTCTTTTCTTTAAAGGGCTTGTACAGTTTTTAATTTGACCACATCATACACACAGAAGTCTTGATACATGGTAGAAGGGGGCAGGAAAGGGAGAAACTGAAGTTGCAACTCTGCCAAGGTATAAACCGTATTCCAATTCTTTCCTTATGTGCACGGTTCAGACTTTGTCTGCATACTTTCGTGGTTATTGTTGTTGTTAAAGTCTTGATCTTTCTCAGGGGCACTGTGCACACCATTTGGCTGTCTCTTTTTATCATCATCTCAGGCATTTTTTCAGAGAGCAAGCTTTGGGCACAGCACTGTGTGAATACCATTTCCAGATTTACCAGCCTGGCTGAACTCAAACGCAGGAATCCTTGCGCTTGATCTACACTGTCCAGTGTGGACATTGCTGAAAACTTGAGAGTAGTCTATGAAGTAGATAAAGGTAGACAGCTGGCCATGCCTTCAACATACATATTTTAGACTTCGTAATTAAATGGGATTATTTATTAAGGAATACCCCCTTTTTTTCCTAAATGTCTGGATAAGGATGTGGCCAAAGAAGTGAAATGATAAAGATCAGTCACAGAGCAACAGGCCATTAAAGGATGGAACTATCCCATCACGATGCAGGGTTTGTGTGTATGTTTGTAGGTAATGTCACTTCTGCAGATGCTGAACTAACATTAATAGGATTCAAAGATATCTGTTTGGAAGAGTGGATATAATTATTTACATTTTGGGCTACTGAATATTCTCTTTAATTCATAGAAATTACCGTGTTCTTTATCAGGATTAAATTTAACGACGGTAAGGCTTTTCGGGCTATGTGTCTCAACTATGAAAGCTAAATTTCACATTCATTTCTTGTGTGGAATGCTTTCAGGGTAAAGAATATGAAGCCCACCCTTTGGCAGAGGAGTCAGAGCAAATCTGCCAGTGCTGAGGTTTTCATGGTGCTTTAGCAGTTAATACTTAAAATGCAGATGCTCATGTTTGTTGTTTGCATGATTTCAAGGATTCTGATGAAATGTTCCATCTGATCTAGTCTCAGAAAACCCAGGGAAATACGCTAAAGGGCATGATTCGTGTCTTGCATTTGTATTTGCAAAGAATATGAAAAACATAAATATTATTCCAAAATACAAATCTTTTACAAATTACGGAATCTTATCTTTCTGTGTAACCCATCTTTTTCTAGATGTTATATAATGCAAACATGGTGCTTTATTATTGAAGGTGGTCTGATTTTATTTGCCCAGAACACAAGAATAGTATGTGTCCTTAAATAGTAAACTGAAATATTAGTGAGACCGATTTGCCTTCAGTCAGGGAGAAAACGGCTGAAGGCATTACAGGAAATCTGCATCAGATAAGGCCCAGTAAACCTGTATATGTGTAAATATACATATGCATATGTAGATGTGCGTTTGTGGGTGGAGGGAGGGGAATAGAAAGTTGAAGGAGTTTTAAAAGGCGATTCAGCATGATAAGGTATTTGGAGAGAAGAGGCATGAAAACACTAATCCTTGGTAAAAAGGAAGATTTCCAAAGTTCTGAGAAAATTGTGATGCTTTGAGAGCCAGGTCAGCCAGCGTTTTCAAAATTAAGTGGCTTAGGAATACTTGTAGCTGAATGCTGTCTTTTGATAAGGGGAGAGGCTTGGAAGTTTGAAAGGAAGCTGATAAATGACAAATTGCATTGCATGTAGGAATGGGAAAACATTGAAAGCCTGGGAAAGGATGGTCTGCTAGCATATTGATACCCAAAAAGATTGGCAGCGACTTCATGGATAACCTGTAATACTGACAAATGAAGTTTTACTTTAAGCCTTCTGGTTAGTGATGAACCATTTGTGAGCATCCATGGTTTAGGGAAAATTAACCAATTAGATATTAGGAACAGTATTTGTCCAGATGATTTTCAAATGATTACTCTAGAAGAACCTGCATAGAATATGTATAGGAAATTAATAAGTTAGAATTGATAACATCTGTTAATGTGCAACTCGTATTTTAAGCAGGGAAACTGGATTTTAATTGATATTCTGGGCCAGGTTTTCTCACTTCTCCAATTTTATGTTGCTCTCAAAGAAGATGTACCAATTTACCTCAACAAACATAGCCTCTTTCTTTGCATATGCTTTAATATAGTATTCTTAAGAAGTGCCAAAGCTCTGGAAATAGAGGTCTTCCTTTTTTCGACTTGACAAGTGCAGCATATTCTGCAGCAATGAGTCTATTCACGTTACTGGGTTACAGTCCTGTAATGGGGTGAACAGTTACAAAGGTCGCAGTGCAGATCAGTCCCCAAATTACTTGATACAAAGACTCTTTATTGACCTGCCAATGGATTTATCCACACCATATATTGCCGTTTCCCACACTATAGGCCTGCAGAATATTACGCAGATTCAACTCAAAAGCCACGTGAACATATTTTCATGCTCACAAGCTCCAGCTAATATTTGTGGCCTGTCTGTAGGATGTGTCTGCTTTGGTTTAGCACTGTGCTGACACAGCCACGTGGCTTTCAGTCAGTTCCGAAGTTAGGCAGAGTTTGCTTACTTCTGTTCAGGACAGGAGCAGAAACAAATGATGTCTTTAAGCACTGTACTATGTAAGTGTACTTAGCAAAGGATGCCGCTCGGTGATGGCTTTCGAGGTGTGGATGCCAGAAAGTAAATTGTTATCAGTAATCTCATTTCACATAACACACGCAACGTAAGTCAGTCAGCATCCTTAGATTACAATCATTTTAGCTACTGTTAATCTGTGCTGAGCAGTTAATAAAAAATTAAAGGCTCTGTATTCTGTTATTATTACTAATTCCCTGACCCATGTAGTCCCCTTGCTTGTTTCATTGACAGAACTTTAATAACTAGTCATGGTAAAGTATTATTTAGTTTCATTTGTGAGTCAGTTGAACAGCTGCAGTGTATCGACACTTTTAGTCCATTTAATTAAACCCGAAAGTACAAAACAAAAACAATTAATTGCAGCAATCAATAAATATTAAATGTAAAGTATTGAACACAAACTCATGATTCCATGGTATGTTGTAATAAAAGATTTTTGAAAAAAGATAAAAGCTGAGCTATATGCTGTTTCTCAGAGGGCATAATTTGCTGAGAATTTAATAACACAAATGGGATAGAATTTCCTCTTTGGGACTACTGCTAGAACTTCTTCATCTGAAATTGTTCATCATGAGGTTTACAGTAATAAGTAGTCATGTAAATAAATACATTATACATACGGCAGCCAAGATATGGTGTGAGGTAAAAGTCCATTGATAGGTATTGAGCTAAATATGCTAAGCAAGCAGCGCGTTCTAATTGCACAGTACCCTAAAAGAAAACATTCCTTAAAGAATCAGAATGGCCACAATTACATGCAATGGAAAATGTCTTTTAATATTTTTTGTATTCAAATGTTAAATTTATCACTTGCCTGTATGCTGTTTCAGGATATCAGATAATGAAAAGTAGTTTAGCTTTTCAGATTAATGTACTACCCAATTTGTGAATCTCACTCTCCTAAATCTTACTTCCTTAGACATCAAGTTGGATTTTCGGTTGCCTCCATATCCATTGTTTAACCTTAAGTAGTTATTTTAATAATGGATCCTACTGAATATTAAAATAAGGTGGTCCTTCTTTCATTACTAGTTTGTCATGAGTTGAATTAATCACAGTTGAACAACTTTTTAAAACTATGCCTCAAGAGTTTTCAAACTATTAAATATTTTTCTATTATAAGGACTCAGAATTGTTCACTGCAGAGAATAAAGTACCACTTTTGCATACATTACACAAACATTTTGTGCTTCGTGAATCCACAATAAATTTTCTTGCTGATTACTCATGTAATCTAAGGATCTCCTGCTGCTTTATGGAGAGTCTTATTAATTTCATTCAAGTAGTAAAATTAGCACCTGTAGAGAACCCTTTATGATTTTTAAACTTTTATCATATTTATAAGAACCTGTTTCATTTTTCATGTAACAGCTGGATTATTTTATCTCCAAAAGTATTTATTAATTCTCAGGGATTTTTAGTGAGGAAAAACCCAATATTTAAATAAAAGAAATTATCATATCAGCAATGCTGCTTATTGGTGATAGATTCAGGTATGATCACCAGATCTGGAAGCTAGATTTTTTGGGTTGAACACTGAGAATTTAAATTTTCCTTTTGAAGCCAAACGGAGTGCTGAGACATTAGAGTGGAACCTCCTTGTCTGCTCATGTCAGTAGAAACTGAATGAAGTACTCATTTGCTAGTGTATATGTAGAGATTTTGTCCTTGGAGGGTCAGAGCTTTAACTGGTGGATTCAGTTATAGAAATAACATAAATGGATTGTAGAATACCAAAGATTGATGATGAATCTTAGGAAGGGAAACACCAGGACATTGAGAAAATTTGCCTTCCAGCTGAGGCGGAGATGAACAGAAGCCACATGTTAAACTCTTCTTTGATAAGCAGGCTTCTGTCACGTATCTGCACGATACCTGTCTTTTCTTCTCTGTATGGCTGATTCCCAGTAATGCAAGTTTTTAGCGAACCTGTTCATACATAGTCTTAGATGAAACATGTTAGGATAAGTGCTAATGTCATAATGAGGACAACAAGGTTAGAATACCTAAGTGAATACAGATGAATATTGTGTTACTGTTTACACACAAAAAATGTTTCAGGAAAATAATGCAATCTCTTTTCCATGAATTAAATTCTGTACCTATGGCTCAGAGGTATTTTTATATTTCTTCTGAAAACTGCCTATTTCCAGTTGTAGAGGTGACTTGACAACAAAAACAGAGTATTGACTGTGTTTTGTAGAGGGAGACATGATGTTAGGTCCCAGAATATGGACTTCTGTATGATGGACAGAAGTCCTTCATCAAAAACCTATGCTCATTAGTCATTCACCTTTTCATTCGTGCATGTTCAAATGGGCTTGGAAAGGTGCTGGTCTTTTCACAAGAATAATTGCTCGCGGTTCCTTTTCAGACAGGAAGCGTAAATGAATGAAGTGGTTTTTTAACGCACATATGCAAAGGGTTGAAATCTTCCTTACTTTTTTTCAAGGCAGTCTTGTTATATTTTGAGGCACGTGTTTCTTAAAAATGGTATTCTACGTGGTTTCACTTGCACTCCTTGAAGTGAAAAAGATGTCTTTGATTATCCCAAATGGGAGGTTAGTCAGTGATGTCTGTAGCAGCAGGGTCAGGGTTCAGGTAACTGGGCTGCTCTGAAGGGGGGGAAAGCAAAGGTGGGATCGGTATGTTAGCTGCAGGGAGGCTTGGTTGGGTAGTTCGGAGGACTGGAGTGGAAATTCAGTATTGTAAAACTAATAAGGAACCTTATAGTAAGCATAACAGTGACTGATATAATTTTGACTTTTATGTGGATTTCATCTAATTTCTTTCAGGGCATATTTCTCCATGATACCACAGTGAGAAGTGGTTTTAAGACTTTCATTGTTTTGAAAAAATTTTTTTTTTGTTTACGTATATCTATTTGATAAAATAGTCGGGTAAAGAACATATCAAACTGAGTGGTGTGCTCATTCTAAAAGCAGATTCCAACATCCTTGATTATATAAGATCTAAGTAAGCTGCATGTGTTAAATTGTGTGGTAAGTGCTGAAAACTGTTCAAACAGAACTGTTTCTCTCAAATAAGAGAACAGTTATTGTATTATTATTTTTTCTGAAAGAATTTTTTGAAACATGAAAACTGCTTTCATTTTTCCTTGTCTTCTTGAATACCAAAACTGAATTTATAATTTGAACTCGGAGTGTTTCAGTTTTAGAGTATGAGCTATCCTGCATTCTCAAATGCGAGTTTAAGCTCAGGTATGACACCCTCCATATCTCCTCACTGTAACTCTAGTAGGCCTTTGGGTAGGTCACATCCTTGTAGAAATGATCTGAAATATTTATCATGATCCCTTGATTCTGTGGTGTCTTGGGATGTTCTTAATTGCTTTTGATGATAATCAGTGGCCTGTATACCCTGATAATTATGGTGGAAAGAATAATTTAGTAGAGTTTAGACTCTTGCAGATAATTAATACTCCTTTTTATTATTATAGAATTAATTGCTGCTTCAGTTTCAAATCAATCTGTAGAGCATAATGAGCCACAGGTTTTTGTAACTGTCTGCAAAAAAGTAAAGTTAGGAAAAATATGCAAAGTTGAACTTTTTATGACTTAAAATAACTATGGACTAAATTAACAATGAAAGGCATTGATTAGTGTAATTATTTATTGTAGAAGGAAACACTGCTCAAAGAAACAGGTCTTTGAAACTTATAAAGGAGAAATATATTTCACGTACTACCTATATCTCCATCTCTATTAATAAAACTGACATGACTTTATATGTATGCTTTATACATTAAGTATGTTGTCTTCTGCAAAAGTGATTGACTGAAGTTTGTAATATTGTGTCACTATTTTAGTAACTTCAATTTGAGAAACTATTTTACATTGTACTTGTTTGAAACGTTTCTACTATAATGGGTTGTACTCATGCCTGTTTTTTCAGATATTTTCCCTCCACTAAGGTGTAGTCACAATCCTGTAATATATGGGTAGCAAAGGTCCAAAGAACGCTAACAATGCTTATTTTTCTTTAGTTATTTGTCCATCTACAGGACAATAATAACAATCTCAGCGCATGTATATCATGGTCATTTGTTTTAAACCTGAAGAAGTCTGGATGTTGTGAAAACCTTTTTTTGTGGCCCTGCCTCCGTACATAAAAATCACAGAGGCATTCATTGGACTTGTTTGTAGAGATATTTGCAAGAAAGGTACCTAACAGATTTTGGATGTAAGTTAGGTGAATTGGCACCGGTAGTCTAATTTTTAAAAAATAAATTAATTAAATAATGGCATATTCTCTTTCATCACCAGAATACTTTCTTCTCACTTTAACTCACAAGAACATTTTAAAATCTTGTATTTAGCCAATGTCTAACTTCAGGGAATATAATGGCCATGAATAACTATTATACTTTTTAGAGGTGTATCAAAGAAACTCAGTAGAAGATTTGAAAAAATTACCCCATTTTGCTCACTGTCATTGTATCATACTTAAATTAAATTTTTCTCATCTTTGAGTTAATATTTGAAAAAAAAAGACAATAAAATCACGACAAAATTTCCAAATATATCAGAAGTTACAAGCAGTCTTCTCTTTCCACAAAGAATCACAGTTTTTTTCATTTGACAGAGGACATTATTTTTCCCTCTGATTTAATGCCTGACATCATAAATCCATATATTTGACCCTATCAGGTGGGTGTTAAAACATTATGCGTGCTCTTGAGAATCCTAAATGTCTCCTGGGTATGTGGCACTGAAGGTAAATATGTGTGCCACTGGAAATAGACCTACCACTCCCAAGCCCACATCCCATCAAATCAAATTAAGACCAATATCACTGACTAGACAAATTTACATGAAAAAAATGATTCTGGTTTACTTCATGAAAGTATAATGTTAGGCAGGTTATTACAAAATTGGAAACAGAGTTGCAAAAAGGAAAAAAGAACACATTAGCAACACCTACCCAAAGCCCAGGTCTCTTAGTCTAGATTTCTTCCAAGGCATTTGCTAGCATTTAGAAAGAGGGGGAAAAATCCATCACTGTCCTGCTGGTTGAGGGTTATTTCACACAATGCAAATGTTTCTTTGGTTGCTGTTTACTAGTTATGCCTCTGCCTCCTTTGCTATCGGCTGCATTCATATGAATCTCAAGGGTGCATTCTCTTTTCCTACTTTTCAGGATATTGGTGCCATCATACACTAGCAGCTCATGTTTGTCAAGGTTACATGGGCATCCCTTCAAAGGAGATGATGTTTCGTAAATATTCTGTCTTTGGCTGCCCTTGTGTTATCAAGAGAGCTAATAAAACTGGTTAGCAAGCAGAGCTCAGCCTCTTTGAGCTATGGTCTGCTACAGCCTTTGAGTCCTAAGGTTTTGTCTCTCACTTTGGGCCTGACCTGACAACCAGCTCAAAGAGACCCTCCCTGCTGGGAATACTCGGTGAATATGTCTGGTCCCAAGGCTCCTGTGAGGGGTGTCCGCAGAGGATGCTGTTAAAGCCTTGCAGTGTTGTAAGGCAATGTTGATGAAAACACAAATGATAACATCATCTTGCTTGTCAACAAAAAGATATCAGACAAACTCTTTAAAGTGCATTCTAAGAATTGCCCATCTCTTTACTTTCCTCTGAAAGACGTTTGAGTTCATTTGACACCTGGCTCTGCTTTCCCTGCAAAGTAACAGTATTCGTGTTACTTTTGCCTCTTAGATGCTTCGACTATCATCAAGCTAGTTGCTATGCCTTACTATATACATATACTATAGTATGCAGTTATCACACTAGCATCTTACTAGCTTTAAAATTTTCAGCTTGTCCTTAGCATCGTGTAGGGAATACATAGAAAATGAATTTGAAAATATGATTTTATTTGGATTGGTCTTTCCTTTACATATGCAGTCGGTTTTATACACAATTAATTATACACAGTTTTGCTGGTTTTGGCTGGGATAGAGTTAATTTTCTTCATAGTAACTGGTATGGTGCTATGTGTTGGATTTGTGACAAAACCAGTGTTGATAACACCCCAATGTTTTAGCTATTGCTAAACAGTGCTTGCACAGAGTCAAAGTCTTTTCTGCTCCTCACCCCACCCCACCAGCGAGCAGACTGGGGGTGCACAAGAAGTTGGGAGGGGACACAGCCAGGACAGCTGACCCCAACTGACCCAAGGGATATCCCACACCATATGATGTTGTGCTCAGCAATAAAAGCTGGTGGAAAGGAGAAGAAAGGGGGAGGACATTCGGGATTATGGCACTTGTCTTCCCACACGTGATGGAGCCCTGCTTTCCTGTAAATGGCTACATCTGCCTGCCGATGGGAAGCAGTGAAAGAATCTCTTGTTTTAATCACTCTTCCTATTCGCTCCCCCATCCCATGGGGGTGTGAGCGAGCAGCTCTGTGGAACTTAGCCCCACAGAGGTTAACCAATTAACTGAGGTTAACTCACAACAATAATTAACTAAAATAAAGCTGCATCCACTTATGTTTGACTGCAACTTTTATTTCCATTTTCAACACCTTTGCAAGTAGAGATAAGAGATGTAGCCCTCACTTGCAAATTTTGAGTTCTTAAACGGAGTCTAGAGATACAAGTTGTATGCAATTCCAGGTGTGGAATGATTTCTGATTATTTAATTAGTGCCGCATATATTGGAGAAATATTGTATTCTTATAGTATTGATTTACTATAGCCAAAGAGTGATGTTTTTCAAAAAATCATCAATTCCATTGAAAGTTTACTGCAGAGTATTTGGGAAGAAATTTACATAAGTATTAAAAACACAGTAGAAAATGTACTTGTTCTCACATTGAAAAAGTGAGATTCCTCTTTCGGAAGGACTAACAAAGAACTGTTTCTGTATTCAGTTTTTGAGGAAGCCATTTTCAAAGCCAGTGAATCCCCAGATCATGAAGTATCAGGGATGCCAACAAGCTGAGTGGTTTTTATTTGCAGTAAGTCTTTTATAAATCATGCTGTGACATCGTAAAACTGTTTGTGTATATCTTTGGAAAAATGATGACCTATATGACTTCCTATGTAATAAGGACACTGAGAGCTGTGTTGTGTCATTTAGAAATCGTCTAGGACTATTGGTAGTAAAATGCAGGTAGTCTGGGAGTTCTTTTATACTCATAGTACTCTAATGAACCATTTATTAAAAACATGACTTGAAATCACTCTGACATTTTTTGGCTTTCTGAAGATCACTCAGAAATAGCAATGTAGGTCATCAGAGAAAAATAGATCTTAAGGCAATTAATGAAATTCACTGTTTAAATTATATCAAATCACAAATTCTGGCACAAATTCTTTAAGGGCAGAATGGAGGGTTAAATCTCTCTGTGAAATTTCTCTTTGATCATGCAGTGAAATACAAGAATTAATGTTTGATGGCAAAATGTCTTTGATATTGAAGAAAGATTTTGGAATGACACCTGCTAGAAAAAGAACAAACTGACGTCACAAAAGCTGTGTGTACAAATATTAACCTCTGCTCTCTTCTCCCTCCCTTCTCCTCATGGTCTTCTTCCTGAACTGATTTTTTTGTCTTTATTGAAGTAAAGGTTTAGAAATATTAACAATGCTTGATTTAAATTATATTAAAGCACTGCAGTAAGAATTTGCATGGCAGCAGTTACATAATTCCTATGATATGAATCATTTTTGCCTGAGAATTAACTTATTAGTTACAGCAGTTAAGTGTAATTATTCTGCCTCTTAAGGTACCTTATTATTGCTTTTTAACAATAAGACAAATTCTGCTAAAGGTAATTATCATAACAATAATTCAGTGCACACTTTTGATCTTGTTAGGAATACAATATAATCTTCGTGAAATGATCTTTTCCATGTTAATCAGTCATTCACAGAGCTGTCTTTCATGTTTCTTACTCCTCTGAGAAGTGGATTGAAGCTTGGTAATTGGAGAGGCAGTAAATGACAGCAGAGAATGTATTGCTCTGTTTCAGGGTCTGGTTTTGGCCAAATACTGAAATGCTTGCAAAAGCCGAACTAAATTTCTTCACAGTAACGTAAATGTTGCAAATTTTAATAATTCACTTAAAACCCCCTCCGTTTTCCCAATCCCAAACCTCTCAGATATATAAATTCCTTACTGAATTGGTATGTCACCAGATATTACCAGACAAGCAGAGACTTCAGCTTTTTCCATTGTGTTTTCTGTTTTTTGAATCAGGGTGTGTTGGATTTATATACTTTCTTGCATCTGGGCATAATTTCATAAAATTAGCAAATCCCTATCTATTTAAAAACAAAAAGTGTAGCAAAACTTTTAATTCTTTTGCAGAGCTCCTGAATAATTGCTGAATTGTCTAAAATAAATATTGTATCTATAGTATGACACATGATCACCTCTGCTAACCTCCAAAATTATTAATCCCTTTTGTATTGCGATCTTTGTCTGCTGTAACTAGATAATAGGGACAAGGCAAGTCTTAAAGTTATGATCCAAATTTGTATAACTAACAGCCCAAGCCTGTTCAGTGCTTTATGAGCTAAAATGGACTGATAGTGTTTGGCAGCCATAACAAGCACTTAAATTTATGAAAAGTATGTTTTTTCTTTAACAGGTCTTACGGGATTTTGAAATAAGGGGTTTGATCTATAATAATTCCTAGGTGTTAAAAAAATGTGGATGCAAAAGCCAGTGTGGCACCTAAGAGGAAGGAGGTCTCTTCGAGGCTACCTGCTTCCCGTAGCATAGTAAATTCTATCAGTGTTTACAGATGCAATGAATATCTGCTGACCATGTAATACAAAATGTTGACGTTCAATGTGTCTTTTTCTATTTTATATTGTAGTCTTTCTAGTCACGCTTTAACAAAATTACTTGAAAAGGCCACTTTCTGTCTGCAGTTTAGTTAATTCGGATACTTAACGTGCTCACATTGCTTACATTACAGATTGCTTATTTTGACTCTGGGAGACTAGTAACGTGTTAGGATTTAAATAAATTCTGATATGTATTGCTCAAAATAGCATTTATATAAGATGACTTTTGGTCATTGCAACAACATAGTTATATTTCTATATTCAAGGTCTGATGTATTTTCTCCAACCCTCCAAACTATTTTGTTGATTTTCTTATGAGATTTTTATTCTAGAGATTTTTACTTGTGCGTGATGTGGATGAATACTTTATTCAAAATACATTTTCATTTGGGGATTTATGCCATTCAGCTTGCTTAGATTATTATACAGTAAGTGTCCAGAGTTTCGTATTTTGTTACTTAAAAAACAAAATATTAATTTAAAACTGGAGATTGGCTTTTTTTTAATGGTTGCTTCTATAATGTGAAAAATATTCTTCATGGCTTTGGATTTTGTTTTTCATAATTATCTGTGCAACAGTAGGTGACAGCAAAGATGCTGAGTGCTGCACCAAAAATAAGGAACAATTATAAAGATTTGACAATATTAAAATTTCACTCCAGCGAGACTTTTACTGCAATATGGTTTAAGCAGACAATTTGTTGTATATACAGAGACAATGGGAAACATTAGTTGTCTTTTTTCTTTTTTAAGGTGTCAACTTTTTAGAAGCACATTCTGTAAGTGAATTTCATATGTTGCCTCTGTGGTTCTGAAAACGTTTTATTATGATAAACATTACAGGAAATTTATAGTTTGACTTTTATGATACCTGAGAGAAATAATTATCTAGAATTTTTTTTTTCTAAATGACTGGAGTTTTTTGCAATGACTGGAAAATTCTCAAAATTTATTTTTCATCCTCAAAGGCAATGTCTTTGAAATATGAGTGTCACTTCAATAGCTTATCTTCTTTCTGATTTATTTCTATTTCACCATGCTACC
The DNA here is from genome assembly GCF_000699145.1 of Aptenodytes forsteri. Classification (NCBI taxonomy): domain Eukaryota; kingdom Metazoa; phylum Chordata; class Aves; order Sphenisciformes; family Spheniscidae; genus Aptenodytes; species Aptenodytes forsteri. The sequence continues at coordinate 541,629 of NW_008794431.1, read as the reverse complement.
TGTATTACTGTGGCCAGCTTGAAAGGACAAAGTTCCATTGAAACAAAAGCCTGAAAAGTCATTTAGACAGTAAATTTTTTGCTGCGGTATTATGATTTTACAGACAAGTTCTCTTCTCATATATGTGGGTGTAAACCATCATTCAGAGCTCCTAGAATTTAATCTACTCATGTGAATGATACCCCAAAATTAAAGAAAAGGCATCAATAGTAAAATGAAACGTGCATGCAGAAAAAGAGAAGCCATAATACAGCATGTAAACAGGATCTTGTCATTCACACAACGTACAGTTAGAGCTACGTTTTCTTTGGCTTTTATTAGATATTGTTTAATTTCAGTGGTAACTAAAATGTCTCTTTCTGAGATGTAGTGTAGCTTACAGCCCCCCCCCATCAACGCAGAAATGGACCACCCTCTCCTGAAGGATTCTCAAAATCAGATCACTCTCCCTTTTTGGAAATAAAAATGTTTTAGGAAAGCAAATAAATGTATTCCCTGCACATTACCTCCCCTTGCACTCCTCTGTTTTTAAATCCTTCACTCAATCTCTCTCTTTGGTGATACTAGATTATGGGGTGTCATTCGGCTCAGGTCTCTGAGCGCCCTGGTTAGCAGTCCAGCTCAAGCACACTGATGCCCTTTTCAGTCAGAGTGGAGAGGATGAGGTGATGCATGCCCTTATCTTATCTCAGCAGATAATCAAGATACTGTAGGATGCATATGTTGATTACTCAGTTCAGACTATGAGATTGTTTTCAATACTGTGTAGCACTGACTGTATTTTGAATGCAGCTGTAATACTAAAAAGTCAAAGTGATTTTCATGGTTTTTTAAAAAGGAGAAGAAATAAAATAGCTTAACAGCCTACCTGCTTTTGAAGGTAAAGGGTATTCTACCAGGGCAGCAAGGTTGTTACTATGTGAAAGTGCAAATCTGAATGCCTTCATTCAAATCATCAGTAGGAGTGGGCTGCATTATGCCAGTGATTCTGTCATGTCTTCCCATGACAAAGCAAAATATCAGAAAACTAATCCAAAATGACAAAAAAACCCCAAACAACCAAACCTTACTGAAACAAATAGAAGCTTTATTTGCAATTTCTTTAAGTAAGCCTGAGATTTCATCCCCTTGGCTGAATGGTATTTGATTAGCACATAGCACAGACACCACTGCTTGAGTAGGATGGAAAATCAGAACTGTGATTGGGTTAAAGGCAGTGTTAAACTTCTGCATTCTTTCTTGCATTTTTAAGAGAAGATATTAAAATACTAAATAGCTGTCTTGGCTGAGGAAAAGGTGACTGGCTGCCAATCAGTTTAAGATATTCCGTGTACGTATCCATATTATTAGGAGGACTCCCTGCGCAAGATAAAATATATCCTGAACAGTTCTAGGAACAGTAATAATATTCAGTGGCATGGGATTGTCAGCAGATTTAGGGAGAGGAATGGAGGACAGTTCAAAAGAGATGGATGAAGAATTAGAACATGATTAGCATGCCACACTTGAAGAGTTTAGTGTCTCCTAATAGTAAAATCTGAGCAAATTCTGCATTGTTACCACAGCAAGCATTAGCATAGCTCTGTTGCTCTACATGGTAAGTAATGTGGCAGGAATTGAGTTGAAACAGCAGTACATTTTTAAATTAAAAAAGGATCAATATTATTCAGCACAAATACATCAAAAATGACAGAGCTCTGTGGAAGAAGTAAAAGAAGAATCCTTCTTCTAACTTAAGATGGGCAGCTACTTCTACAAATAATGGGATGTGATAATGCTGCAGTGATTGCCTTTTATTTTTGAGATGTTTCTCAAATGAGGAAGTCATTGCTGCGTTAAAGAAGAAATTATGAAGAATGTCGGTGTATATGTGCAGGATGATAAACAGAATAGAAAATGTGTTTGTGTCATCTTTACATCTTTTATTCTTAAGAATCAGACTTTTGCTTTAATACATGCTGATATCTGAGAGTCTGACATCATCTCTGAGATATGTACAGTCTCTTTACATAGTACACACTAAGGCTAGATGAAAAACAGAGTTTTTACTCTGGCAAGACTTTTAGGAAAACTTGAAAGCTCTGTCTCAGTGCAATGTGGAATGAGGAAAGCTGTTTGAAATCTAGAAAGTTAATGGGCCAATAATATTATTTCCTGCCCATCTTTACTTCCGAATATCTAACACGCTACTCTCTTTCATTTACCTGTATGGTTTGTTTGTGCCTATAAACAGAATACAGAAGATTCATATTTTAATGATCAATGTAATAATAATTAAGATATTAAGTAATAGGATATACTAGTAATTAGAAAGGTTAATAATTACAAATGGAAAGAGATAAGGCTTATGAGAGCCTCCTATGTTTGATTTGGAGGGGAAAACAATTGAAAGGGTTATTAACTGCTTTAAGGACATGTTAATGAAGGAGGAAATATTCCACAAAGTTTTCTTTCTTGTCTACAGGTTGAATATTTTAATTGTGCTTTAATTTCAATAATATATTTTGAACAATGTGAAAGAACAGGGTCTTTTTCATAACATTACTCACAGACCTACATAAAAGTCATGTTCCTCTTGCTCCTGAGGTAGTTTTATTGTCTATGTGTCACCGTCGCTGAGGCATCATTTTTAAGGGAAATCTCATAACCCTTTTGTAACTCTAGCTTGACACTTAATTAGACTTGGCTGGTCTGATGAGGTTGCAGCAGTAATTATGTCTGCATATCCTTTTTCACATGAAATATTTAGTTATTAGCCATTGTCAGCTACTTTGGCCTTTTGAGAAGAGGGAGCCAGCTAACAATTCTAACAGCTATTTCTAAATGTAATTACCTAATGCATATCTAATTCAAACGTAAATGTGGACATTGGTAAACATTCTTAGACATTTTGAGAAAAGTCATCTGAAATAATTGAGGTCTAGTCAATTTATAGATATCTGCCATTGTGGTGCAAGTGTAAGCTTGACTTGTTATTCTAATTACAGTTTGCATTTGTCTGTAACTGGATCTTGCCCAATGCTAAAGGACAGAGATGACAGAGAATGGCTTTACCATAAATACTGAATACTACACATTACATCAAGTACTGTGCTTCATACAGCATGGAATTATTTCCATAGAGCATAGTATGGAACTATCGACCACAGTGAGTATCTTTAAACTGTGTAATCAATATTGATTAAATACATCAAAAGTGATATTAGCTACTCCCTGTCAATCAGCCAATTTATTTACATCATAAATTGCCTATGTATTTCTTCCTTGTTATTTTCACTTGCTTTTTAATGACTTTTTCTAGATCAATGGACTTTTGGTCGTATTACTGCAACCATTGTTACTTAGATTTATGAGATGGCACTCCCAGATTGCTGTGATCAGAAGATGGAAGCTGTACATTTAAAAATGTTGTATATACCTTGTCTATTCTGCACATGTTAAAAAGGATTCTTAGCATAGTATTTTAAAGGAGGCAATTGTATTCTTAACACGTAACTTGTTGTGTACTGTATTTTTCTGCATTCTTAGCACACTGTCTCCCCCTGCATGTCTGGGACTCACGTACAAATTATTTAGAAGAGCCAATTTACATGATTGCATCCTTCCTGTTTGGCATTGCCAAATACTCAGAAGTCAATTTATTACTTTTTTGAAAGGAAACTGCTGTGGAGCTCACCACAGCATTAGCCATTCCTTGCCCGAGTATAGAGATAGATGACTTGATTGCATGTAGAGATGACTTAACTCAAACAATAGATCTGAATGATTCAAACTTAAGGAAATTTTAATGAAAGTTTCTGAGATGTATCTAAAATTCTTATTTTGAAAGAACGTGACAGTTTTATCGCTCTTCCAGTTTGTTTAGTGTTCTTTATGTTATTATGCAAGTAAAAGGAGTAGCAAACAGTGTAAACTCTAAAGTGTATTCCTGTAACTTGTAATTTGTACTGTAGCCATATTTCTGGTTGTATTTTTAGCCATGTTTGATAGCAAACAGAAGAGACAGGATGGGCATTTCTAGGTCTTCATTCCACGTTAGCAATTTTCTGCAGTGAGAGGAAGCAAACCTGTGTTTGGAATGGGATGTGTGGTATGCACTGAGTGCAGTGTTTTAAGAGAATTGGCACCCTGCCATCTTGATTTATGTAGTATCAGCTGTTAGACAAATTTATGTGACACTAAGCCAAACATTAATCATGGTTTAATTGAGTTGATTTACCGATATGAGGCAGAGAAAGAATGTCTTCTTCCATGCAACACAGGTATCTTACTATTCCAGATGTCCTGTGAAGAACTGACTTTCTCTTTTTGGGAAAATAGTGAAAGATACCTTAAAAGGCAAAGGTATCATCTTTAGTAACTCAGTAGATAAAGGCTTCATATAACCACTGTTTGCTAGCAACTTCTGAGCAGCAGTACTCTGCAAAGGGGAGGGCCAGAACTTAATTTGTCATTAATTTCTTCATATTAGCAGGTTTATTCATTGAACGTGTCTGGCTTACAGGACATAGAATCACTCAAGATCTTTTTGAAATCCAGTGGTTTGAGCAGCTCTCCAACCAAAATAATGAACTAAAAAATGAAATTTCAGAACAGAAAGTTACAGGGTGATAAAACATTATTATCAAAGTTGTTTAAAATGCTATACTTTGTTTTTAATTTTCTCTCATTTATTTGTACCTTCTTACACTATTTTTACAAATAAATTCTGATTGGTCAGTTTCTGCATAGTTCACATAAATTGTAATGTTTTTTTAAAGCTGACATTTAAGTGACATGTCTTGTTTCAGTTATGATATTCCTTAAATAAAATTCTAATATAAATACTTATATTTGTTAAACCAAACCACAAAGTTGAGTAGGCTTAACAGAGTCAGATTCAGATTTTTTGTTAATAGGCATGGGGATACATATTTTTAAAAAAACCCAAACCACCCAACAAAACAATGGATGTTTTAAACTTGCAAGGCTGAAACACTTGGAAAACAGGATACATATTTTTAAAAAAACCCAAACCACCCAACAAAACAATGGATGTTTTAAACTTGCAAGGCTGAAACACACTTGGAATCAAACAGGGAGTGTAGGTTAATAATTTCAATAGACAAAACTAATGCTTGATTTACAAAGATGAAAAAATTACTTTTCTGTTATCCAGGATGCCTTCAGAAAACAGAAACATAAACTTGTTTGGGTTGCTCTTTGTTTATTTATTCACTGTATGATAACTTGAAGTCCTCTTCATTTTTAAACTCTGTTTTCCAGCAAGTGTTTTTCTAAAAAACAAAACCAAACTCTTGTTAATGCTTATGCCAGTGGAGACACTAATGGTATGCAAAGTTTTTTTGACTAAAAAGTAAACAAACGATCATGTTTTTTTCTCATAATATTCCTCAAATATTTGTGAAACTGGGAAGAACAATTTTGCATGGCTTAACTTTGGAGACAGCATTCAATGGAGAGGCTACACATTCTCAGGTCTTTCAAACACTTTTGAAATCCCAGAGTGATTCCTAAACACTTTAGAAAATACACAGTATAAATTTAGCAAAAGAGCCAGGGCAGAACAAAGTATGAGCCAAAAACTCCCTTAAAGCTTATAATCTGGAAATTTGGATGGCACCTAAAGATGTTTACGAGCACATAATTAAGGCTGTGGAAACAGAGGGCTTCGGGGCCGAGTTAGTTGGATCAAACCAAATGAACTTACTGAAGCTTCTTTGGTGCAAAACCACTGAAATCCTGTTTTAACTGTACTGCTGTAAGCACGTGCCAGCTTGATACAAAAGCAAGTAGCACGTAAATTTAGGTAAGCTAGTGCTGTTTAGTTCTTCAGTTTCCAAATCCTCTACTAATATTTGTATCCGGCATCCATGGGACTTCTCTGAACAGTACATATTATGTGAGGATTATTTAAGGTTTGAAAACTGTAAGAAATTGGTTAGAGATTTTACATTGGCAAAAAATGGTCATCAACATTAAAGAACATGTCAAAACTTGTCAATTAACAAGTCAATAGAAAAACTAGGTTTTCTAGAGCAAAAACTTAAA
>NW_008794431.1:522508-535343 GCF_000699145.1 Aptenodytes forsteri | reverse complement strand
CCCCCCCGGCTATTTCTTTTCTTGTATTCATCAAAAGAACTGTTGAGTATACAATAATTCATACCAAATCTATTTTTTCTTGGTATTGAAATGCCTTTTAGTTGGGAAGAATTTAAACAATTTCAAGCAGATCTTGGATTTAGAGATGTGTTTTTGAATGATGTTAATATCACCTGACTTTAAACATTTTTAGGTGTTGATGCAGAAGCCCTAACTAGGGCTTCAGAGAGCTGGCTATGCATCGAGGTGGTGCAGAAGGGTACCGACATGCTGAGCAGCTTTGGGGAGCAGGAAGGATCTGGAGGAGAGTAGGCTGGCTGCAGCCAGAGCAGCCTTTGTCCTAACATGATGTGTAAAGAAGTTGTGGGTAGGCAGTGCTGGCTGTTGCACCAAAAGGCTCTGGGGGAGGGAAAGTTGTAGTGCAGGCACTAAGGGTAGTCCTGGCAGCTGGAACATCATCTAAAATGGTAAGAGTAGATCAAAGGCTCCTTGAAAAGTTTGTCTGCGTTCTGTAAAATTTCTCTTATTTCCATGTATCACAGAATTAGCAAGCAGATTTTCTGCTTTATTTTCTACGTAGGTTTTACTTGCCTTCCTACATATAACGTTGAGGGGAAAAGTATGCGTTAACTGAATACATCTGGGAAATGGGAAACACGGAGACCTCTCGTGTCCCGTTGCTGGTGTGCTCCATCTTCCCCTGTGCAAAAGGACATCCATTAAAAAGGAGAGGTGACAGTTATATTTGCCATTACAGATAGCTAGATAGATGCTAAGAATAAAGAATCATAAACAGTTGCAGCATCATGTGAAATTACTTCCTGCTCACCCAGAACGACGGATACCGAAGAGGCATAGATAACGCCCTCTTTAGCTGCAGGTGTCATAGGGTCTGAGGGGTAGAGCTGCAGCAGTTTAAGATAACGGCCCCCAGTGTGCATTATTTCTAGAACCATTTAATTCCTGGCAAGACTAGCTTTGACCCAGATTTCTGAATAATGATGTGAGATACTTCAGTTATACTGTTTGCAATTTTAATTAGGAAACTGGTTTTCTTATTTGGATTGTATGTTTCATTAAAGTAGGAAATGGTCGGTTAATACAAATGTCTTAAGAAGCTTGACCCTAGAGCCAGTTCTCAACAAAGTAATATCTTTTAATTATAACAAGCAAGGGATACGCAGTTTTCCCTGAGATTAACCCTAAGCATTAGATTTTAGGAAACTTTTAAAATTCATTTCAATATTTATTCGGACTCACGTGAAAATGCACACACTCACGTAAATATGTCATCTGGCCATATGACTATGCTGTGGCAAAGGAAGTTCACTCAGGTAGGCAGAGTAGTTTCCTATTTTGTTTTCACAGTAATTTAACTCCACAGGCTAAAATTTAAATAAATGGATGTGAGCCACCTGGGTAGCCAGGTGTAGTATCTAATAAATGGGAATGAAGCTGCTTGATTTGAAGTAAGAGAAGCAAAAGGCAAAAGAAAAATAAAGAACAAAGTTTGAAGGTAAGGTAGAACAGTTTCTAGTTACTCCTGTGTTTTCTTGACTCTTGTTCCTTTAGGATAGCTGAAGCAATTCAGTTTCATTGTTCCCCGAGTATCTCATGAATATTTCAGTTCCAAATGGTTGAATGTTGGTTTTATTAGTCCATTTAGATTGCAGCACAACTATATTTTCCTGCATGTGGCTGAGATTTGGAATTACGGAATATTTGTGGCATGAGGCAATAAACAAAAAGAAATGCGTAGTGTACAGTTCAATACAGTTGTAACGAATGAATGCTTTTTACAGTTCACACTCGCAGTGCTTCACAGACCTGGGCCTTGACCTAGCATACCTTTTGTTTTATATTTTAATATTCATTTCTTGCCAATGGCACTGTCTACTTCCCTCACCCTGAAAAGTCATCAGACTGTGAGAAAAAGACAATCCTTAAACTCCATTTCTTTTTATCTTTCCAGTGCGGTTTTCTTGTTTCCTTTTTCATCTGTCCTCAGTGACCAGTGGACATCCTTGAAAAGAGCAGTTCTGCTGAGCCACCAGAAAGAAACGTTTGTAAAGCACGTTCCTCATGCATGAGTTTGATTACTTTTTTTGTAATTGATAGTGTACACAAAAGTGGGGTAGTTCTCTGTGGACAAATTGGCACACAGATCAGATCCCTGTCCCAAAGAGATAATAACCTGAATTGTTAACATACCAGTTAAAAAAAGAAAAGAGGGAGATCTTACATATATCTGATACAGACTGGTCAATTTGTCAATGCATAGTCGTCTTTTTTCCTTTTTTTTGTTTTTATATTTAATTATTATCCTTTCTTATTTGTTAAGTTAGTGAGGTTTGGTTCTTTTATAACTAAGGCAGACAAGAGTCCTCAGACTTTCCCTCTGGCCAGGTTTCCTGAAATGCATGGCAACACGTAGGCAAATATCAGAGTGTGATTTCCAAAGAAGCCTATTTTAAAACATTTTACATTGTTAATGAGAGGCAGGATATTACAAGGAACAAAATCCCTTATATGATGCAGCCTGCTAGAATTTAGCCTGGAGCACTTTGTTAGGTACTGGCATCCAGTCTAAATAATCAGGTTACAGGAATGAGGAGAAGATTCCTAAGGAGTGGTTTTAGCAGTGGAGATGTCAGGTAATGACAAGACCTAGAGGCCAGAAATTGATAGATACCGTTCCAGCATCAAGAAGTATCTGTGTTGCTTCTGGAATTTCTTCTGGATCAATAGAATGTAATTAGGTTGTTGATGGATTGCCTAGTTTGCTGTGTTGACCTTGATCCCCTTTGGGGTTTGTATCTGATTCCAAGAAATTAGAACACCTTTGTCTGGGACTAGGATAAGATATTTTGTGAGTCTCCTGTGAGATTTATGCATGGCATTCTTCTGCGGTAAACAATCTTCACCCATCCTCCTAATCTTTTTTTCAGCACAATATAGTGGCCCTGGGGACACATCATACTTATCCACCAAGCAGCATCTGTTGGAAAATCAGAAATAAAATTCGCAGCATCTCTGTCACTAAGAAAAAAACTCATGTGGGTTTTAATATGTGCATGCAAAAGCTAATTCTTTAGGAAAAGGGCCTTAAGCCATAGATGTAAAAAAGAACATCAACGGAATATTGTTACTGGCAATCAAATCAGATGTCTCTGAAGGGTGTCCAGGCATGTGCATTGGAAAGAACACTATTCTTTCCTCATTTCCTTTGCTGGCACAAGCAGCAGTCTGCTGATTTTCAGATAATTAAGGGTTGCATGATGAAGGCAACAGGCATATTATTTGATAGAAAGGCTGAGATGAAGGTGCCAGCTAAGTCTGGAAGATTCTGTAATTTGATGTGACTGCTGTCAGGAACACAAACTTGCTGAAATTAGATCTACTGGCTACCACCAGAGTAGCTGGTGAAGTGAAAAATGTACACGCAGGGCTTAGATGGGTTTCCTGAAGTCATTGATTGTATATTTTCATACATCACTCCAGGGCTAAGAAGTACGGTATTAACCTTCTGTGTACCAAAGCTGACAATTTGCATTTGATGAAATTCTAAAGCTTCAATGGCTTTAGCTGCTTTGGATCCCAACTGCCACAACAAAAGCAAAACCTTACACCTTTCAAAAAGCTTGGCTCTTTGCATCCTTTATTGATCTGTCAGCGCTGTAAGCAGAGCATACCTAACTGATAGCTAACAAGAGATCAAAAGAATATGATTTTGCAGGATATTTGCAATCACTTAGAATGTTTTATGCATCTAATCATTCTCAGAGGAGATGTAGAGAGAAAATACCTGATGAGGTGGGATATCTAATAATCACTTGCGAGCAAAAAGACCTGCCCTGTTCCCACCCCATTCTCCTCCCCTTCTCGTGTGTACACACACCTGAAAGTAGTGGAATGAGGTTGGAGGTCTGTCTGACTCAGTGCCCTGCTCTTCTTGATTGTACAAATCCAACACACAAACAACGAGGACACTCTTCTCGCACTGTTTCATGTCCTTTGGTTTCAAGCTAGTAGAAGAAACTGTAGGACTGACAAAGGAAGTTGCTGTGGAGCTTATTTGCTGAAGATGCAACTGAAGACAGGAATATGTCTGTTTTATTGGTGCTGGCTTTGCTCTGTAGGTTTCTTTGTTCTGACAGCTGGGCAGGATGTGTCAGAGGGACCGAGACCACCCTGGAGCTGTCATCATGTTCTGGTAGCTGTTGATTGCTTCAGCTCCAGCCTGGGTTCAGCTCAATGCTTTAAAGCCTAATACTTTTAAGAAGTAAAAGGCCTCTTCTAAGTTCATCAGTATTCAGTTCTGCAGCAGCTGGTTTCTTGATTCAAGAGTTCATTGACATCGCATTTAAGGAGCAAACTGTCATAATGGCTGAAAAAGCAACAAACTGAAGCTCACTCTGAGGAGAGCAAATGTTTCAGAATTTTAACAGGTCATCCATTATAAATGACTTCCATGTTCCCTATACACCAGGTTATCCACACCTACAAACAATTTAATCTGATATATCTAATGGACTTTTTATGGCCACATACAATGACTTTTACATATGGGTTTTTACAGGCTTGTATATAAGATATTTAATTTAAATTTAACCAGGTACTTTAAAAACTCCAAGCTTTGCTTTACTTTCTGGATTAGCGTACAACAGACAGACTATTTTTAGTCTGTTCTGACATGTTTGGGTTTTTTTTATTTTATCCTGACATGCTTTTTTGTTTTTTTTGGTTGGGCCAGAAAACACATCTATCTTGCTGGATGTATGGGTAGATTTCCCATAACTAAACCAGTATTTCTCTTATGTCTTACTATGCTTTGGAGAGATTTTTACTTTCTGTGTCTTTTTCAGTAAATTCCGGTTTTAATTGTCTTCAAAAGAAGCTCTGAACTGAGTAGGAAAAATCTGGATATGGTCATCAGAATGTGAAGATAGAAACCTGCCATCTCTCTGAATCTCATTACGTCATATGATCTACTGGAGTAATATGCAATTTTAGTATTTTCCTTGCTAAAAGACTCGAATGGTTTATAGGCAAATTTGAAACAGGATTGAGTTATAGTCTTTGGAGTTGCATTTCGAAGAAATGCAAAGCGGGTTTTTCCTGGTTAGGATGGTGAAGGTATGAAATATCCCTTATTACTAGCTGTGTAGGTGATGCTGCAGACCACAGCAAGAGAGATGGTGCTGTTAAATAACCACAAAAAGCCTCCATGGAGCTGCTGTCACTTCTGAGGCAGTAGAAGCAGGGGCGTTGTTGCCATGTTGGTGGCATTGGCTGTCCAGCATAACTAGCATACACGCAGCACTGAGCAATGAAAAGCAAAAGCTCAGGTGGGTTATGGCTCCCTGGTTTGAGGGAAGAGCACAAGTAGAATTTACAATTTGCTCTCTTGCCTGTTTCTGGCTTCCTACAAATACGTGACATCCCGTCCTCAAAACTACTGGTAAACTCAAGAGCTTGTGGGCTACCTGCTAGGAGTCTAGACTGACTATTTACTTAATCCACATACCCTTTTATGTTAATACTGTAGGGAATAAAAATGTTCTTGTACTTCATTAATTGTTAATAGCCACAGGTTCACAGTTTTCGTTACTACATGCAGCAACATTTAATTAGAAAGAAAGCTTTTAAACAAAGTAAACTAATTTCTGTGCAATTCAGTGGTGATTTATAAGACTGTGGGTTTTCTGAAACTCCATGCAGGTGATTCCTTCAGCCAGGGAAGAAGGGATACGTCGGCATGCAAAGGCTACAACGACTTCAAGAAGCTATGAGGGAATGGGAAAAAATTTGGAAGGCAGACTGGAAAAGTACAGTAAACTACCCATTAACTGCCTAATTACTAATCCTCTGAGCCACATATGGCTACAGACTTAATGAAGGCAATGAAATGTGTGCAATTTGTATCTAAGGTAATTACAGGGATGCTGCAATTTTCCAAAAATATTAATTTTCTTAATCTTAGGTATGCTAATGCACAGAGAAAATTTGTAAAACAAAAACGGCAAATGGGATCAATAAAAATACATTAATAAGTCATTTCAATTAGTGCAAATGTTTGTTTTATGAAGCTCCATTTTCACCCTAAAATTCACTTGCAAATGATTTACTGAAGCTAAAACTGGTATGTGGGCATGTACATGTGTGAAACAAAAATATGAGACTTAAATGTTTGTAAGATGTCTGATTTACTTGTAGCTGGAAACTGGAATGTAATTCAAGAATGCGGTCTTATTCACAGTTGCATAGATATCTACCTACCATTGAGGCGTAGATATTATAAAAATAATTACTGTTCAGTATCACTTCTCTTGCAAATGGCATGTTTTATGAAAATAGGTCATTACAACAGTCTTTTACTTTCTTTTTTTGTCTTTTGCTGTTCTTTGATTTTTTTTTTTTCGTCTTTCTTTTTAAAACACTGTTTTCTGTCCTTTAACTCAGCGATATTTAGGCTAGGCTTTTCTGTGTACTCGTCTCATAATCTGTGAATCTCCCCAAATTATGAGGCATGCATATGTATGAAGTATGCATAATTTACTAGACTGTACATGGATAACACAACTGTAATTGCAACAAGTGCCAAACTTCTTGTTTGGGGTGGTAAAAATGTTTTAGTCACAAATCCCCCTCCCCTTGGGCTTCTAACTCTAGAAGAGCATAAAGCCAGATGGATACATCTTGAATTCTGCTGTGTTTTTGAGAAAGTTCTGAGGGATGATGCAGTTTCCCAAAAGGGAGGACAGTACCACTGAGGTCCTGGGATGTACCTTTGCTGTAACTCTACGTGGGAGATCCCCTTTCTAGGGCTACGTCCATTTATAAATCTTGAGAGGATGATAATTAAGTCCACACCCTAATTTACTCCTGTCATTATCGTAAAACAAGAATCATTCTTGATGATAGAAAAATAACTAGTGGAGGGGAAAAAAGGAAAAAAAAATCAAAGCAAAAAGCTAATAACCATAGAAAACCTGAAAAAAATGTTTTCTAAGCATTTTAATTAGGTAAATAGCTATTAACCCTGAAGACCAAGCTTGATAGTTCATTAAACTATGTATTTTTTTTAAATTGCTCTTGTTAGGTATTCCACTGAGGCAGATGAATTCAAACATGGCCACAGGCGTAAGAAGACTTGGAAAGCACGTCCATTAAACTGACAAACAGCTTGCCAGATGGAGCCAATGGAAGCAACCCTTTTCCTGACAACGGTAAATGCTGCACAGTGATTAAAATAATGAGACTGAACTACTGTAGAGGCTGTAGCAGAGTTCTGCGTCTCCATTTGAAGAAGGTTCCTATGTTTGTTGCAACAGATGCCTCTATCACTGTCTGAAGATCTTTACATTGGGAAAAAAAAAAATCAAAAGTGGACAACCTGGGTTATGAATTTAAAATAGCCAGGTCAGTAGTAAATATCACAAATTAAGATATTTTAATATCTTCTGCAGTTGTGGAGTTTTATTACATGAAAGATTTGTGACAACGAAAAGTGGATCTTGGTGCAGTATTATTTTATGAAGTATCCAGGCAGAACTGATGAAATCACAAACCTAAAATTTCATTTAAAATTTTTCATTCATTCATTCTTTAGAAATAGGCTACATTTTTTCATAAGGGATCTCTCTATCTTTTCTGTTTCATTGTTAGTAGTGACCTCAGAGTAGAGGTAGCTGAAATTTTACATGGGGAAGTTTTCTTGTTGGAAATCTATTTTCATTTAATTTATCCAAGAAATGTAAATGCTGTCTGAAAAGTGGACTTTTCAGTGGGAAATGTAAATATCTTCAATGGAAGTGTCGTAATATAATGTTGATATGAGGAATATGACTACAAGCCAGTGTCTTTTAATACAAGAACAATAATTTTCATGTTGCTTAAATCTTTGTTCATGTTTTTTCTCTAAAACAGTTGTGTTTTAATTGCTCTTACTGCAAGCATGCCATAAAGTGGTTTTTTGCCTGATTTTATTTTTTAAATTTACTCTTGATTTTTCCTTCTCTTTACATATAACAGGTAAATTCACATGCTAACAAAGAAAGTTTTAATCCTAACCGTTCTGTTTTATAGGCAGGCTACATAATACCTGAGCAGCAGGAAAACATTTTTTTCTTTGTAGGTCCAGAGAACTTATATTTTATATTATAATTTTTTATTTATATATGTGTGTGTATACACTTTTTTTTTTCTAAAAAAAAAAGGGCTTCCATTGTTGCCCTGAGAGACTAGGTAGCACTGAAGGGTGTAAATCATAATACCTCTATTAAGTCTATGTAGTTAAATTAGTATACAGTCAATGAAATTGAAATCAGAATTAGGTTCAGCCTACACATTACTTATTTAAATCCCTTCATCGTTATTTTTAATTTCTTATCTAGACCCATCTAAAGTCAGTTATGTGACTGCTTATTGAAAGTAATGACTGGGGTTTTCTGGGCACTGATATAATAAAATTGGTAATTGAGTACACCAAAAATATGAACAGTTACAAATGTTGTGCATTAGGGCCTAAAGTGAAGAGCTGAATGAAGCCTTCCACTATTAGAACAGTTTTATAATGTAATACTCTAACAAATGGGCTTAAATTCTCCCTGCAGAGGTCTGGCATAGTGTATGGGTATTACATTTCATAATAGAAATGTAATTTAACTGCATGTGGTTTAGTGGAGCTTCAATATAGGTGAAGCACTTTGTGTCACACTACCAGATATGGAACCTATACTGCTAGGTACAGCATACACTATCCTGAGTGGTCCCATGCAGACAAACATGTAGTGCTTCTTGTCTAGATCCCTGAATTCAGATTTATAATGAGCAGTTTAACAGAGGTATTTCTGAGTGTATTTAGGCTGCATTTTTTAATCTGGTTTGGTGATTCTGGAGGAGAGTGCCTATTACACTTAATTTAAAAATAAAGACTGGAACTAGTAGCTATTACACTCTTTGCAATGATAACTCCTCACTTATTTACACAGGCTCCATCTGCTGTCACTCAGGTAATGTACTTGCTCCAAATTCAGAAGCTCAGATAACTGAGCCAGAACTCTAACAACTGAACCTTTAACAGTGAGGCTCAGAAAGCAGTAATTTTGAAATAATATATACTTTTAAATACGGTAGGCCAATTTACTTGCTATGCCCTGTGTCTTTATATAACAGAATGAGTGTGAAGTCTAACAATAATATTTTTTTATATATACACCTAAAAGCCTTCAATCTCCCTCTACACTCAGCACCCTTTCGCATTAGACTTGCTCCCTGGAACAAGGTTCCATCAGCTTCCCAAAGTCCCATGACGATACACAGAGTCCTTGAAGATACTTCTGATGGTAATTAGGATTTCTTACAGCTAGCAGTTTTGAGAGAAAATAAATTTCTTTCTGGTTGTCCTGCACATTTTCTAATTCTGCATGGTTTGTATTAGTTTATAAATTATTTATAATCTTGTTATTCTTTGAAAAGAAAGAGAGAGAGGTTTCTGACCATCATAACCAGTTGGAGTAGATGATCGTTGTAGGTCCCTTCCAACTGAACTGTTCTGTTTCTATTCTATAACCATGTCTTTATTACATAGTAAAGACCTTCACTCAAGTCACGAGTGAAATTTTCATTCTTTGCAGGGAAAACAGTAAAAGTTTTCCTGCTTGTTATTCCTGTAACTGGTGACCCCCATAATATGTCCAGGACTCCTTTCTCAATTACAAGAATAAGAAAAAAGAATTCAGTTCCCCATCTGTTGCTTTTTACTTCATATAATATTTGAACATTCCCAGACAGAATGCCATGAATAATAGGCTGAGTTTTTGCTATATCTGCAGTGGTGTTTTTTGATGCTCTGCATAATATCTGTAACAAACAAACTATTGAAATGAAGAATAGGATCGGTTATACTTTTGGCAGTACTTCTAGATTTCAAAACCATGGGAGTCAGCATCCATAAATCATTTAAGAACTGCCCAGCAAGCAAAAGTGAAATTAGCTAAACTATGTTTTAAACACATTAAAGAGAAGAGATATAAATACCGTTTCAAGCACAGCAATCTAATGCATTCAAAATTTTCTTGGTATGACTGACTCCTTTGGTAAAAGTGGTGGCTCACAAGGATCTTTGGTCCTGAACCAGACACAAGTTGCTCGGTATTTCTGTCAAAGTCTTTGCTGTATAAAAGGAGAAGGTTTCTTTTCTATGGGTAGTCACAATATTTTTAATTGTATTTGTGAGTATTTGTAACTGTTTGACTTTCTTGTTTGGATAATGATATTTTGGGCTTTTTTATTAGTGTCCATAGAATAACTTCAGTGAGTAGTTTTCCACATATTTGTGAGACTTCTGTGTACAAAAAAGACTCTTACAAATAGCACTGACTCATCTGAGTAAGCAAAGGAAGGAGTCCTTAATGAAGGGAAAGAAATGAACAACTTTTGTTTTGTGTCTTCCCTTTGGCCTAAAATCTACCTGGATCCAAAATGCTACTGTGTCCTGTATAGCCTACACATTCTGCTTCCCAGTCCTTTGTTCAATAATTAGTGTGAATTATCTGTTTGACCAAGGGCAAAATCAAAGGAAAATGATTACAATATTTGGTGATGACAAACTATTAAATTATGTAAATGAAACTAGTGTTGTCTAGTTGGGATGCCTACTTTTAAGCTTCCTTTTGAGATACAGACTTCTAAATAAAAACAGGCTGCATTTTTAGAAGTGCTGAGGTCAATCTGAGCTGCAATTAAACAGCAGAACAAAAAATCAACCTAGAAATTGATGATTTATGAATGTGCCTTTAGGCATTCAAGTATTGGGCTTGAGATATATGAAAATGCTGGAAAGTATTACATTAATACTGCTTATAAAAGTGATAACTTAGTGACCTAATTTTCCAAAAAGCCCATTGAAAGTTAATGAGATATGTGTGGCAAAGTACCCAGTTTTCTTTTGGAAGAAGCTTTCTTTTAGTCAATAAGCTCTTAAATGTCACTGAAAAGCAGTATGTCACTTTTTGGGTTTAATCCAACTTCAGTGGTATATATTGGTTTTATTAAGACAAAAACAAATTCTTTTTTTTAAAGTCACAGGCTAAGAACATTAAATTTATTTATATTTTCCAACCGATAGATCGAATAACTAAGTACCTACTTTTCAAGAAGTTTTTAATAACATGATGATAAAATTAAATGGTGCCATACATTTTCTGGGTGTCACTCTTCAATCCGATGAAACTGTAATGTGTCGAGGCAAGATTGTTTCATTAGAATTACCTGGCATTCTTGGAAACTTTTCACTCAGTATGACTTCATTAGAACTGATAAATCAATGAAAATGAATAAACAGCTACTACTGATCTTATTTTGACCTGTTCAACTCTGAAATGTAAACTGTATGGATCACAAATCCCATATTCACTACACAGTGAAAAATCAGTTAAAAAAAGAAAACTAATGAACGACATCAAAAACTGAAAAATGTGTAGATAAACTCAGATGATAAATATTCCTGACAAGTTCAATATGACTTGTGAAGGTTAGCATAAAGCATTATGCCTTACTTGAACAGAAAAGCAAGAAACCTTGCATGCTGTCTTGTAAAATGAATAACATAATAAATCACAGAATAGCAAATGAATGGTTAATGACTGAGAAAATTTGACTGACAAAGACATGGAGCATGAGTAAGAGAGAAAGGAATCTTAAAAGCATTGTATTAAGCTAGGTAAAAGAATAAGGAAAGAGACACTTATACTTCTCTGCAACCTACTTGGTCTCAGGAACCTCCTTTGAAATGCAGAAGTTTCTGTTATTGTTCCATTTTCAATTCAGGTCCCAAGGGAGGTGTTGATCAGTCTTTCCAAATGCATCCTTGACATTCATGGATAAACCTGTTAGAATAGCAAAAAAGCAAAGATCAAATCCCAGCTCCACTGAACAAAACTCCCTCTATTTTCAGTAGTATCCAGAATTTTCCTCTGTGATGTGCAGATGTGAAAGTAAATTGGCATTTTGATTTCAGAATTGTAAGCGTAGAAGTCCAAAGATATGAACCCAAGAAGGGTCTCGTATGTGCTGATTTGTAGATTCAGGCAGATGGAGCTCTATTTAAGAAAAAATTCTTTAAGAGGCCGCTTGAGAACTCAGCATATCTAACACAGCATTTAATTGTATTTCCCTTAAGTATGAAGAACACTTTCAGGACTTTATCCTTTTAAGTGTTATTGCCTCAGAAGAAATGAGGCAACCTGTATTCAGCTTGTTAGGTCTGTAGTTGGTAGAAAAAGGAAGGAAAAAAGAAACTAAAGAAAAGAATTAAAAGCAAGCAGCTCTTGTGGGGCCTGATTGCACCAATGACCCTTAATGGTCTCGTTGACCAGCCTCACCTGGGACACCCCCACAAGCCCAGCTCAGTCCCTGCCTGAGCCACTGCATTGGTTTTGGCTGGGATAGAGTTAATTTTCTTCATAGTAGCTGGTATGGTGCTGTGTGTTGGATCTGTGCTGGAAACAGTGTTGATAACACAGGGATGTTTTAGTTACTGCTGAGCAGTGCTGACACGGAGTCAAGGCCTTTTCTGCCTCTCACCCCACCCCACCAGCGAGCAGGCTGGGGGGGCACAAGAAGCTGGGAGGGGACACAGCCGGGACAGCTGACCCCCAACTGACCAAAGGGATATTCCATACCATATGGCGTCATGCTCAGCATATAAAGCTGGGGGGAGAAGGAGGAAGGGGGGATGTTCGGAGTCATGGCGTTTGTCTTCCCAAGTCACCGTTATGCGTGATGGAGCCCTGCTTTCCTGGAGATGGCCGAACACCTGCCTGCCGATGGG
>NW_008794431.1:517429-522479 GCF_000699145.1 Aptenodytes forsteri | reverse complement strand
GTGCTTAGTTGCCGGCTGGGGTTAAACCACAACAGCCACATTGTAGCTGTGCCTGTCTCCAGCCCTGTCTACCGGGTTGACCGTGGACTCTGTGGCGTGGGCTGCCTGCCTCTAGGTCAGGCCCCTTGCATTTACAGTGTAGCCTGTCTCTGGCCCTGTCTCCCCTACGGACTTCAGACCCAAGGTGTAGCCCTGCCTCCAGCCCTGTTTCTGTCCTCATCACCAGCTGCTCCTGACAGGACTCTCTCTGGACCCTGGGCTTGGTTCGCTGCCCTGTGGGGCTGTTGATGGGCCCTCTTACCAGCAACACGCACTGCTTGCCATGTTCAGACCCTGTGGGATGGTGCCCTGCTGGTGAGGGCACGGCCGGCACGGGGGTCCCCCTCGGCTCCTGGCTCCCCATCCCTAGGGGAGCAGCTGGCTCTCGCTGTGCCCTGGCATCAACGCTTGTCAGCACAGTCCTCCGCGATGAGTTCGCCCTGTCACAGCCAAAACTTTCAGGCCCACCAGCTTTCCCTTTGATCTCCTCCTTTAACTGAACACATCTATCAAGTTTACAAAATTGACACACAGCTATCAGATTCATAAGCTTGAAAGAAAAAGAAATAGCTCTTTTTATGAAACCAAGGATGAAAACCAGAACATTCTGTCAAACTGGGCTTATTGTAAATACAATAATAGACCTATTGCAGAACAGAGGAAAACGAAAATATATGCCATTTTCTAAAGTTAATTTTATACACAGATATTCTTTAAGTTACAATATTACTAAAATAAGATAGTCATAAAAAGCAAGGACTTCAGTGCAGCCATAATTTCACTCCAAATTATTATATTTCAGATGTCTGTATTAAAGGGACCATGCACTGCTTCGACATGTTATTGCACTACGTGACCTGTTATTGTGCTCCCAGGTAGGCCTTATTTTTTTCTATATTAGTTATATTGGTGACACACCCGGAGATCTTCAAGCTAATCAGGAGTCTATGCTATATAGTTACAGTAAATGATAGTTTCCACTGCAGTGAGTGTATAAACAAAATGTTGAGACAGAGCAGCTGAGGAGGCAGAAAATGAAGGTACCTGTAATAATGGAGTGATTCAGTTTTAATAAGCTAGCTTTTCTAGATGAATTATTTTGTTTGTTGTCAGCTGGGTTAGTTTTCAAGATGGTGCAGCAGATGATGAACTTAAAGTTAAGTTGGAGGGGCATAGTGATGTGTTTCTGAGGACTTTAATAAAGGTTCTCCCGTATAGAAGGACTGGACTAGGAGTAAATATAAAGGTGCTAAGAAGAAAAGCCTTCCCGAGGCTGGTAAGATTTCTAGAAAATATTGAAAAATTAAAAAGAAAACTGCTAATTAGTTTATGTGAGGGCTGAATAAGTAAAGAAGAATGTGAAGGGTGTTGGATGTAGTGAGGCAAAGCTGGCATTCCTTTGGTGGCAGAATGAAAATCCACAAAAAAATGATGAATCATGAAATTATCCAAATAGCATGTAAAAGGATTTGGAAAGACCCGGAAAGCAGCAGTGAAGATTGCATTTGTACAAGGCAAAAAGAAGAATGGAAGAATACTGCGTGATGGCAATATTGAGTTGAGAGACGTGGCAAGTTATTGATAGGTAAGCTGGATGAAAACAGAGGACTAAGTAAAAGATGAAGCTCAGACTGTGGCTTTGAAAGATGGGAGACATGACAGTGTCTCTGTATAGAAAAATGGGAAAGGGAGGGTTTGGGAGGAGGAGAAGAGCTTGTTTTTGGCTATGTTGCATTTCAATTAATGAATGTCCAAAGGAGGTATAAGAAAGACTGGCATTTGAAAGGTAAGAAGAGTGTTTGTGAGGGGACAGGCCAGAAAGATCTGGTTTTAGAAGCTTTGGGCCCGAGGATGTTAGAGAATTTAAAGAAATTACCTGAACAAGATAGCTCTCCTTTGGTTAATAATACCTAGGCAGCCACAGAGCTAGTCTTCTTTTGCTTGAAGAGAAAGGCAGGTAGCATCTGACACCTCTGCCATCACTGATGAGTAGACGATACTTTTTCAAAGACAATAGCTTACAGTCTCTGGTTAGTAGAAATTTTGTGTGTGTTGCTTAAAATTTGTGTATGATTCTGCTCTCTCTTGAAACCCATTTCCTTCAGCATGCTTAACATCTCTATTTTACAAGAAGTGTACTTTTTATCTGTGGTTCTGCCAAGTTCGACCATTCTGGTACACAGAGTCATATCATGCCACCACATTAGTTTAATACACACACACACACACGTATAGAAAGAGTGAGTGTCATATATATTTTAAAAAAACCCAAAACCAATCCCCAAACTAGTTGCAGAACTGTGAAAATCCAGAATATATGACTTTATATGATGCTTACTTCCCGGTATTTGTGAAGTTGTTAAATAGAGTCACAGGTTACAAAAGTAAAGAATGCACTGGTTCTGTTATAAAACCAGTGGAAGCCCACTCACGTTAATTACTGTGACTCCATTAAACTCAATATAATTATCCTCACTGATTTATGTCAGCCAAATCATTTTAAGCAGGTGTCTCACAGAATTGTAGAGAGCAACATAGACAACATTTGGTCGGTTCAGTTCATTATTTTTGTAAGGCTATTCAGGCATGCATAGTTGTACTTTGAATTACTTTTTGCACAAGAACAATATTTTGTAGGACACAAAGAGAAATATAAGATCCTAACAGATCCAGGTCATTACTCAGGAAAGAGTGCTCAAAAGCTCTCATTTTTTTATCACTTTGATATTTTCTGGATTACTGCATTCAAGTTTATTCTGATTTGGTTCTGCACTATCAGTTGTCTTGGCATGTGGGAAGGGAGCAAAAAACACACATGCTGCTCTTTAGAATTTAAATTGCTTTACAAGGATATATTAAATATAGTAATTTACCTAAGATTGCTGAGTCTGCAATAGCAACGTGGTGAATGGCAAATCAAAAAGCAGTGTTCTTTCTCTCTGAAAGAGAGGGAAGACCTGCTTCAGACAGGCAGTTGTATTGATCAGGTGCGAGAATCTTAACTGGGGATGGCAATGCTAGAGCAATTCACTCTCTGTTCTTTCTTTGTAGGGGTTGTGACTGTCTTTTATCCCTTCTTGTTAAATCCTTGCATCTTTAGCATATATGGGTTGTTTTACATATGTTGGCTACATGTTCTTTGTTCTCTTTATTATGCCCCAAAAACATTCCTATCCAGCTTTCAAGGATGCGTTCTCTTATTAATCCATAATTGACCATTTCTGATTTACATTTACACCCTTGGGGCCTCTGCTGTCATCCCGTGCTTGTGCTCTCAAGGGCCCCTGCTACAGGAGTCATTCTTGGTGGTGATTTTCTGTCTTTGCCCTAATGCTAGGGTCTAAACACATTACCACAGGAAATAATGCACAGCATCAACTGATGTATAGGTACCCCAGATTTTTGTAGTATGTCTTTGAGTTCATAGCTGTGAAAGGGTTACTACCTGTTGATTTAGTAGTGCAGTAACATTAAGGCGGTATCTCCAAATATGAGTTTCCTGGAAAGTCTTATAAAGATTTTGCAGTGGTGTTGCAAATGGATCAGGCTAATACTGTGTCAGCCCTTGAAAGGTTGCTAGCTAAGATGATTCCTTGTTCTATAAGTATTGATTGGTATACTTACCCAATCTTTATTTAGTAGTCGTTGATCAATGAAGAGGGAATATTATTTTATGTGAACATACTCAAGCTAGTGTATCCCTACCAAATGAACAGGTTAAAATTCACAATTGACTTTTGAGCAGCTGTAAGCAGTTGTTCTACTCGTGATTTGTCGACAGTCATCAAATCTTTGATTGACCTTTAATACTTTTGATGCTTTTTTGCTTTCTTGTTTACACATTTGCTTTGGCATAAGGGTATAACTTTAAGGCAGAAATATTCTCAAGGTAAATTTCTCTTAGTTAAAATAAAGCAAACAGGTATTAATACCAAAATAAGAATGAAATTGTGCATTTGGGATACTTCACTTTGATGTGTAACTAGGTGTTTAAAAAATACTAAATCTAATAATCCAGATATCACAACAAATGCATACTTGCCTCTGTCGCTGGCAGGAGTTTGATTACATGTGCTTTCCAGTGAATAAAAGTTTAGAGGGTTCTATTAATTATTGATAAATATTTAATAACACTTAGTTATGAGTATAAGATGATTACAAAAGGGGAATAAGGAATCCAAAGATGAAGCCAATAACTGTTTAATAATTTTAGGCATATTCAACAGAAAAAGAAACAAAACAACCCAAAGTCCAGACCTGAGAACAGACAGTTCTATTACCATCACTCAATATTGCCAAAATTTAAAGAGGCATATGCTGTAAATACAAGGCTCATGACACAGGAAGTACTGACTGAAAATTACTTTGGTGTATCATTAAAACAAACAAAATGCACGCTATTAAAAATAGCGAAGATTTCAAGACACAAGGAAAGTAATGAATGTTGAATATTTACTGTGTAACCAGTAAATAGTACCAGTATCTAATCAGACTCTATATTTCCGGACATATCTTCAATTAATCATTTGTGTATTAAACCGTGATTCAGTCCTTCCCTAACTGCAAGAGCTAGACTTCACAATGTAAATTAAGACTTTCAATGTAGTTTTTTATCTGCAAATTATTTAGTTCACAGATCAATTATTATAGTTGTGCTTGATATCTTAAGAAATATCTCTATGGTTTATGAGCTACAGATCTAATTCTGCCAGCCCTAGAGTATGTAGTACTTACTTTAGAGAGATCCCTTCGTTGACTTAGCAAGCATTAGCACATCTGTATTCCATAATAGATATAGTGATATAATGGGAAGGAAAGGAAAGGGAACGCGAGATATTTTTCTGAGTAATCTAAAATTTCTGTACAATGTAGAAGGCTTCTGTTTGTGTTGTGGTGTGTGGAACAAATGATGCAGTGATATTACACTCATCTATAGCAGAGGAAAGAGAGAAGGTCCAATAAATGTTTTCTTTTTATATTTCTTTACAACTTTGTATATATTATCTATATA
>NW_008794431.1:516343-517327 GCF_000699145.1 Aptenodytes forsteri | reverse complement strand
ATATATATCACATATAATAAACATGATATATACCTACATATCTATATATATACATATCAATCATGTCTGTCTCTACAAAGAGTATGTTACAGGATATGATAATGCTATTTTCCCCCGTGGAATACACAAAGGAGTTGTCTGTTACTATTACTATAACTGCCTATACAATAATTGCATTTTTAGTTTAGATCCCTATAGCTCTAATCTGGCTGAGGACCGGATGATCAAGATTCCTACTAGAAATTGTCTGACACTGTTTTACCAATTCAGCATAGAAACCAGATAGCCCTGCACCTGTGTAGATCATTTCAGTCTTTCTTTCCAGGTAAAGCAACATTTACCTAAAATGAACATGCCAGAAGTGCATGATGTTAAAGCCACAGCTGTGCATATTCTATCTTGCTCGTGTGGCTAATTGACTAGAGAATCGCTGATAATTCTTTACACATAGATAACTACTTTTTACTTCTAGACCTATATCTTTAATTGATGACAAACTAGGGTATGATTTAAAGTTTTCAGATCCAGCTTGGGAATGATAGAAATGATGTCATTTCCAGTGAAATGGAGGTAATGAAATAAAGGATCTATAAACTTAAATTATCCATGTATACTTTAAAAGACCCATTAGTTATATGCTCCATATTCTGTACATATCAGATATGAAATTCTGGACCAATACATTTTCCTTTGTTTCAGATAGCAGATGGGCAGTGCTTGACATTGTAGCAGTATTGCTGGAGTACAGAATAATTAACACAGGAAAAACTAAAAGATAAGTTAAAAAGTTTTTCAAGGGCTTTAACGAATGTATAGGGCATTGTTTTGGTTTAACCTGGCAGGCAGCAGCTAAACACCACACAGCCGTTTGCTCACTCCCTGCCCCCAGTGGGATGGGGGAGAGAATCGGGGGGGGGAAAGTAAAATTCGTGGGTTGAGATAAAGACAGTTTAATAGGACAGAAAAGGAAGGGGAAATAATAAT
>NW_008794431.1:478268-516268 GCF_000699145.1 Aptenodytes forsteri | reverse complement strand
GTGTAAGCACTGCTTAGCAACAACTAAAACATCGGTGTGTTATCAACATTGTTCTCATCCTAAATCCAAAACACAGCACTGTACCAGCTACTAGGAAGAAAATTAACTCTATCCCAGCCAAAACCAGGACAGGCATTAATTTTAAGAAAATGTCCTGTGCATACCAGTGTAAAAATGAATAATCTATACATATGCTTTATTTCTCTTGCTTACTTTGGAACAAACAAATTTGAAGTGTATTTCCAGGGGTGGTACAGAAAGAGAAAGCAGTTTAACAAGACCACAGGGAAAGTAAGTCTATGAATTATTGCCAACTTCTTATTGAGCTTCTGCACTTTTCATCTATGAATTATGTTGGATATCCAATTTAATGTGAAATTTAGACTTTGTAGGAAACAGCAGTTTCTGTCTGAATTTACCTCTGTAAAAGTACTCTATGCTCTTAGTTTGCTCATTTTTAACCACTGGCCTCGCACGTAATTGAAAAGTGTCTTCCTCTGGTATGTGGTCAGAATAAGAATGAAAAGGGAAAAAACCCAAAACATGCTGTAAAAATGATTTCCTTTTTCTGCCCTTAAACTTTGCGGTAATCTCTTTCCATTAAAAAGGAAGAACCTTACTGCTCTTTCTGTATTGTATACATCCAATTGAAATCTAAATCAGTCATTGACTGAATGATACAACACATAATCCTTTTAGATTTCATATTTATAATGTTCTCTTGTTTTCTATTTGCTTATACTGCAGTCTATGACAACTCCATAAACCTGTGATTAATCCTCTACGTATGGTCTACACGGAGTTTTTGTTTTAGTCTTTATTAAAATTGATATATAGTCTACAGTATAATAAAACAATATGGAGATTTATTTCAAATCAATGGTGCCTTAGGCCAATTTAATCGACCCAGTAATAACATTTAAATTGACCCAGATAATCTGATCTACATGCAGCAATGCTGTGCTCTGCAATGGAATTATCATTACATTTTACACAGTAGCAGCAAAGATGATGACATTAGGAAACTGACCATTAAATAGAGCCCATCTGCAACGGACTGGAAATAGGCTTTATTGGTCATAATAAAAATTACATGTATAATGTTTGATAGCTGCATAAGGTGAAATGGCCATTAAACTTTTCCAATGCTGTATATTGGGTTCATCAGTACAAAGAGCTTCCTTTCATCAATGTCATGGTCATGCATGGCATGGTCTATAAAATTCCTAATTTCTGGAGAGAAACTGTTTCTGTCAGACACATTTTGTGTCATTCTCCGTGTCTCATATCACTGAAGTAAAAAGAATTAGCCACTGAGCTGCTTAGTTAGTACCATTTTTAAAATCTAGAATCTCAGAGTCCTAAGAATCGTTTTGCTGTTGGCAGGTGTCCTTTACGGGTCATAAAACAAATTCTTAATGATTTTTTTTTTTTGGGATCTCAGAGTCCTGAGAATCGTTTGGCAGGTGGCAGGTGTCCTTTACGGGTCATAAAACAAATTCTTAATGATTTTTTTTAAATGGAAAAAAATTATATCAATATGAAAATTATATCAATATGTGTATAAATACTCAATATAAAATGTAAATTATATTAACATAATTATATGTCATGCATATATTACATAAAATATGTAAATATAAAGAGTTGTGATTACAAAATATTCCAGCATTCCTCCTCTTTTCCCTACCCTGAAAAATCCATTGATCATGAAATAAAAAAACAAAATAGCCCTTTTCTTCCTCTCCCTGCTGTTCCTCCCTGCCCTATCACAATGTTTCAAGGAAATGAACTTTTCTGAAGTGAAAGAATAGGATGGCTTTGTTGTTTTTAAACATAGACGGTAGATTCATGAAAGCTGAAAATCACTATTTTTATTATACACTTAAATTTAAATAGCTTTGCCTATGGTATTTAATTGCTTAGTTTTATGAATGAAAGAATTCATAAAGCAGACAATACCGAAGACATAAGGGCAACCCTTTTGTTGAAAAATTGTGACTTATTCCATATTAGTTGACAGTAATGCTTTTATTATTTATCTGCTTTTTTTTAGTATGACTGTAATGGTGGCTGAGACAATTATTCTTGAGACTAATCTTATTCCAAGAAACATGTAGTAACAAGTCCTTATACATATAAGACATTGCAAAAGTGTAACTGATTGGAGGTAAGGATGCTAATGGACAATGCAGTTCCGAGATGTGAAGCATGAGCAAGGTTGATGTAGTGAACAACACTGTAGGTTAGAAGACATTAGTGACATTGTTGCAGACTGAGCCACATTTTCTACTCGAGGGATAATAAACTACTGTATGCTGTACGCCAAAGCATCAACTTTGCTGCTTGGGATGTGTAGACGAATCAACGTGCCTACGAGGACCAGCCTGAATTCAGTAGGGCTCTCTCTGTGTGTAGAAAGGTTAAGGAAGAAGAAGACTGTAGGTTAGAAGACATTAGTGACATTGTTGCAGACTGAGCCACATTTTCTACTCGAGGGATAATAAACTACTGTATGCTGTACGCCAAAGCATCAACTTTGCTGCTTGGGATGTGTAGACGAATCAACGTGCCTACGAGGACCAGCCTGAATTCAGTAGGGCTCTCTCTGTGTGTAGAAAGGTTAAGGCAGAAGAAGCAGCACTCTCCTGAAAGGATAAGAGAATAAGTCTGCTCAAACGCTGCTCAGTTAATACATTACAGTAAGAATTTATTTTTTTACCTCACACATTTTGTTGTGTTTTCCACCTCTATACACGCTTAGAACATTAATTTCTATATTTTCATTATTCTACTGTAGCCGGTGTGCATGTTATACCTTATCCAAATCTATTTTGCCAGGAAAGAATAACAACTGTAATTTTCCTTTTTACCCCACTACAATCATTTTTTCCATGCTAGCCCCCCAATCCAAGTTCAGACAAATGAAGACAGTAATATGTCGCTCAGTTCCTTGTTGACAAAGTGTACTCAAAATCTTAACTATTTTTGAGTTCTTATTCGTGCAGAGAACTTCACAGCATTTCATTGTTTCGGGGATGTTTTAATATTCACAGGACCTTCTCTAGTTCCTTTTTATCTATCATCAAACTCTTTGTAGCTACGAAATTGCTTGTTTCGGATGCTTGTCTGTGAGAAGCAGCACAGAAATCCTGTCTGCCAACCATCCGCTGCAATACACTGGAAAAAGTAAAGCCAAATAAAGCGTTGAAGCCCGTGTTTCTATGTGGGTAACCGGTAGCTCTTTTCCATGGCTTTTTGAAGCTATAGTCACAACGCCAGGCCAATGTCAGTCACAATGTTTCTTCTACTTGTCTCTAGAAATATACTATTAATCTAGTTTTTTGTGAACCAGTAATATGTGAGTACTGGTAGCCCAGAACAGTGTGTGAAGCTGTATCTGAAAGCTGCAGAGTTTAGCTAAGGCACGGTCACCCTTCAGCTGGACAAGCAGTGAAAGAAGACAGTAACTTCTGTACCATGCTCTTGGGTAGATCTAGGGTACCACAGAGTGTACTTTAAAGGCTGTTTTAAATGCACATCCCTTCTTGCCCAAGGAGTGGTACTGATGAAGCTTTCCCCAGGTTTAGCCTCCCTAGAATCCCCACACAGCCGTACAGCTCTATATTGCCTTTTATTGAATAATTTGTGTTCATGTGCTATACTCCATGCCATATTAGTGGAAACTGCACTAGCTGGAGGGTAAGATGTGGCTTTATGAAGTGTGGGCTCTGAGAAGGCTGAGAGTGCCAGTGGTCTGTGCACAAGTTCAAATCTGTCTCTGTACGTAGAAAAAAAAACTTTTCTTTGTATCATCATTCTTCAGATCATGATTGCTACAAGTAACTCCCGTTTGTTGAGGATTGCTATTCATATGAATATTGAATTTCATACTTCCAGGTATCTTTAAGATGCATTTTCTTCATGTGATCTAGTGGCCGTTCTCCTTTGAAAGTTTTGGGCGTGCACTTATTAATTGCTGTCTCACACCAATTCCTATATTCGGACCCAAAGCAAGGCAGTTTTGCTTCATTGACTGGTAGTTATCCAGTGTGCAAGAATGAGCAGGCCTTAGCTCTGAGAGCAGGAGACTTTTTCTAATCCTGTCTCTGCCAATCTTCATCCACGACTTCAAGCAAGTTCTACAACTCCTCAATAGCACAATTTCTCCATCTGTAAAATCAGGGAAATTGGATAGCTGATGACCTGATAAGAGTGTTCTGAGAATTTGATAATGTTTTTATAGTGCTCTGAAATTGGCTCACTTCAGATTATATTTCTAGATAAGACTGTAAATTTTTTCTACAAGAAAAAAATTGAATGACAAAAATAATTTTCATCAGCGGTGTTATTTGTATACTGGGAACCTCAGAGTGCTTGGGAGGTAAAACTGCAATTATATCCCTCAAAAATATGCTTGGACCTCTTCAAGTTTTATCTGGACCTAATTCCACTTGATTTAGAGCAAATATATTGATTCTAAGAACACTGATCCCATATTTGAATTGCTGAAAATTCACAGTGAACTTCGCATAGTAAGTGCAGCTGGGGAACTGGGACCAGAATTACAGCAGGCTCAAGATCTCTGGCTTTTTAGAGGAGTTCAACCAAAAAAAATCCTGTATTTTCGATAGCAATGTTCCTCTCACCCGACTTCTGATAAAGCTGTTGGCAAAGATAACTTTGGTTCTTCCTGGATACATTTACAGTATAATTCAAGAGAAGTCAATACATCTTCATTGTGTTGATTTTGCATTGTTGATTTCAAGCCTTTAGCTGCAGGGATTGTAGGTAGTTCAGAAAGTTATATTTAAATTGTCCAAAAAAAAAATCCTTTCGGCTTCCAGCTCCTGCTGAATTCCACTCTCCCTGAGGTTCCCTGTCTCATAAAGGAGGACCTTCCCACTGTAGGATGTAAGTCCTTCTACTTACACCTTCTGCTGATTTCAAGGACAGTCTTTGTCCTGAATAATTTGAACTCGGAATTTGCCCAGCAAGATGACTTTGAAACCAAATCTGAATGATCAGCATAACGCTCAGTTTAGAGGAGTTTTGCTTTCTTTGTCATTACAGATGTTGAAGAAGTTGCAGATCTTTTGGCAGAATACATGGTTCCCACTTTCTCTTATTCTTCCGTAACTGGAAATTTCCTTGTAAAATTAGCATGCTGACTTTGCTAAGTGCTGGCCAGTTCTTACGAGGCAATATGTCACCACTAGCTTTAAGTGTTTATGTTTTTCATTATGGCAACTCAAAGGCATGTTTTGTAATAGCAGTCTGCTTCTATTAGAGGATTTTTACTAAAGTCAGATGGGTCACTTAGAAGAAGCAGCCATACTGTCTCCATTGTTTGGTGTCCTCACATGCTCAGGTTATTCACTCCAGGTTTTCTAAAGAGTGCTTTCAAATCAATTCCAAAGGCTTAATGTACTCACATTCAGAATCTTTTTTCTTTTTTTCCACATACTGGGGAAAAAAGTCTCAGCAGTTGCTAAAAGATCCAGACTGAAGCAAATCTGTCATTTTTTCCACAGATATTCTTTGTTTAGATTAGATATAATCTCAAATTAGTTTTAATGAGCTTGTCTGAGAAAACTATGCATTTTTCATTACAGTTATGCCATGGTTATATATAGAAGGTGGAACTAAAGGAAAGACAGAACATGACTGATACCATTTCAGTGATTTCTGCTTTCAATGTTTTTATCCATTAAATTTTTAAAGTCATTGTAATTTCAGTCAACTTTAAGGATTTTAATCAGTAGAGCATATTAATATTTCAACGATATTTTATAATTTGATTAGAAAATAGAATTGTGTAAGGGACTCATAAGAAACACCTGTTTGGTAGGTTTATCCTTTAAGGGTGCTCCCATACCCTGGAAATATGTACACTTTAGAACCATCTTTCCCGTTCCTCAGTTTTCTTAGGACTCCCTGCAGTCTGCTAGCTAAATAGAAGCTTCCCTGCAGTTGTTCTTCTGCTATTCAAGAAGTTACTCATCTCCTCACTTCTCATGTTTTTTGTTCTATCTTCAGTTCTTGTTTGCTTATTATCATTGATGAGCTTGTTGCCTGACTAACAGATAAGTACAGCTGCAAATCACATCTCTTCTGCAGTTTGTTCTTTTGGAATACCAGCCTCTTAACATGGAAAGGAATTAAAGAGAGTTTCCTAACTGAAACAAATCATTCCAGCAGCACCATGCATTTGCACAAGATCCTGTAGAGAAAGCACCAGAGACTCCAAAGCACAGGGCATGTATATAATACTCATCTTAGTCACAGCTAGGGTTTTGGGAACTTCATGGAGCTAAAACTAAAGTTTACTTGGAGTGTGTGTTTTTGTGTTGAGCTTATTTAGAGCCTTGACTGATTTGGGACACAGGTGATTAACTTTATCACTACCACTGAGACCTACAAATAATTTCTTTAGCCAAGCCAAATAATCAGTGGGACAGGTACCCTTCTCTTAAACATGGGAAACTCAGGTCATTGCAATCCTATTCTTTGCTCTGTCGTCAACATCCAAACCCTGCTCTGAAGAAACCTGTCTGTCCTATATTACATTTTAAACTTTTAACAGTAGCATTGTAGCTGTGCTTGTTTAAGCATAGATAAGGTAGAGCTTGTAGGGAGAACTGATGTCTTTCATTGTGCCAAGTGATATAGCTGAGAAAAAAAGCAGTGCTACAGGGATTTTTAATCCCTTGCAGTAGCAGCAGAACAGAGAATGCTAAAGAATGACAAAAATGAGCTGAACTTTTCTTTTTCGGGGTATTGTGGAATGTGATTGTACAGAGGCTAAACAGTTGGGTCTCCTGTCCACTGATAATTTTGAATGGATGATTGTGAGCGACTTGCCTATCAGCTATTCCCAGAGAATCCACCTGAAAAGAACTACTTTGTAGAAAATCTGGAGAGAAGTGTATCCTCACCCAGACAGGTAAAACTCCCCAGCGCATAGGACTGTTGTGTATATCCTTTTGGAGTGGGCGGTGGGGGAGAAGGCAGGAAGAGTGAGAAGGGGGAGGTAAAGAGTCCTAGGTCTTTTTGGAAGAGGAGAAATTTCAACTCAAGTTCAGGATACCTGGCAAGTTAAATCTACTCTTCTGATTTATGAATATTCTGAAGTGTATAGCAGGAGATTTGCAGAAGTTTACGTCAGTCTCCTCTCAACTAACCAAACATGCTTGTAGTGGTCAGTAATTACTTTCTCTTTGACCTTTGTTTAAAGCCCTCCCCCGGTACATTTCATTTTTTTTTCTCCAAAAGAGTTTCAGGAGTTACATTCAAAATTTTGCTCTAAAAATACACCTAAAGAAATTGGTGAATCACCTGCTTTGAAATAGTACCTGAAACAGGGTAGCAACCCTTCCCATTCTCTTGCTGGCCTGAATATATTACAGAGCCAGTTAGGTACTTAAGAAATGTAGAGTTACACTGAATTTGTTTGACTTTCCAAATCTTTTAGCTGCATTCTCTGCCAATATATAACTGTAATTCTTAGATTCTGGATACTGCATAGGTTTGGTATTACAGTATCAAAAACGCCTTTTGAAGTACAAAGGGTTATTTGTAAAGCCTCAGTGATGAAGCACTTTATCAAAGCATATGGAGTGACAAAACTAACAAAAATTTAAATTTTACTTTTCCTATAGAAAGAAAGCAAACTGCCAAGAGGAATAGAAAACAAACACGACTACCTGCAGTATATTCTGTAGAAGAATAAAAGGTCTTTTATTTTGATATGCCTTTCTTGTGATCTGTGCCTTGATCTCAAATAATAGATCAATCTACTAAAAGTAACAGATACCCTAAATTTACATATCTGACTGAATATTCATGTGACATGCATTTAAAAGGTGTTCAGCTCCAAAGGCTTCACTATGTGTCTCTGTAAATGCTACCTAATACTTTGCATTTCTGTGAATGTTTCTGAATTAAGCAGATAACACCTACTTCCAGCTTTCTATTTTGTCATAGTAGGAGCTGTAAGAAAAGCTAAAAAAAAAAAAAAAAATCCCCAGCTACCCACAAGGCCTGAAGCTATTATATAAAGCTTCCAAATCTAAACACTCTACTAAGATCAATCCTCTAAAAGAATAAAGAATTAGGTAATTCTTTTTTTTTATTATTTTATTGAATCTGAGCTGTTTCAGTGTCACTCCATCTATAGTCCTTTACAAATTTTCTCTGAAGCTATTTAAAACAAGGCCAGAGTATCAAAGGCAAGCTGCCACAGTTCAAACTCACTAAAGCTGGCATTGCAGAGCTAAGATGAAATCAGGGAGCCATGTCTCAGAACACAGGCTATTGATATACACCACTGTTAAGTGGAGTTTGTAAAACTTTTATAATTTCATAGAGTTTAAGGGCAGAAGGGATTATTTCACCTAATCCAACCTCTTTTATATCACAGGCCTTTATGGTTCACACTACATGAAGCCCAGAGATCTTAATTAGACTAAAGCACTTCATTCCTTGGGATACTAAGTTGAGACAGCGGAGACCACAGACATTTTGGTGTCATCAAGACATCTGTCTTGGCAGGAAACTGGTTAAGTGAGATATACGTAGATGATTTCAGCAGGTAAGTAAAGCCTGCAGAGGAAATGCTAAACCTCCAAGTTATGTTTCACTTTGAACACACTTTTTCAGAGAAAATTCTTCCTGACACCTAACCTGGTAGTTGGTGGTTATACGTGGATTAAGCAAAATCCCCGGATTGTCCAAATAATGGCATCTGTCAGTGACCTGCCAGGTTCACATGTCCATGTTTTTTCTGTGGAAATCAGAGTATAAGGTTCCTAGATCACTACCGTCCATGTGTTTGGCATATGGATAAGGAGTATTCCCTCAGCTTAGGAGACTGGAATTTCTTTTTGCACAATTAAGTATAGCCAAAGAGACTGTAAGCATGTGAGAAGGCCAGATCAGATACAATAATTGAAAAAAACCTCACTGCAGTAGTTCATCCCTTTCAAGAACCTGCTTCCAGCTTTGGCCAATTTATCATTCTTCAGGAAGAACAAGTCCTCCATTCCACCCAGGTAAAATCTAGCATCCGTATGTAAAAGCTTCACCCAAGAAGATGACAGTGTCAAACTGTGATGCAGAAAACTGACAATTTGTTGTCTTATCCGTATGTAAAAGCTTCACCCAAGAAGACGACAGTGTTAAACTGTGATGCAGAAAACTGACAATAATTGTTGTCTTTAGTATGAAGTCACAAGTGTCATAGGCATATGAAAGACAGTCTGGCAACCTTCATCTTACTAAAGTCCAGGGCTGAAAAGGATAAACAGTAGGACTCATCAGTTCACAAATTCCAAGGCTACAGCCAGCCCCACCTTTGGGGTAGATATAAAGATTTTTTTAGTTGGTTTTTTTTTTTAACAACTCCAAATGATAGCCAGCTCTCAAAAAGCTCCTAGCCATGTTGGCTGTGAGAAGGGCAAGCCAAAGAAGTCACCAACTGAAGCAAATACAGTTCAGCCCCAGCAGCTAGGTGTTGTAGGTCCGTAGTGGTGCAGGGAGCAGGAGACATCAAGGGCTGGAAGGAAAATGGTGGGGGTGCTAGGGCTGACTGCTAGGCCCCAAAATATATATGAGCAGGCTATGAATTTCCTTGTAGGCTCAATCTGTGCTGTTTTCCTCTTAGCTGAGAAATCGTCTCTTATTCCTTGTCTAATTTCAAATGCTTGTTTTGTCTTCATAAGCATCTTCATAACCGATGTCTTTATCTGTGTACGTGTATGTCCTCTGTCATCTATTAGCTTTGTTTTCAGTACATTGAATAATCTGAGGTTCTGAAAGCATGGTATCTTAAACCCTGTTTCCCAGCTCTGGGAATAGGTAGGTGGTCTTCCTTCAAACCTTTTTAAATATTTGTGCAGCCTTGTGAAATTGTGGAGGAGAAAAACGTACTCTTTAACACAGTGGTCTTTCTAAGACTGTATATTAAAGCATCTATTAGCTTTGTTTTCAGTACATTGAATAATCTGAGGTTCTGAAAGCATGGTATCTTAAACCCTGTTTCCCAGCTCTGGGAATAGGTAGGTGGTCTTCCTTCAAACCTTTTTAAATATTTGTGCAGCCTTGTGAAATTGTGGAGGAGAAAAACGTACTCTTTAACACAGTGGTCTTTCTAAGACTGTATATTAAAGTATTCTTCCTCTGTTTCTTTTTTTTTTTTTTTTTATTTCTTTTTTTTTTTGATCTTTATACACATGAACAGAGGCATTTTCCTTTTTTCATCTGTGTTAAACATTCATTTATGAAAACTTCTGAATACTCAGCCTTCTGTTCACTCTGTAATTTTTGAAGTATTAGGTGTCATCTGTATTTTTCTGGCTTTTCTTAGATTACAACTATTTCACTAGGTGATTCTGATTGCCAGAGAATTGCTAGCTCATTAACCTGTGTCTGGGCCAAAATCAAATACCTTATGCTTAGGAATAAGTATAAGAAGGCAAATAGTAATATTTTTCTGGAATACTCTGCACACTTTCAGCAATTTGGAGCTTAGAGAGCTAAAGATACCATTTCTATATCTGAGTTTCCTGGCCTTTTCTTCCTTGAATTTGCCTAGTGCTTTTTTGAACCTATATAAGCTTACCACTCACAAAAATCCTGTGTTAAGAAGTTATCTTACTTAACTACAAGTTTTGTTAAGAACCACTTCATTTCTTTTTTTGTGTGAATTTTCTTCTTGCTAGTTTCATTTGAATGCCTCTAGTTCCTCACCTGAAAGACATAGTCAGTAGTTGATCTCACTTCACCTTCTCTTTTCCTCTCTGTTTTATACCCCTCAGCTACATTCCATCCAGTCATCTGGTTAATTAACTCAAAATTACTTTAGCTTCTAGTATTTTATTATATACTAGTAGTTCCACTAATTTATAGGGGATAGTCATGAGGCTGATCTGTCTGTAATTCCCTAGGGTGACCTCTTTTGTAAGTTGAATATGTTAGGATGGCGTTGGCAGGACAAGGCTGTCTTCGGAATGTTTTTAATTTTCCAAGATTGGTTAAAAAGTATCATTAGTGGTTTATTAGTCTCCTAAGCTACTTCATTTAAGACTCTTGGCTAAAGTTTTTCAAGCTGTTGGTTTGAAAATACTTTCTTTTAGCAGCAACTAGATCCTCCTTTCCTTTTCCTCAGCATCACCGTGATGGATATTTGCTCTTCTGCTATTCCAGCTGTAGAACAGAAGTATCTGCTGAACGTATTCCTCTTTCAGAAATTCTACCAACTGCATCAAACAGTTGATCTATACAAGACTGAGAATTTTCTTTGTTTCTATTGCTACGAAACTGCCTTTCAGTGAAAAGATTCAGAGCAGTTTCTGAAAATCAGACGCTTTCAGTTCAAAGATCTAAAATTCAGGTATCTGAATTCCCAAGTCACCTTTACAAATGTGGGTTAGGAAACAGACTGACTAAAATTTTGTATGTCGGGGGCAGGAGGCACATGTTCTTAATTAGAATAGAAATTGACGTGGTTTTTTATTCTCACATAAAATCAGAAACTTCTCTTTTTCTCTTATATTCTGCAAAATTTTTGCGTAACGTAGGTGACCTGCTGCTAGGGAACTATTAACTGAAAATTTATTCTCAAGTACAGATTAAATTACAGCTGAAGAGACACAGAGAAACAAGTATTTTGTGCTGAAGAAGTGCCATAGAAATATGCTACTTCTCTTTAGTCTCCTAAAACATACATATACACACAAGTTTTTGAACACCTGATATAATTGCACTACATTTTACTGTGAGAAAAAAAGAAAAACCCTTCATCCATCCACAAGATTCCTTAATTGGCCTAGGAGTCCTGGATGAAGTGATTGATCTTGCACAGCTGTTTGTAGCAATGCATGGCAAATATGTTTACATTTGACAGAGATAGATGATACTATAATTGACAGTTTACTTTTCTTCTATATATTTTTTTAAGCTAGAAGATCAATTGGACATCTCCAAAGTTTGGAAGGGAAAAATAGATCTGTTTCTGCTACCAATTATTTTTATTCTGCATGGCATGCTGAAACCTGTCACAGCTAAGACCAGACTGTCCAGTTTTAAGATGGTTCACTCTCTCTCATCAAGATAACTTCTATTACACTTTGTCAAAATAAATGACACTGCTAAGGTGATTGGAGGCACGTATCTCAGCTTATTGCAAGCCTGGAAAACTGAACGTAGAGAAATACCCAAGTAACTTATTTACCTCAAATTAATCAGACAGGCAAAAGAGAGGACACTTTTGTGGGCAAACAAGTGTTGCCTTTTCATGGAAGTCTTTCTAAAATGGTAGCAGTACTGGGAATTCCAGAACAAAAACAGGCAGTCACCTCCAGCGTTGCAATTACTGGTCTTCTAGGCAACAGTCTTAAATCACGGGATGGCAGTCTGTCTGTGCTGGATACAGAAGTGCTGATCTTAATTGCATATGGGGCATGCGATGGTAGGATAGTGGAGTGCAAACACGCATGAACTCAGGAGGTAAAATATAAAACCTTTTCCTGAAGTAGCAGCTGCTTCTGTTTCCTTGATGTTATCCTAGCGTTCCCTAAAATGTCTTCACTTACTCATTCCCCATAAGTAGGCAATATGCGTAGTCTGACAATATACCTCTTCTCCCTAATTATCTAATTGTAACTAACATGAACGCCCTGGTCCAACACCAACCAGCAAATGAAGCTGAAAAGCAGAGTTAATGTATTTTTGTCTCTCCAGAAGAAGGGTGAAGAATCTCTGATTTTCCTCTCTACATGCCCATTTTATACTTTTGAGGAGGAAAGATACATGTGGTGGAGAGTCTATGTGGGGAAGGTAAATTATTTTGTAGACATAAACAGTGATTGTGTCTCCGCTTCCAAGGAATCCCTCTGTTTGTATGTGCGTGTGTGGATGTGCACATGGGTGTGCACATGCGGGGAAGAGACGTGAGCTTGAGAGGTTAATGGTAGGTGGGGGATGCATTGAGCGTTGTGTATTTAAGTCTACAGGGTCCTGACAAGAATTGACAAAAGTACAGAAGGGAAAAGGTGATTGATGTGGAAGGCTAACAGGAGCAGAGAAGAGACTGAAAACAAGATGTACAGGAAAAGAGAGAAGTGAATTAGATGGAAAAAGATGGCAAGATAAATACCACAGTAATATAAATTTGAAGAGGAAACAGAAAGATTTGAAGATACAGTGAAAAAAAAAGTAACAAAGCAAAAAATCAAGAAAAAGACAAAAAAACCAACACATGCAAAGAGACCCGAGAGTTGAAAAAATGGCTGCTTAATGAAAGCTTGAGGCAAATATGTTTTCTCTATTTTAAAATGTTAACCAGGAACTAATTAGTAAAACGGAGATAAGAAGTCTCATTTCATAGCTTGCCTGAGGCAGCAAAGAGCCCAAGGCTTAAATTATGAAGGAACATTATTTAGCAGAAATTGGCGTTCAGAAAGGACTATGATTTGTTGTATTGTGAACGAATGCAATTGTCAGGAAAGACTGAAATATTTTTTCTGAGCTAGAAGATTGTACATCAGTAGGCACTTTCAGTATCACTGCTCTTTGATTTCGTCTGCAGGATCTCATGTTATATCAAGATACGCTTTCCTGGGATAGGCTGCTGTAAAGCAGAAAGCTGGGAGAAGCTGCAGTGGTTATGAATGACTGATGAAGACCAGAGTAGAAAGATCATTATTTTTTTTTTAATGCCTCTGATATAAGTTATTATTCTTCACCAAGCCTGTCCTGGCAGCTTTCCAGCTTTAGATTATAAAGGTAAGGACAGCCTTGCAGACATAGGACTAACTTTAAGGGTCATAAGGTCTTAACACTTCTGAACTAGTCATGGAGGCCCACTATCTTGTGAATTTGGAGTCCTTCTTCCCATCTATGAATCATTGCATGAATAAGGTGGGACAACATTTCATGTTGTTATGGAATGCAACTTTCTTTCAAATCAGTATTTTTCTGAGGGGCGGGTGGGAGTTACAAATATGCATCTGTACAAACGTGGAAAAACATAACGTCTATAAGGTATCTTTAAAAAAACTTAAGCAACAGAAGAAGCTAAAGAACAGGTGTAGCGTCACTATTCCTTGCCCTTCGGGGAGGGGAACACGACTTTACTTTGATAAACACTATTCCAGGCTGTCAGCCTTCTGCATATTCAATACCAGCAGAAATCAAATTCAAATGTGGTGTAGTCCAATGCAATTTTATTCTTACTTTCAGAGTTACTCCTTTCAGCAGCTGTGCTTTTGATCTAATAGGAAAGAATGTATCAATTAAGTGGAACAGCTACTGTCCTTTGCTTTAGCCTCACTAGTTTTTTTATGCTCAGTTATTTAGTTAGACTGTTTAACAAGGCAAGTGTACACTCCTTTTCTGTGCCCATTCCCTATTTGTTTATTTTCAATGGAAGCAGATGCACATTAGAACCACAGTTTTGGGTAATATGCTAGCACATGCCAAATTACAGTGATATCTCCAATGCTTTGTACAACACTCCATCAATGCAAAAATGGTTGATTGCTACCTGTTGTCTTACCAACCACCAGAGTAATTATTACAGTAATGTATATTGCTACCTCGATGTTGTTTGGAACAGATTTTATATCCAACTATTTTTCACCCAATAGCAAAGTAAGCTGGATAGCTGTAAACTGCAGCCCTGAGTCAATACTGTATCTATCAACGGAGTGCAAAAAAATAGAAGAAAATGCAGGCCATACGCTGACAAATGGCAATGAATATGTTGAACATAAAGAAAAAGAATAAATTAGCACTTCTCTCTTTCTCTGCCTCAGTGTCCCAGAAAACTGTATATAGATTATAGCATTACATACTACTGATTTGTTGCAGCTGCTTCTCTGTTTTCTCTCAGTAGAGCTAGTCCAATTTTGTGCTCTATTTTCATTTCTCTTTTGTACAGCTCCAAAACCCAAAATTAAACTCTTTATTAACATTTCCATCAAATGTCTACACTTTTCAAAAAAAATTATAGTAATTCCAAATTTATAATTCATCTTTAAAAAAAGAAAAGCAGTGTACTATGGCAATATAAAATTGCCTTTTCTTATTAAGCTATTCAGGTGTCAGTGCAATTGTTATCACTAGGACTGCAATCATTACAGATCATGGTTGATATGTAAAAGGATGTTATAAATGTGAATATAGTTATGGGATTTTCTTCATTGCATTAAAATAGTTCCTCAGTTTCAGCTTTCTTTTTAAAGCAAAAATCTTTAGCAGAAATTCTTTGGAGGCTTGGAGATTTAGGTTTGGCTGGGTCAGTGGGCACCCATATGTTCTGAGACTTACCTATGTGTTTAAAAACCTTCTGTGTTTAAAACCTCTGGTTTTGAAAAATTCAGCTGAGAGCTTTGACAAAATCTGGGAAGTTTTCACCTTTCATCTCTTAGGCTCATAAGCAAAGTCAGAAAGACATGAATTTTCATGCTGAAAAGCTGTATTTTAGATAAGCAGAAATAATGTTAAATCATAGTCTAACTGCTTGCTTTAGCTTTTGTTTGGTATAAGACTGAGACTGTTTTTTGCTGGATGACTCTAGAGTATTTAATTACTGTATTTTTAGGGATCATGACACTGGTACGCTTTGATATTTGCTAGCCAAAATAAAATGGTCATTAACAAAAGCCCAGGTTAAAGAAAACATATAGAAATGTTTGCTTATAACGCATGAAAATAGACAACTCGGTTACTAAGATTTATCCAGGTTTACATGCAAGCTGTATGAGCAGATCTTATTTAATCTCTATATTTAAGACTAAAATTAATATGGCGCAGATTATTCTGTTTCCTACCAGCGGTCAAAGGTGGCACTCACAGAAGAGAACCTTAGGAATGTACTATTTTTTTGCACAGTACCATATTTCAAGGGTTACCCACAAGATTGCATTTGGATTTAAATTTTCTTCATCTGTTTTCCCTTTGTCTTTCCCCCACTACTGCTGTGTCTTTCCTGTGTCTATGCAGGAAAGAAGCTTGAAATCTACAAGTAAAAGACCAGGAAAATAGAAGTCAAAGATAAAGGAATGATAGGAGTCTTGGCATCCCTTGCTATAGAAGGGAAAGAGAAAGCAGAGAAAAAAATAGTTTTTTTTGAAGCTGTGTTTTTATTTACATTTTGGTGAGGGTAGCAGAAATATGATTCTTGTCGTTATTAACCTTAGTTACTATAAATTCTACTCCTTGGAGGCTGTCCTTGTTAGAGCGGGGAGTTCATTTAATGGCTTGAGATATATAATGCTGACTGGATTCAGTATTGACATGTGATTTTTAAGGATTAACACCAGTGGTAGAAAATCAGGGAACATTTAGAACTTGAACTTTAAATCTTGGTTTGATTGTACCTCATCTTATTAAGTGGTCAGATAATAATGATAGTCTAGGACCGTCACCATTAAATCTATTGTCATCAGCAGTGTGTTTATGCTGGAACTTGTTCTTGTGATATGGACATAAACCATCCTTTCCCAAAATATATGTATGCACGTAATTAATCCTTACCAATCTTTCTTTTTCTTTTTTTTTTTTCTTTTTCTTGAGCATATTTTCTGGCTGGTCCTGTATTTATTCCTTTTCTTTCTGTATTCAGTTTCTTGTTCATACCGGTGCCTCTGTTTTTATTTCTTGAACATTTAGATCATTGAGCTTTATTCCTACTGTTTCTAAATTTGCATTTATAATCAGGCTCAGCTGACCAAACTCTTCTAAAATTCATAAGAACTTGAGAAAATCACTTACCAGCTTTACATGGCAGAAAGTTTTATACCGGAGTAGTCTTTGATACATGTTAGTACATGTTTTAAATATATAATGCGAGCCATCTATTAGGAAGTCAGTAGTAATATACATCTTTTGCATCATAGTGCTGTGTTTCTTTTCCAAACCCGCTAAAAATAAGGTGCACAAAAAAAATCATAGTCATTCCATTCCAATAAATGTGCTTCCTAAAATGCAAAACAATATTATTAAACTTCACACTCTCTTTCCAAGGCTGACCTCGATGAACTTATGTGCATTATGTGGTAGGACTATTCAGCTTTCTCTGTTCCTGACGCCAAAATATAGAGCAAATTAATAATTAAAAACTCATTAGTACATTTAATTTCATTGATGGAAGCGGAAACGGCACATGGACAAGAAAATGTTAGTCTTGCTCTGCAATGGATGTTCTAGCTTACCTTTTTAGTTCCTTCAGATGTAAGGAATGCAGACTCAGACAATTAGATATAATTCCTTTTTCGTGTGTTGTTGAAGCCTGAAGGAAAAACATTTCTCAATGTGGAATTTTGGCTTATGTTTATTTTAAATGCATCTTTTTCCCCTTAATATGAGTAGTTATCATTTTAGTGGAATAAGCACATTCATTTTCTAAGGTATTCAACTTATATAGTCATTTACTTTTTACTCTGTAAAAATATATTTAAAACAATTGTTCAATAGCCAAGAAAAATGATCAAATGTGTCCATGCTTCTCTCTGCATTTAAGAAAATAACTTTTTTGTGTAAGTCAAAATGTCAAAACAAAGTATCAAATACTACAACGTGGCAGGAGAAAGCAACAATCAAAATTCTGGACATTTTAAAGCACTGGCGATGAATTTCCATAACTGGATAGTTAGAATTGCACTGTGTACTTTGAACAGGGATATAACGTAATTACATAATTGTCTTTGGTCTGTCCTCTTTACTGAAAACCAGAAGCAGCTTATCAAAGCTTAAAGTTATGTATTTAACCAACCAAGGAGTTGTGTGCGATATCCTCATTTACTGTTGTTGGTGTTTTTTCAGTATAAAATAATATAAACATAGAGACGGAAATTCAGGAACTAGAATGTGGAGAACATCAAGGGCTCATTTCAGAATGTGCTGTTTGGAAATTAGGCCCCCCGTGCTTGGAGGAGTAGAAAAGCTTGCATATGCATTTCAAATGATTATGAAAGAATCACTTTCCATACTGTTATCCCTGTTAGAGCCCTGATGTTAGACGACCTGCATAAATGCTAGCCAGTCCCTTTACAGCATTGTGGAGCACCCTCATTCCCTAAAGTGTTTGGCGAACAGAATCTGACAGATACCACCAAAACATGAGAAGCCTTAAAAATAATCCCACACTTAAACAACAACCATGGAGTGCCCAAATAGTGCCCACCTCACAGCAGAATCGTGGCAATCCTGCTTTATCTCTATTCTTAAAACATTGAGTCAACTTTTAAATGGTTCCTCAAGTACTTGGTCTTCAGCAGATTGGTTACGTATGTATTAGATCAATCTTTTTATTAGGTGTGTTCTAAACTCTGGGGTCAGGGTTGTGGGAACGTGTATGAGTAGAGATTAGGGTAGTAATGATGAAACGGACATTTACAGTTGCTGCTGCTAGAACCTTTACGGTTTCCCAGCAAGGGACTGCAATTCTGCACGGGATTGTTTCCTCATGTGCAGTACACAGCAGGATCATAATTCTGGTTATAGCGATGGGAAGTGGGACAGAAAGAGACTGCCAAAGAGGATGTCCTCTTCTGCACTGAAGCAGCCTGATGTGTAATATTTTGCCTCTTTAGAGTCATCCCTGTGGTCTTGTACTAATGACATTATCTCCCAGGAGATCATTATCTGATGATTGCATCCCATCATGGATTGTTCTCAGTGACCTGAGTGCTGTTGGAAAATATTATTTTTGTAACACCTGCTACATCCCCATCTCCGTTGGAAATTTAGTTCCTCTTTTGGCCTGATGCCTTGCTACATTTTCCACAGTCTGTTCTCCTCTGTTACAAAGCCAGTTTGGTTTCCTGTGTTATAGCTGTACAGGGCTACTGTTCCTATCAACAGTGTCTTTCTCGT
Organism: Aptenodytes forsteri; assembly: GCF_000699145.1. Lineage (NCBI taxonomy): Eukaryota > Metazoa > Chordata > Aves > Sphenisciformes > Spheniscidae > Aptenodytes > Aptenodytes forsteri. The sequence continues at coordinate 497,389 of NW_008794431.1, read as the reverse complement.
CTTTTCTATATCAGTGTTATCTGATGTGGCATCTTCTTTGCTGCTAGCATATAAATTACATTGTTGATTCTTTATGGTTTCTTGCACTCTGAATTGAGTTATAGCTTTTACAAGCATGTGATCTGGCTCTAAGAGAAGACTCTGACAACTTGTCATTCCTGGAATCTGTGACTGTCTTGTCTTGTATTAATTCATCTTATAAGACCCACTATTTCAGTGTTCAGCAAGAGTATGAGCTACTGTATTAACATCCTCTACTGGTACTTCTTCATTACATCTGTCAATATTTTGCCAAAGGGACTTGCCGTTAGGTACTTGCCCTTCCCACCCAATTTTTTTCCTTTATGCTTTTTCCTCTGTATTTCTCTGTCATTGCTATGGGAACTGCCTATTTACATTTTATTCTGTTGGGCAAGTTGTTATATTTGTTTCAAAATATAGCTGAGATGGAAATTGCCATTTTTGAAAAAAATTTTAAAAACAGTATATTTATATGTTTTTACATATGCCATATACTTATGACAAAGTCACAGGGCTGTATTGCATATGGCTTTTAGTAAGCTTCCTATGCCTCCTGGAGGATTTCCCAGTACTTTATTAAAAATCATACTCTTTATTTTTTCATAATTGGAAAGATATTTGAAATGTATTAAAATATTAAATTTGTGTTAAGATAGGGTATGCTTTATTTTACAGCCTCATTCCAGCTATTCTCCATTTTCTTTATCCATATTTTTTAAGGATTATTCATTCTTATCCACTGAGGTGGGTTACTTTTCTAGCATTTCATATTAAAAGTGTGGAAAATGATACAGTTAGATGCTATTCTTTTTGTCCAGAAAGCTATGTGAAGAAGGCCCCATTTTAAAGACTTTCAGGCTTCTGAAATGTAAGAAGAAACAGAATTTTAGAAAGAAAACATCTAAAGGCTAATTTTTGTCTGTCTGAGTCTTAAAGCAAAAAGCAGTCTTAAGAAAAGCATCTTAGATGAACGGTGCACCTTAAATTGCAAATTGAGAACTCATGTTACAAAGCCCTTTCCTTTTCAGAACTGTATGCAGAAATTACTGTGAACTTTTACTCAGGTTTCCCTTTTTCAGGGCTTTTTGAAGTTCGCCTTTAACTGGCTGCTCTGCATCCTGATTGAGGTTCAGCACATTTATATCTAAAGGAAATCACATCATGGCTAAAAGTAAATGACATTGCTTCAGAAGACTACTGCTTCTTACAGAAATCATTTTTCCAATCTCCCTTTGATCTTCAAAAAATAAAATTAATATTATTCTTTAAAGCAGAAAAACCTTTAAGCTTTCAGCCATTACTATAGCCTATAAAAATAGCCCATTGTAATAAATTAATTACCTTTTCAGTTCAGGTATTCATTTAAAACTGTATATGCAGAATCACAATGTTACCTATAAGTGGTAGCTTCAACAAGGATAGGTTAATTTTTGCTTCTGAACATTTTAAACCAAATTACTCTTTTTCCGTGACCCTGGAGTAGAGAGGTATGAACTACTTGACCCAGCTATCGAGAGCAATGACGTATAATTCTATTCTGAATCTGCCTGAGAAACCAGAGATTTGGTTCTCTCAAAAATTAATTTGCTGGCAAGCTACAGTTAACGGTTAGGAAGGAGGGATTTGGGTGGGATCATTTCTCTTGTTTTGCCTTTTTCTTTTTTTCCACAGAAAATATCAAGCTGATTTTCATGGCAAATTGGAGTTCTGGCCTGTGGGGGTCAGGCAGTATAAGCAGTGGAGGTCGTGTGGTTTTTTGTTTTTTTCTCTTGATGATCTAATTGGCAGAATCGATCACACAGTAATTCTCAAAAGCATCCCATTTTTGTCTATAAAATTTTCACAACAGCTATTTACTACCGTAAATTGAATTAAGGGCCAGTGGCTGGAAACTTTATTGTGTCCATAGAATTTTCACCAAGGCGAGTCGATATGAGATGACTTTTGCTTTCTCATTTCTAAGAAAATGCAAAATCCATCTTTAGAGCCCGAGCCTTCCCACAAATGCTTTTCAATGGTAACCTCACCGGACTTTTAATAAAATGACACTACCTATGAAACCTTCTACTTGCCAGCCAGCAAAAAAGAAGAGAAATATTTTTCTTATATTACTCCTTGGAAAGGCAGTTAGATACTTTGGTGATGAGTATCCATCTAAACACAAAGATAAATTGTTAGGGTCAGCTGAGGTTGGCAGAAGTTATTTTAAGCTGGTTTCTCATTTGAGAGGCTTCATTTCAGTTGAGTGGTCTGATTCAGTTGAACTGGAGGGGAAAAAAACCAAAACAAACATTTTCTTTTAAGAATAGACCCCTGTGTCCAGCTACCTCTGGCAGGCAGTGCCCTAAGTTCATTTGTTACCTTCAACAGTTATCTTTGAAAACTGTCTTTTATATAGAGATACAGGTATTTGCCCCGAGATGAGTATCTCCCACTTGTACAGTGGGAAGTTTTGGCTTCATCAAAATCAGTTACCTTTTGTGGGCAGAAGCCTGTCTGTCCTTTACTAAATACTATACCTTCCATGAATAGGAAATGTCTCGATTTTTAAATTAACATTTAAAGATGACTTTTTTTCTGATACAGTTGTTTGGTTTTTTTTTCCAATGCAAAAATTTTTTAGCAACAGGCTTTACAGAGTCTTTGGTGAATACATTTTATCGCCAACAACAATCCTAGTTATTATAATGCATCAGATCTGTTTGAGTCCATCTTTCATGTTTTTACATGAATGAAATAAAAGCATAAAAACAAAGTTGCATTTTCTTACTTAAGACTTAGCTTTGAAAGCCAGTAGCATGTTGCTTCTCCTGGTATTCCCCAAGTGAAATTCCTTCTGATTTGACACAGAGGGCAAAATTCATTGCCACTAAATCCTACACTATTCATTGCCTCCTTATTTGAATAGTTTCTGTGGTCCTTCTTGAGCATTTAGTCTATACAGTGGATACTGCATTGGTTATAAAAAAAAAAAGTACTGCAATATTTTATAAGTCCTGTAAAATTTTATTTGAAATGGGTGGACCAAAAAAAGGCATTTTTCTTGTCATTTTACCAGCAGCCTCATCATTGCTAGCAGTCTTAGAATGTGTATATTAGAAGTCATAATGACATAAATTAGCATATTATGAATGCCCATTGTGGCTCTTTGGGTTTATTGTTATTGATCATTGAGAATTTCCTAGATCTTTATATTTTTGCATTTTTGTTGTGCTTTCTGAGAACCAGTAAGTTTGGAAAACCAGTGGTGTATTAAAAATAATAATTAAAAGTTATAATAAACCATTAATAATGCACAAGAGAACCATACATGAGAATACAATTAAATACACTGTAGGCTGGAACATCAGTGGCATTGCACTATAAAAGAGAATTCCCTGTAATGCCTTATGAAGTAAAGTAGCTAGCCTTCCACCATCACCTTTGCTCAGTGTTATTAACATGAAGGAGGCTGAAAAACAGCTCATTAGCTACAGCCAGATGTTTTCTGCTCCAGACCACTGCTATTAAGTGGCAGGCATTGCCTGACACGAGGATTATATACACAGATCTGTGACCTGCAAAACATATATACTTATAATACCATATTCTATACAATGCTCCTCTCCTGGATAGTTTTTTCTGCTCATCCCTTCATGGGATGATGGAATATTGGGGAGTTAGGGGGGATTTATTTCCTTTTCAGATTGCAATTAATCAAAGCTTTTTTTAACATGCCTGTATATTATATGTGAAGAGAATAGAATATCTAATAGGCTAAGACAGCACTTTAATATCACTTTACAACTACCAATACGACTTTACTGGAGTCAAATACTTGATCTGAAACACTAACATAGGTAAAATTTGAGTGAGTTTAGATCTGAAATTTGGCTTTCCCCTGCTATGGTCTAAATCTTACTTCTTAGAGGCCAGATCTTTAGAAGAATTTGATTCTGAATCTGTTCTTCAGCACTGATTCCCTTGGATTTTTAGAAGGATATTTCTACACAGATCTGTCCTTGAAAAGGAAAAATAAATACTTTTCATAATAAATACCTGATGATTTTTTATAAGAGAATATTTGTTTTATATATTTCAGACAAAATACTGCTGTTCAGAGCAGCCAGTTGGGATGAAAGATATGCCATATGTATCTCCTTCTCTGCATTCTTCAATACCCTTTACATATCGGTGTTTGGCCAAAGTCAGGTTTTCTTTGGCTAAGTCTTAAAAACATTGAAGGACAGAGATTCAGCAGCATGAGTTTAGCCCCATCATCTTTGTAACTACCCTTCCATTAATTGTAGATTGCTATTAGATTGTCCCTTAGCCACCCCTTCGCCTGACCAAACAAGCCCAGCTGCCTCAACATTTATTATTTTGGTAGCTATCTGCTGGACCCCCTCAGGCTTCTCCACGTACCCAAAGGGGGGGAGCCCAGTGTTCCAGACATGACACCACCAGCACTGAGTAGAGGGAGTAACAGCTCCTCTTGATCTGTTTTCCACACTCCTCCAAATGCAGCCCAGTCTGTGGTTTGTCTTACCTGCAGTGAGAGTTGGCTCGTATTCATTCCTGCATCCACTGTAACTGCCAGGTCCTTTATGGAAGGGTCAGCGTTCATTTTCCCAGCGTGTACCAATGTGTCGGGTGACTCTACCCCACAGCAGAACTTCCTGCTGCTGCTTACTGAACCTCACGAGATTTTTGTGGGCCCAATCGTCACATTTTGCAAGGTGTCTCTGTATCAAAACTCTGCCATTTGTTCACGACAGCCACTTTCCTAGTGTATTGTCATCTTCAAAGTAGCTGAGGGTGCGGTCTGTGTCATCATCCAGGTTGGTGATGAAAATGTTGACAGACGTGGATCCCATGTTCAAGCATTGGCTTATTAGCAGCTGCCAACACGTGCTGGGCCATTGATCCAGTTGTCAGCCAGTTCACATTCCACTAACAGTCTGCTTGGCCAGCCCAAACATCCACACTTTCCAAATAAGAGTGCTGTGGGAGATGGGTTGAATACCCTCACAGTAGAGAGTACATAATTTACTATTTTAAAGCAGTATGATTAGGGAAAAAAAGTGCAACTAAGTAAACAAAAATAAAATGCTGTAGAAAGAGGAGGAGGCTAGAAAAGGCTACAGGGAGAGCTGAGACATCACTTGATAACTGCTACCACTGAGAACGAACTAGGTGTTTTTTATGTGTATCTTGCCCGAGGTAGGAAGGGAATGAGAGTTTTCTTGCTCTGGTATGATATTTCAGTGGGATTTGCCAGTATTTGCTGACTGAGTTGGATGGAGATTTTGCAGAGCAGAACTGAGGCTATGTGGAACATTGAATTGCTTGTTGTTTTCCATGTGTCTTATCTTAACCCCCTTTCTATGTCGTCAGGATATTTAGTTGTTTTAGTGGTCTATATAGCCTATAGGGCACTACTGTAAGAAACTTGCCAGAGAAGCTGTTACGGCACATATATTAACTGTTGAAAAGGCCATACAGGGAACTCCTTTAGGCCCCTCAAAGATACAAATAGCTGATGCAACTGCGTCTGTGTAGTAATAAAGAGTTTTATGCAGTCTAGCCAAATGGGTTTAGTGTATTAACCTCGCTACAACAGGTCCACCGGAGACAATTTAGCATGTGAAAGAATGTGTCTGCAGCAGAGAACTGTAACAAACTTTTCCAATTGGTAATGCAGTAGAGAAAAGGTACTATCTTTCTGGTCAGCTGCCAAGAGCTCACCATCTGATTCATAAGCAAAGGAAGATGTGGAAGGTCCCTATGGATTAACAAACATGACCCAGTCCGATTTACAAAGGCTGTCAACGTAAGACAGAAGAGACCCTGACATTTGGCAAGCTATAGGAGGAAGATTATGCTGGTTAATTCTGAATTCTCTTTCAAATCAGTCCTGTTTTTCCAAAATGTAGACTGAAACAAAAAGTGCCCAAGTCATGGACCCCATGACCGTGTGCCCCTTGATCTTTTTGTAGGCTCCTTGCTTGAGATGTGAATGCTGCTCTTTGCTGTGACTCTGTCACAGCTTCTTCTGCCCCAATCTGGAAGCTGGGCGAGAACTCGGGAGGTAGGAATAACATCCCCCTTCTGCCAGGGGGTTCTTCATCACCCCTCTTAGAGGAATATGGTATAAAACTGAAAACAAATATACCATCTCTCACAGTGATGTTGTGAATGTGATCTATATCACTGAGTAGAATGCATGGTCCTTGCCTGTTTTATGACAAGAAAAATGGATATGAAAAAAAAATATATAATTTCAATTGATGGCAGTACAAAGAATGGATAGGATATGAAGAACATAGCTTCCTGCTTTTTTTGGCAATTGAATATTTCATTTCTCCCATTTTGTAGAAAAACATATTTCTGAGACTTCTTCCAATTCAGCAACTTTTTTTCAGAATATTGCCACAATCTTCAAAAATTGAGACTATATCATCTGATATTTTTATTTGCTACAAAAGATTAGAAATGCCAACCAAGAAATGCTTAACTGTATTTTTCTTGAATGATTTGAAATGGAAAAGAAAATAGCCTCTAAACCAAAGGCATGTATTTTAAACAAAGCATAGCATTTAAAAGAGTAAATACCCATTTAATTATGTAAAATTTCATTTGTCCGTCTTGCCCAAATTAGTTTTAGAATCACTTCTATTCTAGATGTGCATTTATTAATGGAAATGTTAGGGCAACAGTAATTTCATGAAGCATATTTATTTTTTAATAAATCTTTAGTCCATGGGAATTTAAAAACTTAATGTTTTACAGAGAATTGCAGATAGAGTCAGTGCCTGTATTTATATGCTAATGACTCTAAGGGAAGAAAGCAGAATTAACATATAATGCTTAATTAAGAGATAAAAATTGCAATAATCCTATAACTTGGAAGTAAAGCACAAACCATTTCTGGTGCATAATAGAGGTTTTAATTATGTACTTTCAATGTAGCTTTTCTTAAATAATGGTTCTGGCACTGGCAATAACATAGCTGAAAAAAATCCCAGTGAAAACTATTGAAAAAAATTAATCCTCTTCAGTTTTAATTTTTCAAAGCTCATTCCTTATGGTCTGTTTTGTGCATTTTCATCATTGATTAGAAGTTTTTATCATTAAGTATTTCACGTGAGATTATTTAATTCTGCAAGGTGCCTTCCATTCCGTTGTCTTTAAGAAGGACAGTATCGATTCTCTGAAATCAACAAGGTTTTGAGACTGGCTTCTAGGAAGGCAGGATTAGATTTTAGGTGTTTTCCCATATAGCTATATACATCATTGTTCCTATTTGCACTATTTTAGTGGTCCCGAACAACACTGGTGCTTCAAGCTGTTACTGTGGTTTCTCTGCAGGCAAATGGTCTTTGCAGGGCATTTACCAAGCAACCGTACTTTGAGATTAAAAACCAAGTCACTTCAGTCCTACGCTCACCAGTTGTTGACTGTGGGCTATGTGGCTGATCCAAAATAGAATTATGTCAATTCCAACTCAGATGGAAATTAATCTCAGAAAAACGGAAGAAGTCTACTATTTCTTTGCAGAAATTTTAAGTAAGTGATTGCTCTGCTTCTTACTTTCAGATTTAAAAGACTTAATTAGAACAAGCTTGATCTTCTGAAGTAACAAATATTCTTTGTGGGTTTTTTTTTGTTGCTTGCTGATTTTTTTTCTTTTGGCAGAGAAACTCCAGAGCCTTACCTGAGGTTTTTTTCAATAAGTTTATTTCACAAGAGTGTTTTCCCACCTCTGTAGCAAAAATCAGTATATGATATAATAAAGAAATAAAAAAATGCCAAATGATCTGCGCATATCTGTCTCTTTTACTCTTTGAACTATGCTATTCATAAAAAAGCCTGACTACTGAGTTTTCCTGAGGAGCATCCTAAATATTGCACAAACACATTGATGTCAGGATTAAGTAAGAAAAACTTTAAAAAATTAAACTGCTAGGCTCTGCAGATTCAGGACTGATATCTGATACTAGAAAACAATTCAAAGGAAGGCAAAGCAATAGCTGACCCAGTGTGTGTGTCCAACTTTTGCTCCATAAATTGTATAATTGAGCTTGAAGATAATTTTACATGTAGAGAGATGTTTTGGTGAACTGCAGCTTTCTGCTCATTGTCAGCACTCAATGCTGTGAAATATTTTTTCATGTTTTTCTACGTCCAGTCCACTGCTATGGTGTTTGTATCCAGGTGTTAGAATGCTCTTCAATATGCCTTTTCATAGCAGCAATCTTAATCACTGCTTTTACTAGAAGCTGTGCATAAATTTGCTGTACTTGCTGAGAGTAAAATCTGCCCTCAAAGGATACCACCTTCTAAACCCCGTTTTAAAATGCAAGTGGAATGCCAACTGAGGTATATGAAACATACTGCTTGTATGTCCTATCCCAAAGTAAAAAGTTAAAGCTACTTCTTACTTGTAAAGTGACCAATAAAATAACAGGAGGAGAACCCAACTTTGTGGTGTTCATGTATGGTGGGGTTTTTTGTACAAACAAAAAACATCATTAGTAGTAGAGTAGCTACAATACACAGTGCTTGCTTTGTTTGGAAAATACTGCTTTTGTCACTGCTTTCTCCAGACTGTCCTCCCATTCTTCCCTTCCCCCACAGTTCCTTCCCACCCACTGTGCTGGTGAAAGATTTTCCTCTGAGGTTACCTACCCCCTGTGCTCCTGATTTTCTGCCTATGTTAACTTCCCCCTACTTGTCCTATGCGCTAATGTGAACTGCAACTTTTGTGTCAGGCAGCCTTCAACTACATAAGCCTTTAATGCAAGCATTAGAAATAATTTCAGTGTTTGTTGTATTCATTTTAATATTTCACAATGCTTCTTTTTTATTGATTCTTTTCCAGGGTCAAATTCAAAGAGCTTCTGAAGGCTTTCAGTTGCCATCAGGTCAAATTAAGTATCTAAGTATTGCCTGAACTGCATAATGATTATAAGGTGCATTTGAAAAGTAGTCCACAATTTCTTTCTATGTAACAGGCATTGTCGAGAAAACCCTTTCCTACACTTCACTATTTTAGTAAATGTACTTTAAGGAAACATAAGATTAAATGTATGATTAAATACAGGGTTTATAAGAAGCAGCTGATCAGAGAGATTAAATTTGCATCATTTGAACAGGAAGGTGGGCTGTGAAAACAACTACTGAAGGATTCTGATAGTTACTTTCATAGAGAGAAAACTTAAAAGTTATCCAAGGGATGGAGAGAACATTCTTAGTCCCTTGATTCATATGTGGGATATACTAGAAGTGAGTAATTACTCTAGGAAATGTTTGAAGTAATCAGTATTTGGACATAAATGTAAATTAACATTTGCTTTTGGTAGAAGTCCCATGCAGCTACCTTCCATTCAGATTCCCCGTACGGATAGGAAGTTCCCTGCCATTCAGAGCAGCAATACCAGCTTTGCAGTGAAGTGCTGATTAAGCTTCAAAAGTAATAATACAGCTGTGACCCTTTAAAGGCTGATTTTTCTATATGAATAATAGTATTTACAGTCATACCAACTGTGATGAAAATTATGAATCCTTGGGGTGCATGACACATAGTGAGTACTAATTGGGATCAAGAATAAGTTTCACCAAAAGCTGTAACGTTGAGAAGTGAGCAACTTTCTGGATAAGGGGTTTATGCCTTTTACTCTAGGAACCAAAAGTAGCTATTAGTGGAGATTAGATGGAAGATTATGTGGTTGCTCGCTTAGATGGTATGTTTGCCTTAAAAAAACCACAGAGAGAAGATATTTCTCTATTAAACTAAACAACCAAGACCTTTAAGAAGGTTACACAAGAGAAACTAACAACTTTTTTGTGTCTTTATCAAGTAATTAAAAACTAGAACTTACGGTATGAGTCCTAAAAGCACCTAAAGGTTCAACTCTTTAAGATCTCAGTTACTTATACAGTGCTTGATGTCCTCTGCTCCTGACCTTATTAAAAGTTGCTGATGTTAAGTGATTTGAATGGGTGATAGTCTGACAAAATTTTGATATCTGAAGCTAAAGTAGTCACTCTATAATCTCTTCAAATGTAGTCCAGTAAAAGCCATTTTTGCCATTTACTAGTAGGTAGCCAGAGGCTTTGAACTGACCTCAGTACCAGCTCTCAGGGCTCTTTGGCCTTGCCGTGGCCCTGTCTGGGCTTAGCTGGTATAACAGTTGCCAAAGGGGCATGCGACCATTCATTGCTTCCCCTGCTATCACTGGCTTTGGGGATGGCCTGGCACCCCTTGGTGCTCCCTTCATAACAAGCAACAGTCCTTTGTGTTCACTGGGTTGGGGGAAAAGCTCTTGCAACTTGCAGGCTTTAACTGGGCACTGCTAAGAAGGAAGCAGACTGTGATAAGGAAAACATGTACAAATAACCCCAAGTGACCTCAACACTTAGAAGGAAGAACCCCCCACCAGGGACATTAGAATCCTCCCAACAAAGACCTCAGGATGCTTTGTCACCTTCCCCCACTCTTCTTGAGGAAGTCTGAAACTATCAACATTAGGACCTAGAGGAGCACTGGAAAGGGGATACAATAGAAATGTTTTGCCTGACATTTTAAACTGTATTATCAATAAGGCTGTCTTAAATTAATTAGATAATTCAGAATTTTAGCCTGTTAAAGCATTAACTGGGCTAATAATAAATTCTTCATTCCATATGAACCCTGTTTTCCCTTTTTCTCATAACAAGATTATGAGTGTAGCAATAATCAACAGTGAGAAAGAGGTCCTTTCTGGAGGCTTATTCTGGAGATTCATCTTATCCAGTAGATCAGATAAATTCTCCATGAAAGTGCCTTTTTAATTGTTATTATTGACCAGAAAAGGAATCAACTCATTGGTTTACCCCACAGGGACATTTAATGGATATGACCATAGTGGGAGGTTTGTTTTAAACATTTCAAATATGAGAGAATCCAGAACATCCCTTATTAAGTTTCCTCATGGTTAATAATTCTTACCGTTTAAAACATACCTTATTTCTAATTTACATTTCTTGAGATTTAACTTCCAGTCAAGGCATATAGTTGTATCTTAGCCTGCTATGTGGAAAAGCCCTCTGGCGTAAGATATCCTCTTTCCATGTCTGTACTTATAGATCCCTTAAGCTTGACTTTGATGAGCTAAAGAGATTGAACCTCTTAAATGTCTTTCTGTAAGGCAGATTTTCCAGTCTTTAAATCATTCTTGTAGTTTGTTACTCTATTCTCTCAAATTTTGCAACATCATTTAAAATGTGTGGAGAGTAGATTTGGATATATTATTACAGTAAACATCTTAAATAATACCATCACTTAACTTTTTTCCAGTTATCCACCTGTTTACACTGCTAAAGACTATATTAACTCTTCCAGCTAGACAACCTTCTAAGAAGTCAGTCTGAAATGGATATTTAGAAAGACTTCAATTCTTTTTTCCAGAATCACTACCAGAATAGTACTGTAAGCATGACCTATAATCTTTGTTTTAGGAGTATGACATTAGGGTCAGATAAATTTTAAATGTATGATGCTTAATGAGTTCTGCAATATAACGGCAGTTCACTGCCTTGCTGAAGCACATAATATAATAACTTTTAAAATGTTGTTTGGGTTTTTTTTTTTAATTATTTACCACAGCGCCTTTCATTGGGAAACCTTAGCACAATAGTTCATGCTTTCCAAAAATGGGGGCGCAGATACTGAATATCCAAGGTCAGTTTGGACAGGGCTCTGAGCAACCTGATCTAGTTGAAGATGTCCCTGCCCACGGCAGGGGGGTTGGACTAGATGACCTTTAGAGGTCCCTTCCAACCCAAACTATTTTGTGATTCTATGAAAATATGACTGGCAGAAGAAAGGCTCAGGCTGTTGTTTGGATGGGACCATTATGTAGTACCTAGTTATTGTCTGCTGTATAAATCCTCACGGCCTATTTCAAGCATAATCAGGACATCTTATAGATAGAATGAAAATCCCATTCATTTCTATACCCTTTACAGAATTTGTAAATGAGCCTTTCAGCACAGTTTTCTTTTTGGAATAAAATTTTGCATATTTAAGCTCATTTGGGAGAGTTGCAAGTTCAACCTATATAAACTGCTGCAGTGCCGCATGACTTAGTGGTTTACTTTATACTAGCTGGAGAAGCAAATATCCTTGATCCCCTAGCAAATCATTCCCCATCTCTGCTTACACGGAACCTGAAGCAGTTGTTCGTGAGTTCTATCAACATGACAGAGTACATCTTCTCATATACATTATGGTCAGAATTTTGCTATGAAATAACTCAGAAATAACTACTTGGAAATGTCAAATCTGAGTGGTATTGAGCCTTAACAATGAATCCGAGTACGAAAAAAATGCCTCATTTTTTTTTTAAATGCATGTATAAATTTGTCTTACAACACATAAGGATTTTAATGTGTTTGATGTATTCTTCTTGTATTTATTAAGAATAGCTTAGTGAAAGATCTTTTATTAAAATGATGCCTCAATTAGACTGCGTGGATTCCAGCAAACTAGCTTAGGTAAAGGATGATTTAACTTTAACTTCACTCAAACTACTGCTAATGTTGACAGCTGAATTAAGGATGCCTGAGTCAACAGCAATTCTTTTCAGGTCAGATGGGTCCAGAGGGACTTGGTCCCGGAGGCACAAAACCAAATAGCTCCAGATCAAACAAGTTATAATCTCCACTGGGTGAGACCCAGACATGATAGCTCAGGTTCAAGGAACTTATGTACTAATAGAGATTATGAAGGAACAGGTCAAATATTCAAAGTTCCTTTGAACTTTTTTTTAATAGAAGAGGAATGGAAAGTGAGCATTTAAAAGTACAAAATATTTTCTGTCCAAAGTATGATCAGAAGTCTGTCTCTCTGAAAATTAGCATCGTTTCTCTAATACTAAAAGGTCTTAATCAATTTAAAAATCACAGTATTTACTTGGATATGCCATACCTACTGTTCTTAGTAATTACTCCCACAAGTATTCTAAAATTAAGTAAAACCAAAATTAACATAGCCTGTTCAACCCCAACTTTTTCATATGCCTTATGAAATATGCACATGTTTTTACAAAGCATGCTCATCCCTGAGTTGTGCAGTGTGAAGAAGGGAACAGAGCAGCTCCGTACCTTGGTACTACCAACACATCAGCAGGAGGAGCAGGCAGCATTCTTTCTGCTGGAAACTCCTGATATTGTCCACGTAAGTTAAAATGGTGGGCTATGGCCCTAGTACAGAATTTGCAATTTAGAAGTCGTCCAGTAGTGCCCTGATAGGCATGTGGGAAATCATCTTGAAATTCTATGAAGTCTTGCAGAGCATGTGCAAGGTGTGGACATCCCACTGGCTTATACAATGCCTGAGTTTGCACAGATTTCCACGACTATAGGAAAAGATGTATTTGCCTGTTTCTGTAAAGGTTAATTTATTTCTTAATTTCAAAATGCTACTGCATAGCAATGGATAACTGCTAATAAAAAGAAAAAATGGGAGCCGAATCCTTTGAGTTATATAGTAAACAATAGGTTCCTTTTATTCTAATATTAGTGAATATAGTTTACAGTAGGAGCTCTGCCTGGAGTTATACAATGGGTACAGTAGAGCAGCATGCTGTGCAGCCTGCCCTAGTTGTCTGGAAATCCTCTCAGGCCTGTTCTTGTAGAAGAAGCCTTGTCAACAGCAAGGCTGCCTGCAAATAGGGAAGAGTTCTTACTAAAATTTATTAAACATCCCTTACACCTTCTAAAACCATTTGAAAGCCTGGCATTATTTGCAAGGAATACTTCCTTTACTGCATAAGCAGCATACAACACAAGTAGAAAGGATGACAGTATTGACTTGAGAAAATTCAACAACGTATATCAATTTTTGAGAGATATTTTGACTCATTTTCCCTGCTGTTTAGAGTAAAAACGCAGGCAACTCTTTTTCACAGCTAACTTTTCTCTTTCAGTTTCTTCCAACAAAAAATCTCTTCAGGGTTACTTGTCTATGTGACAGATGTCCTAGTTTTTCATTCAAATTTGATTTTTGGGCAACTTTTCTATTGAGCTCTGTGAATGTTCATGAAGAGGTTCTGACGTACCTAGAGCTGACTTAACTGGGCAATGAATCAATTGGTGCTAAAGCATACACAGAAAGGGAACTAAAAGAAGAGGATAAAGGAAAAAACACAAACCTTCTTTTTACAAATAATAGATTGGTGGGGAATAATTTTGGGCTGAAAGAATCTCTCATGGGAATGGGAATGTAACAATTATAGGATGTTATTACTTTTGTAGAAGACACTATATTTAAAAATCAGTCATAATATTTTTGAAAGAGTGTCTGAAGATAACTGTGCTTTCAGCCTGAAAACTGTCTCTAACATGAGGTCCTTTACTAATTTCTTTCCTCAGTATGTTTCCATCTTGCATATTCTTAGTAGTGTTAGATGTCTTTATTGTCTGAGCCTAAAATTACCAATAGGGGTCAGGACAAAGAGGCAACAGTGCCTTAACGTCGTTAAGGAAAGCTAACGTCAAGTACATCTATCATATTCCCTTGTGGTTTTGTGTTCATTGTCTTTTTTAGTCACCTTTTTTTCCCTTTTCTTCTATTGTGCCACAGCTTTTTTTTTTTTTTTTTTTTTTTTTACCCATCTGAACAAGAGCTGTGCTTATAGCTAAAGATTCCATTTTCATTAAGGGTGTTAAGAAGTACCCTAATTACCACCACAACGACAAAAAGCTCAGTAAAGTCAGACACAATAATGGGGTTAGTTTTGTGGGTTTTCAAACTTTGAACAAATGCAAACCAAACTCAGCTCAAATTACTTAAACAAGATGTCTTGTGAAATTCTGATGAAGTGGCTGGGAAAGAAGGAGTCAATATAATGTCTTCAGTTTGTGCTAATTGCTAAAATTTAGAGGGTCTCAAATTTATCATGTCTTCCAGTTTGACCAAGCTGTGATTTTAAGACCTGAAGCTCTAGAGCCATGAGATACAGAAAAGCTATGGTTTCATCTCCTATTTAAATTCCCTTCTTTTCTATATATCGCTAGGCCTTCTCCCGTGAAACCATTTGTTTTCAGACTTGCTAACAACATTTAAAGTTATTGTCTTCCAACTACATGTTTGAATCTAGCAGGATCAGAATGAGAACCAGAATCCTGATTTTTTTTTTTTTAGTTGCAAATGGTTTTGCTATTAAACATAGCTTATTATGTGCTACGTCATTCACCCCAGTTAGTGCTCTGCCCTTGTGGATTTGCCAGTCATTGCCAAGCTAAATCTATGCCAGGGTTAGTGGTCGTACATCTCCTAATTTAGCAATTGCATTAAGAACTCCAGGCATTTTAAAAAAGAGTTTATCGGAGTTCTTTTCTCTTTCCTAGATAAAAAACTTTGTCACAGCTCAGTAATCACAGAGACACTGCTCTGCCTGCCTGCTTGATTTGTTTTCTATTTATAGATTTATCCCTCCAAAGAGGTTCATTTAGAAGGGAGATCAACTCTAACCAATAGCGGGAACTGAACAGATTGGAGAAACAAAGCTTTAGAGGGAGGCTGAAATAAATCAAATTAACCGTGTAGCTTTCATTTGTTTTTCATTATTCCAAAGTAAAATAGCATTCTGGATATTTTTGAAAAGTAAAAGACAGTGGAATCCAAATTATCCAAGCATCCACAGTCAGAGTCACTCTTTCTGATGAACTTTCGGCATCTTTACTCCCTGACTATTGACTTGCTATTACTCATACTTCCATTATTTATGTTATCCCAAAATATTCATGTGAGCCTAACAGTTCACATAATTGGTATTGTAAGAATAAAAGGATGCTGAGCAAGAATAGTCATGCTTTGGGACTTATTTTGAGTATTCTCCTTTGATCAGCAGATCTTTTAGAACTTGAGTTTGGGAGGATATATCATCCCGTGGGTGAGATTTCACCTGATGCTGTTTCTAGCAGAAGTGCCTGCATCTAATTTCTGATTCTCATCTACCATCCCTCTCTAATAATTCTTTTCCTTCAGAGAAGGAGATAACATATCTATGTGTAGAGATACTGGTACATATCTGACCTTTATGTCTTCTGGTAAGCATTTAGAATTTAAATTGCTTGTCTGGTGGAATGTTTCAACCTTTCCTCATGAGGGCTGATCTTCTGTGTTTGTGAGGCCCATTAAACATAATACATGGTCACATCCTAGCAGAAGAGCTAATTTTGTTTTACTTGAACCATCACTTAAAACATCACACCCAGTGCCAACTAATTTCCAGAGTTCTGTTCATTACATATCAGTAATAAATAGCATCCTGCTCAATATAATACAGGATAAATCTACCCAAACAAAATATAACTCTTTTTTGTGGTGCTTTCTAGAAAAAGGCAAATCAACCTCCTTTATTCACATTTTATGGCTACATTTATGGGAGAACTACAGGAGGTAAATATATATCAGGTAGAGCTTAGAACACAAATTCAATTTCTTTACAGTAAGGTGCTCATAATCTCTAGTAAAAGAATGTTCTTATATATTTGACATTTGTGATAATTCACCCTACTCAGTTTCATCTTAGCCTCATGTCTTTCTCTCCCGTAATGCCTTCCTGGCATCATAAACACCAAATTTATTATTATTTATTTATTTATTATCATATTCTTAGTTCCATCTACGCATGTGTGTATATGAAGTGTGTGTATATATGTGTATGTGCATCAGAACTTTTCTGAAGTTTTAATAGCCTCCTTTGTTGTTACACTGAGAAACTCTCCACATAAGGATTATGTCTTCTTTTATGTATTGTATCAGTTTGAGTAGAGTGTCAGCTTTCAATAAAAGAAAGAACTACGTAATTGAAGAAAAAGGTGTGTATAATAATTTTTCTGAAGAGAATGAGAAAATGGAATTTGCTATACTGGATCATATCATTCATTGTTAAAGTCTTGTGGCTTGTTCTGACACAGCCAATAGCTGATGACTGACAAGATGTGAAAATCCTAACAACATAAGCATATATGGCCATACAAGTATAAATCCAAGCAAAGGAAGACACTTTTTCCTTGATCTCTGTAGTGATGTGTGAAATGCTATAGCATAATTAATCCTTTTTTGTAGGCCACACAAAGGTATCAATCATAATGCTTTTTTTTTTTTAATTGGAAATGTAGATGCTACGGACTTGTTCAAGCTATCACTGTAAGCAGTATTGTCATGGCACTTAGATCTACCCATGTTATTAATTTAAAAAGAAAATTTTAAATTAAATTGTCCTCACTAGACAGCACCAAGCCTGTTATTTCTCTCCTCCAGGCAAAAGCTTAGTGAGAAAATTCTTCTCAGGTATATCCTGTAATCAGTTAAATGATTTGCCAAAAAGATATGCTTTAGCTGTTTGTCTGGGGCTGGTCATTTGAACTGTGATGAATCATCAACAAACTTGACTTTTGGACTGACTTGAATATATAGACCATATATTTAAATATAGATTTGGAATCCTCTGATGGGATCCTGAAATCTTTGAGGAAGGTGATGGAGTGTAGATTTCTTAAATTATTTAAAATAAGGTTAATATAGGTTAAGATTGTATATAAGGAATTATCCCGGAAAGTAAATGGGAAGTCACTGCCAGTAATATCTTTGAGATTTTCTTAATTCAGAGCCACTTTAGTAACCAGACATGGGGCTTCCCCAGGTATTACAAACTAAAGCAGAAACAGCTAAGGAAATGTAAATAGGAGCCTAAGAAAAAAATCCTGTAGAATGAAACACTTAAATGTGTTGGGTTTGTTCCAGACTATCTGTCTTTCCCTGTGACTGATCTTCCTCATGAGTAAAACAACAGATATTTAAACATTGGCAAATTTCATCCTTAATTTTTATCTTTTGCCTATAGAGAAAACCTGTGAATCTCTTCCTTTCCTAAGAAGCCTAGAAGGACTAGTTAGTTAAAGAATGAAGCTATGATGAACAGCTGACCCCAGTTTTTTTAGGGACATCAGAAGATATTAACGTGAATCAGCAGAG
This sequence comes from Aptenodytes forsteri, assembly GCF_000699145.1. NCBI lineage: Eukaryota > Metazoa > Chordata > Aves > Sphenisciformes > Spheniscidae > Aptenodytes > Aptenodytes forsteri. The sequence continues at coordinate 479,358 of NW_008794431.1, read as the reverse complement.
CACTGCAAATATTCTTGCAGAAAATAACAGCTTGTCTCATAACTTCACTATGTTTGTCCATTCATCTAACAAGTTCACAGTCTGAAATTTTGGCAAACTTCAGCTGGATCTCTCTTTCTTTTTTTTTTTTTTTTAATTGGGTTTCTGGAAATCTTTCAGGTTTAATTACTGGTGAATCTCTACAACAAAATAAAAATGAAATAATTTCTTAGCATACTTGAGGGAAAACAATTCCAATATTTTTTGCAAATTAAAGGGCTCAGTCCAGCAACACTTATTCAATGCAATTGCTTTAATTCCATGTGATTACTTTTTTTTTTTTTTAAATCTCTAAGGGTTGCTAGATCTTCTTTGACCTGAGACAGAAGAGCACACAAACATGTATTTGTCAGTAATGTAATTTAAATCACTAATACTAGCTGTATGTTGAAAATTAAGCATGGAACTTGTGTCTAGCCTTGAGTCCTTAGTAATTTGTAAAATCAAGCTTTATATGAATAAAAGTTACAGGGCCAGTCTCTGAAACCAAGGACTTTATATTTAGACAACGTCGATTACAGAGGAATAACTTAAAAGCAAGAGACACCCCACCTTTGTGTCTAATATACATGTGAAATGTTAAAATGACCTACCTTATTCATGGGTCACCTGTGGGATTATTAAATAATATTTACTCTTTCAAACGTGCTGGATGCTCCAGGTTTGGCTTGAGGAGGCTGAACTTGGATGCAAAATAGATTTAATATTTTCCCACTAGAAAGTAAGGAGGGGAAAAAAGGTTTACAGAACCTGAAAGGAACTATTGCATTTCTATGGCAGCCATTTTTAGCTAAGCAGAGGAAATTTGGAAATCTTGGGCTTGCCTAAAGGAGGTCTTGAGGCAGAGGTGCTGTTATTGCTCATCATGTGGTTCAGGGGCATGGTGTTCGCTCAGGGTGTAACACCGAGTCCTAGCCCTTCCCGGCCTCACTCGGAGTAAGAAAGTTAGCTTTGGTGTCCCAACTCACGAGAGTTACTATACCCAACTTCTAATGTTGTGTGTATGTGTGTGTGTAAATAAATAAATATATACGTTTATATATATTTAGAT